>NC_065581.1:92543355-92857730 GCF_024542745.1 Macaca thibetana thibetana
TTCAGCATGGTTGATAAGGCAGCAGTAAACTTACAATCATGGTGGCAGGAAGGAGAAGAATGAGAGCCACGTGAAGGGGAAAGTCCCTTATAAAACCACCAGATCTCATAAGAACTTACTATCATGAGGATAGTATGGGGAAACTGCTATCATGATTCAATTACCTACCATGGGTCCCTCCCATGACATGTAGAAATTATGAGAAATTATGTTGACGTTTGGGGAACCACAATTCAAGATGGGGTTTGGGTGGGGATACAGCCAAACCATACAATATATCATTTATATTTTACCAGGGAACTTGTTGTACAACTCCCTTTTTACTGAAATCTCTTTTTCGTATCACCCATGACACTGTAGATAACTCAAGCCTCGAGTCATCATAGGTAATGCAATGTGATCTGATGCTCTTTGGGTATGAGGGCTGTTTCTTACTAGAGCCAAAAAACATGCTAATGCCTGTATCTCAAACAGGCTGTTCTCAACACAATATCATGAATTGTTTTAGTCCAAAACTCCTGCAACCACCTACAAGTAGCACTCTAAGGCTTTGTCTAGGGACTCGAGTCTGTGTGTATTTTAGTAGTGGACTTCTCTAAAACCACTGGTTATATCAGGATTATAAAATTCCAAAAAGGCAGCTTGACCTACCCTCTGCTCTGGATATCATTCAAATCCATTGCTTTTTCTAGTCACTTTGTCTATCGGGGCCAACAGGATTTCCAAATATGGCATATGCGTCCTAGAATCCAAACAACCCTTTGAGGGTTTGTGCCTCTCTTGCTAGTAAAAATGGGTCAGGACAATTTGTTCTTTACTGTGTGTGAAGTGCCTCTAGTGGCCAGATTATTCCTAGAGAAAAGACTGACTAATCTGGGTCCTGAATCTTAACCAGATTTTTCAGGCATCCTTATCTAGTCCTATTGCAGCTACAGTTTGTAAATTCTCCTTGCCTCCATTCTCAGCTTACTTTCTGAGAGGGGAAGTATCATATCATCAACTTCATGAATCAATAGGCTTTCAGAAATGAAGAGACTCAAATCTTGTCTTATAGAGCAGTAGCTAAATCCTGGAGAATGTGCATAACCTTAGAGGAAGATACTAAAATATATGTAATGAAATATCTCTCCTGCAGATATAAATGATGCTTGGCATTTTTTCCAGATTCTATTATCAAAGCACATTCCCTGCTGAACCTCCCGGTAGTTTTTAATCATGCCTGGCGTAACAGAGACTTTGGGGAAAATTGTTTCACTTAATTCTGCATTTTCTCACAGGACAGACAGGCCTAACATGAAGAGAATTGATGGGGATGAATGAGCACAACCGTTTCCACGACCTCTTTAATCAAGATTGAGATTTCCTGCTATTTTCCTGGAAAATGATGCAGTTTAGTATTTACTACAGAAAAGGACAATTGTAAAGCCTCCCACTTAACAGATCTGATAAAAACCTGGCAAAGGGCAGATCCCTAGCATTCAGCTATAGACCAGTAAGAAAGGCAAGACCTTCTGTTTTTGCTTCATAACCTTTCCAGTTATTCATTCAAGCAGAGGATAGCAGCACTATTCTTACCTATTTCCACTACTGCCTTATCATGCTCCTCTCTGGTGCTCTACTAGGGCCTTGGTGTCTTCCCTCACAGTGTCTCCTTCCCACCCCAGCCCTTAGCTTCCTCTTTGGCTTCTTAACATTGTGTTTTTGCTCCCCACATGTATTATAGTACTTTATGTACCAATATTCAATTGTCTCAAAATGTTTTGTTCACCAACCCTAGGATATTCCACTTTAACCAAAGCACTTGGTCTTTGAACTGCTCTGTGGGGTAGGACAAAATATCCTAGCCTTCAAGTTAATCCTGATTGGTTTCTACTGCCTCTACCAATGGCGTTTATTTAGCACACTGGGTCAGAACTTTTGTTCTTACAGCGTCATTGGATTTTTTTAGTAGTGGACTTCTCTAAAACTACTGGTAATGTCAGGTTTATAAAATATGATACCAAAGAGACAGCTTGACTTGCTTTCTTCTCTGGATCTCATTCAAATCCATTTTTTTTTCTAGTCTCTTTGTTTACTGGGGCCAACGTATGTGCTCCAGAATCCAAACAGCCCTTTGAGCCTTTGAGCATCTTTTACTAGTAAAAATGGGTCAGGACAATTTGTTCTTTACTGTTTGTGAAATGCTTCTAGTGGCCCTAGGCCAGATTATTCCCAGAGAAAGGACTGACTAATCTGGGTTAAACTCATATAGATTGGCTTAAAGGGATCATATCTCATGGGATTCATTAAGGAAGGCAGCTGGCAGATACGGAGCAAATGTTCCTTTTCCCAACTGGTGATAAATCTTTTCAGAGAATTCAACAAATTTCTTACCTTTTCATCTTATGTCTTAACAATAAATTTCTTAAATTTTCATCCTGTGTCTTAACAGCCACCTAACGACAACTGCATCTGATTCACCCTTTTCTTATATCTTTAACTGCCCTCTCCCTTTGCCTTTCTTTGATTATCCATTTTAACAGTTTCCTAGGAGATAAATCTGTGTAACTCAGCCATCCAGGCATCAAATGTTCATCAAAATCTGCTCCCCAACCCTATCCTGTCCTATTTCCTGCATCACAACGATTTGACTCAAGGGCCTGAAAGCCAAGGCTACTTCTGACACCATTGTCTTGCACAGCATTTGTCTTCGGCTAGCAAGCTGAGTCAGGAGACACAGGCAAGTTTTAATATAACACTATTTACTTAGCATTATAGAAGGAAATAAGCAATACATGAAGCAGGTGCAGCATGTTCATCTCATCATCACCTCATCTCAGCAGCTACCCAAGTACAAAAAAGTAGTAAAAAAAAAAAAAAAAAGATTTATTTTACATCCTCACACACATATGTATGCATGGCTGCCACAAATGATTGCCAAGATGTGTGTGCAACCTTGAAACATGGAAGCTATAGCCTCTATTTCCCACCAATAGTTTTTACACCATAGTTAACCCACAGGCTCAATGCCCATGTGCATGACGACTCACAGCCCCTCTAACCTGAGGCAGATGTTGTGTTCTGCAAAACAAATGAGCCAGTCAAAACATTCCTCATTTGTCTGAAATCTACTGTTTCCACGGAAACAGTCCTACGAGAATCTAAGATCTCTCTGAAGCAGTCTTGATATGCAGGCTTAATAGTAACTTTATTCACGAAAGCTTTATATATACATATGTATGTATGTATATATGTGGTTAAATGTGATGTGTTAATCACCTTTTTAAAATTTCTGTATTTATATATAATTTTCATTTACCACAATCCTTTCGTCTAACCATTTCTAATTTGTGAAATACAACACAAACAGAAAGGTGCACAAAATATTAAATACAATAAAATATAGTATGTATACATAAATCATTATGCATCCATCCCCCAGATTGAGAAACTGAACACTGTCATCACCTCCAAAGCCTCCAGGTTTTTACTTCCCAAACTAAGACTCCTCAATATTCCTTAGTCCTGTGCATGTCTTTAACTTTTATAATAATCACAACTACATGCTGTTTTAGTTTTATCACTAAGTACACATTGCTAAACAATACAGTTGGGTCTTTCCTATTTCAAACGTTTTGTAAATACTGCCTACTGATTTGTGTGTTTTTGCTTTTTTTTTTTTTTAACTCAACATTCTCTTTCTAAGGTTGTGCAGTGGCCATTTGCTTTTCGTTACTATGTAGTATTCTATTATATAAAAAGGTCACAATTTATTTAATGCAGTCTCTTATTAATGGTTGTTTTATTTCAACTTAGGGTAACACAAACAGCGCTCCTCATGATATTCTTTGCATTTCTTTGAGGTAAGCATTATCACTTTTGTTTTGTTTTGTTTTTGTTTGTTTTAAACAAATAGAATAATGAATAAAGAGAGAAAATGTCATCTACTCAATATCATGATGCTGGTAGAATTGGACTTTAAACCTAATTCTGGAGTCTCTGTGACTCCAGAGTCCATGTTCTCAATTTCTTCAATAGTTCTTGTAATAAGAAGCACGTTTTAATGAAAATAGTGACAATTGAGATGATGAAAATTGACAGATTCAACCAATTCTAAGAATACAGATTCAATATGATTTTGTGATTGAGGTAGTTGCTGAAGGAGATGGAAAAATCAATAGTAACATTGATTAAGCACCTGGCTTGAATAAGTGATTGGTGGTATCATTTAGTGAAATACTAAATACAGAAAAACGACCAGGGTTGGCAGATGAGGAATTCAGATGGACTTGAACATACTGCATTTTGTACCCTCAAGACATCCCTTGACTAATAGTAATAGCTAGCATTATTGAGAACTAGCAATATTCCAGGAATTGTTTCTGAAGTATTTACATGCATTAATTTGATTCTCACCACAAACCTATGAGGGAGATCCTATTATCATGTCCATTTTATAGATGAGGAAAGAAAACTGAGGGAAACAAAGGCTTAGTGGAACCTCAGTGTTACAAAGCTAGTTAATGAGATGTTTACATAAGCAGCCACTTCTAAAATCCATATTCTTAAGCATAAAATATGTAAGGTCTTTTGATAAAAGGTCATGGGCAATAGGCAGTTACCTATACAGAGGTTGACGCTTAGGTAGGAGATCTAGGCTGGAATATAAATCTGAAAGTATTTACATGACAGTGAATATATTCAAGTTCAATTACATCATTAATTCTGAGCCATAGGTGATTTTGCCCCCCAGGAGACATTTGGCAGTGTTTGAAGACATTTTGTTTGTCGTAACTGGGGGTGGGTGCTCATAGTATCTAGTAGGGGAGTAGCCAGGGATGTTGCTAAACATCCTACAATGCACAGGATTGGCCCTCACCACAAGAAATTATCCTGTTCAAAATGTTAATAGTGCCAAGATTGAGAAACCGTGTCCTACACAGACTAATCATTGGATGGAGGCCCACCTAGGAAGGAAGAGTGATGCAGACTAGGAAACTCTTCAGCTGAGACTTGTCTACTGATAGCACTTACAGCAGCTGTGGTAACGAGTTCTTTATTCCTAACTAGGAATGTATCAGTGTGTCACAGCAACTGCCATGATTATGGAAGGCAGATAAAGAAACACAGCCACGGCTGGGCGCGGTGGCTCAAGCCTGTAATCCCAGCACTTTGGGAGGCCGAGACGGGCGGATCACAAGGTCAGGAGATCGAGACCATCCTGGCTAACCCGGTGAAACCCCATCTCTACTAAAAAATACGAAAAAAAAACTAGCCAGGCGAGGTGGTGGGCGCCTGTAGTCCCAGCTACTCAGGAGGCTGAGGCAGGAGAATGGCGTAAACCCGGGAGGCGAAGCTTACAGTGAGCAGAGATCCGGCCACTGCACTCCAGCCTGGGGGACAGAGGGAGACTCCGTCTCAAAAAAAAAAAAAAAAAGAAAAAAGAAAAAAAGAAACACAGCCAGATGGGTCCCTGACGCAGGGGGAACCCTGCTTTCAACCACCTGCTGGGTTCAACAGTGTATTAAGTCATGCCTTTCCATTTCCTGAAATTCTGATGCTTTGACATCTTAGGGTTTTGCTGATCCTGGAAAGCCTACCCGTTCCAGGACTAGCCATCTCCTACATAGTAAATGACTGGCCCAGGACTGTAAGATTCATATGCAAACCAACAATGCAGAGCTTTCACACCCCACTACCTCCTCTAGGAGGCTGTCATACTCAGAGTCACTATCCCCTGCCCTAATCACTCCAGTCAAATACTAGACAATTAGGGACAGCTCCTATACCCCAGAGTATGCTGGGATTAAACAAGCCACTTCTAAACCTGTTTGCCTTGTTGCAGAAACCACAATAAAGGCTCTTGCTCACACTCTCCACCACCCCTCAAATCCCTCTGCCTCCCGACTGAATCTGGTGCTTCCCAGCATGGCCTTGTGTGGCATGGCATACCCCTTCCTCTATGGGAACAAACTGTCTATACAATGGCAATTGCCTCCTGATTTTTGGCCTCATAGTACCTGAATAATAATGAAACCTACATTTTAAACTGACTAGGTTGTTTGAATGATTAATTTATTTCTGTTGGGGTTTTATTTACATGTATTTCTTTTATTTCTTGTCTTTTGTATTGAAAGCATTTAAAAACTAATTCTCTGCACATGACTTGGCTGTCGAGTGGGCGCTATATTTACTATATTAATGCAAATTTTCATTTTTAAAAAATTTGCTTAATCTCCAT
The DNA here is from genome assembly GCF_024542745.1 of Macaca thibetana thibetana. Taxonomy (NCBI): domain Eukaryota; kingdom Metazoa; phylum Chordata; class Mammalia; order Primates; family Cercopithecidae; genus Macaca; species Macaca thibetana. Next base: position 92,549,576 of record NC_065581.1, read on the forward strand.
GAGAAAAAGTATATCCACACATGGTATTTGTTATAAACATTACAGAGGCACTGTCCTTGTTTTATTCACTATCTACCTATTGCTAATACATTCCACCTCTCTGATTTTGAGTCAGACGCCTTATAGACATAAAGCTTCTATCAAATCTTTAATGAAGTATTGTCATTTGTATTGCTTTGTAAACAATCTGTAATCCTGTTTGATCTGTGTTAATGAGCCATGCATTGTTTATTTCCAAATAATTAATTTTTAACTTTAGCTATTAATGGCTATTTTGTATTGTGATCTGATAACATGGCACGCACAAATTCAGCTATTCTTTTTGTAACTGATTTAACATTTTTCTGGCCTATTAGATGATGAGTTCTTACAAAAGATCCATTGGCTTTTAAAATAAAGTGTATATTCTGTTTATTTGGAATATACTTGGTCTCTTTATTTAAAAAATGTATAAATTAGAATACTATATAGCCTTTACTATTTTACTTTTTTCTTACATGAGTATTCAAAACCTGGGAGATGTTTCTTCAGAGCTAAAATGTTTTCTAACTTTGTGTTGTAAAATTTTATAGCATAGCTTTAACTTTAAGTATTTTGTAGCTATGTTATTTTTCATATAAAGGTTTATGATTCTAATATCTTCATTGTGGATATATCATTTTTAAACATAAAACTGAAGTCTTTTATATTTTATGATGATTTATTTGTCTCAAAATCTGATATAGCTGATTTTAATGTTATGATCTTTCTTTTGTTTGCCTTTAGATGATGTATCTATGCCAGTCTCTTTTTCTATTTTCTTTTGTTTCCTTTTTTAGCTCTCTAGGTCATATTCCCTTAGGTACGTCTCTTGGAAACCACATACAATTGGACTGATCTTTAATAGAACGGTTTAACCCATTCAAGTTCAAAACTTTAAGCTGTTATATCTGAAAACTTTGTTCATTTGCCCTTTCTATTTTAACTTAAAAAAATGCTTCTTTACTGTCTTTTTCTTATCTGGATCCTTATGGAATACAATGTTCCCACCTTTATTGCAAACGCTTCATATAATATACATCTTATTTTAAAATTTTACAGATACATAAAAGTTAAAAATAAATTCCAGTGATCACTTTCACAAACCAAATAATGCTTTGATACCACCTGATAGAATTCTGAATATTAGTATTAAGTTACTTTGCTTCCTATAGCTCTCATTCACCTCTCAGTTGAGTGAAACGAGGTTTTTATAATCAGAAATTTGAGGTTTAGATTATTATGGACATTTTTACATGTCATATATTCTATTTTATGTATTTCCTTTGTATTTTGTTTCAAAACCTATTTAGAATATTTAGTTCCATTTATTTGATTTCACCATTTATAATGCCTAACACTGAGCATTCTTTAGTCTTTTATGTGAATTAATCTCTTAGCTGGATATATGTAAATCTTTCAGTAATTTTTTCCTTATGGAGAGAGTTCTTGTTATTATATATGTCATTTCAATTTTCACCTTCCTCCTTTTAATTAACATCCTTCTTTTGTCAATCTGTTGATACTTCATCTTGTATTCTCTTCTTTTGTACCAAAGACCATATTTTTAAAATTGTACTAAGGATACAAGCAAATGCTTTAAAAAATGTGCTTTAAATTTCTGATAATAAACCTTCCCAAAGTATGTCCTTGCAGCTTAAATGCTGCTATATTTCTTTTATGTAGCACTTGCCAATATACTCACATATCTTTTATATCTGCTTATCCTGATGAGGAAAATATATATCCAAACAAGATATTTTCCCATAAACATTGTGGGTGAAATTGTAGGTCATCTGACTCTATTACAACCTCCCCTCACACAGATTTTGAGCCAGAGAGTTTATGGACCTGCAAAGCCTCTATCAAAATTTCTTATGTCCAGAAGACATTTATCTTTTTTGGCTATCTGGTTGTCTTTTGAAAAGGATAATTTATAGTTCGATGATTGGAAATATTCTCTGGCTCTTCAGATACAATGAGAGGGAAATGGGAGCAATCAGAATACAGGGCTTTGCAACTCTTTCAATCACAGTACCTTCTACTGCTGCCACATGCCTCAGCAGAGAGCACCAGTTGCCTTCCATGTCTGTCATTGGCAGGAATAATATAATGATCATTTTATTTCTTAAATGAACAGAAAGAGCTACAGATGGGAGAAACCGGATGGCATGGTGGTCTTAAACGTTTTAGAAAACAGCTCCATCCACAATATTAGAGGATTAAAAGGTTAGTGTTGTGGTTAGTACAGACATCGGGCATTGAGGCAAGAAACTGTGGCAGAACAATGTAGACTAGTGATCTGTAGGTTTACTCTTTTAATATTCCTCAAGAGGCAAAATAAGTGTCAGTATCACCCATTAATTGAAGTTTCTCTTTCAGTATTTTTCACTTGTAAGTGCCTGGCTCCCTGTTCTCTAACAGCTGGGGTTTCCTAATCCTCACCCATAGCCCTGTAGGTTCTAGGGCAAGCTTTCCCTAGATAGTTTTATCTAGTCCAACCATTTGACACTGAGCTTTGTCACCTGTGCCACTGGTCTTGCTGTTGTTTTGAAAGTTTGTCTTGCCTTCATTCTCACATGAAGCTCTGAAGAACTGGGCCCCTGCCTTTCCCTCTGTGGATTCAATTCCCTCTCTTGGTTACTTTCCCAATACTTTAGATCCTCTGGGTTTACCCATGCCTGCGACAAAGAGAGGGATTGTAGTCTTGCCTTCACATTCAAAGCCTGTTGCCTGGTCTGAGGGGGAATTTCAGATGCCACCTGTTTGTCTGTCTTCTTGGCTGCCTCTCTGCCTCCCATCTAGGATTGCTAAATGCGTCCCTATCAAGCATGCTTTCTCTCTGACACCACAGCTTCCAAAACTAACATCTGTTGTGATTCCTTTTCAACACTGTACTTTATATCCTGAAACGCACTTTTCCTAACTCCTGACAGCAAGTTCTATTTCACCATTATGGTTAGGCTCATCTCTAGGTCAAGGTTCCTCTAGGGTTATTCAAACCCTTATTGCTCAGCCATATATGGTCATATTAAAAATGAGAAAACTCCAGATAGGTCAGTATTCTTATCTCTGGGTTTACTAGACAGTCTCTTCCTTCTCGTTCCAGCCACCATACAACCAAGTGATCGCTGATTTAGGTGGTTTCTCATGCAAAAATTTTTTTCTTTCCTTTTTTTTTTTAAGACACCGTCTCACTCTGTTGCCCAGGCTGGAGGGCAGTGGCACGATCTCAGCTCGCGGCAACCTCTGCTTCCTGGGTTCAAGCAATTCTTCTGCCTAGTCTCCTGAGTGGCTGAGATTACAGGCACCTGCCGCCACACCCGGCTAATTTTTGTATTTTTGTAGAGACAGGGTTTCACAACGTTGCCCAGGCTGGTCTTGAACTCCTGACCTCAGGTGATCCGCCTGCCTCAGCCTCTCAAAGGGCTAGGATTACAGGTGTGAGTCACCATGCCTGGTTGCAAAATGTATTTTATAGCTGACCAATTTTCATGAACTTCACTAGAAGACCCTACATCAAGTCACTGTTATCCTTTACCTAGGATAAAATAGCTTCCAACGTTCTCCCCTGTTTATTCCTGCTCCTGCCTCATCCCTTCTTCGTGGGGCAGTCAAAAAATCCAGTTACTCCTCTGTTTAAAACCCTTAAGGGACTTCCCACTTCTTTTGCTTATTATTTAAAAAAAAAAGTGTTTAGACAGGTTATCACTCTGTGGCCCAGGCTGGAGTGCAGTGATGCAAACACAGCTAATGGCAGCCTCGATCTCTTTGGCTTAAGCAATCCTCCTGCCTCAGCCTCCCAAGTAGCTGAGACCACAGACACCACCATGCCTGGCTAATTTTTACAAAAATTTTTGTAGAGATGGGGACTTGATATGTTGCCCAGGCTGGTGTTGAACTCCTAAGCTCAAGAGATCCTCCCGCCTGGGCCTCCCAAACTGTTGGAATTACAGGCATGAGCCACCATGCCTGGCCTCACATATTCTTTAAGCTTATGCTGTGACTCTTGCCTTCATCTTCAGCTTCTTTTCCAGCTACTTTCTCCCTTATTGTGTTCTATCCACACCGGACTGCTTTCAGGATTTTTATTTATATTCTCTTCTGTCTGGAATGCTTTCAACTCTTGTGGGCAAATGCTAACAAATTTGTCCTTTATCCTCCTCAAATGGCATACCCTCTAAGAGGTTCCTCACTGATTTCCTTATTAGGTTACTCTATTAGCACCCTGCAGATTAGATGCTCTGAAAGCACCCTATACTTTTTGTTGGCTGCATTAACTTTATGAATAATGTGTTTGTTTGAATATTTGTTTCATGTTTGTTTTAGATATTATCCTGTAAACTTCACAATGGTGTCTGTTTAGCACATCACTTCTTGACTAGGGTCTACCAGTATCTTGAATGAACAGAGACTCAAGCATATTTGCTCAATAAAGAAAAATTGGGGTGAACATGAAGTGAAAATAAAACGTTAGCATGTTATCAATAATATTAAATATTTCTTATTAATAAATTCTATGTCTAGTGACAATATTAGGTATTCTGTGAAAATAGTGTTAGTTTGTGAGAAAATCTATCGATATTTTCTTCACATACAAGAAAAGGGAGAGGGCGTAGAATAGTTTAGTGAAAGAGAACAATATAATAACAAGTTGTAGGCCTGTGAAGAGAGTCTCATTTCTGAAGATATGCCAAAGCTCTTTGAAATATTTCTTAATCATTCATATGAATATTTATCTGAGGCTGGAAGGGTGCAACTATTATTTTTTATTCCTTTAAAGCTAACAGTGAAATAATTTTTTTTTTTCAAAATTCATGTAGCTGGTAAGAATATAAACGAAATTTCTTAACTTTCCATCCTAAGTTTTGTCTGCAACACTGCTGATAAAGCAGGTTCCTGCACCCTCCACCCTCACCCTATTCTGTTCACCTAACTCTCCATTTATTTCTCATCATGTTGTCTTCAAAGAATCGAGACTTAATGCAGAATGGCATATGAGACATCTGAAGTCAGCCGCTCTCAAAGAACCAACTGATGACCCTTGTTGACTCCTCCATGACTTTCCTTTTTTCTCTCCTCTTGATTCTTGCCTATGACCCTGTAAGCAGCACTTCCCAGAGGTTAATGTACAAGGCTACTTGAAGGATTTGGTAAGGTTTGGGCAAAAAAATCAGATTCCTAGGTCTTACCCCACAAATTTCTATTTGTTAATTCTGAAGCAGGGCCTAAACATCTGAATTTTTTCCCAACTTTTATTTTAAGTTCTGGAGTACATGTGCAGGACGTGCAGGTTTGTTACATAGGTAAACGTGTGCCATGGTGGCTTGCCGCGCAGATCATCCAATCACCTAGGAATTAAGCTCAGCATCCATTAGCTATTCTTCCTGATGGTCTTCCTCCTCCTAACCCCAACTCCGACAGGCCCCAGTGTGTGTTTCCCCCACGATGTGTCCATTTGTTCTCATTCAGCTCCCATGTTTAAATGAGAACATGTGGTATTTGGTTTTCTGTTCCTGTGATACTTTGCTGAAGATAAAGGCTTCCAGCTTCATTTATGTCCCTGTAAAGGACATGATCTGGTCCATTTTTAGGGCTACGTAGTATTCCATGGTATATATGTACCAGATTTTATTTATCCAGTCTATCATTGATGGGCCTTTACATTGATTCCATGTCTTTGTAATTGTGAATAGTGCTGCAATGAACATATGTCTGCATGTATATTTATAACAGAATAATTTATATTCTGTTGGGTATATACCTAGTAATGGGATTGCTGGGTCAAATGGTATTTCTGCCTCTAGGTCTTTGAGGAATCGCCACATTGTCTTCCATAATGGTTGAACTAGTTTACACTACCATCAACAGTGTAGAAGTGTTCCTTTTTTGGGCCGTGTGCAGTGGCTCACACCTGTAATCCCAGCACTTTGGGAAGCCGAGGCGGGCGGATCATGAGGTCAGGAGATCGAGACCATCCTGGCAAACACGGTGAAACCCTGTCTCTACTAAGAATACAAAAAAATTAGCCAGATGTGGTGGCGGGTGCCTATAGTCCCAGCTACTTGGGAGGCTGAGGCAGAAGGATGGCATGAACCCGGGGGGCAGTGTTTGCAGTGAGCGGAGATCATGCCACTGCACTCCAGCCTGGGCAACAGAGCCAGACTCCATCTCAAAAAAAAAAAAAAAAAAAAAAGAAGTGTTCCTTTTTCTCCACAACCTTGGCAGCATCTGTTGTTTTTTGACTTTTTAATAATAGTCATCCTAACTGGTGTAAGATAGTATCTCATTGTGGTTTTCATGGCATTTCTCTAATGCTCATTATGTTGAACTTTTTTTCATAAGTTTTTTTCATAACTTTTTTTCATAAGACTGCATGCGTGTCTTCTTTTTTTTTTCATTATAGAGTCCTTAATTTTTTTTATTATTATTATACTTTATGTTCTAGGGTACATGTGCACAACATGCAGGTTTGTTACATATATATACATGTGCCACGTTGGTGTGCTGCACCCATAAACTCGTCATTTACATTAGGTATATATCCTAATGCTATCCCTCCCCTATCCTCCCTCCCCACAACAGACCCCAGTGTGTGATGTTCCCCACCCTGTGCCCAAGTGTTCTCATTGTTCAATTCCCACCTATGAGTGAGAACATGCAGTGTTTGGTTTTCTGTTCTTGCGATTGTTTGGTGAGAACGATGGTTTCCAGCTGCATCCATATCCCTACAAAAGACATGAATTCATCCTTTTTTATGGCTGCATAGTATTCCATGGTGTATATGTGCCACATTTTCTCAATCTAGTCTGTCACTGATGGACATTTGGGTTGGTTCCAAGTCTTTGCTATTGTGAATAGTGCTGCAATAAGCATACGTGTGCATATGTCTTTATAGCAGCATGATTTATAATCCTTTGGGTGTATACCCAGTAATGGGATGGCTGGGTCAAATGGTATTTCTAGTTCTAGATCCTTGAGGAATCGCCACACTGTCTTCCACAATGGTTGAACTAGTTTACAGTCCCACCAACAGTGTAAAAGTGTTTCTATTTCTCCACATCCCCTCCAGCACCTGTTGTTTCCTGACTTTTTAATGATTGCCATTCTAACTGGTGTGAGGTGGTATCTCATTGTGATTTTGATTTGCATTTCTCTGATGGCCAGTGATGATGAGCATTTTTTCATGTGTCTGTTGGCTGCATAAATGTCTTCTTTTGAGAAATGTCTGTTCATATCATCTGCCCACATTTTGATGGGGCTGTTTCTTTCTTGTAAATTTGTTTGAGTTCTTTGTAGGTTCTGGATAATAGCCCTTTGTCAGATGAGTAGATTGCAAAAATTTTCTCCCATTCTGTAGGTTGTCTGTTCACTCTGATGGCAGTTTCTTTTGCTGTGCAGAAGCTCTTTAGTTTAATTAGATCCCATTTGTCTATTTTGGCTTTTGTTGCCATTGCTTTTGGTGTTTTAGATATGAAGTCCTTGCCCATGCCTATGTCCTGAATGGTATTGCTTTAGGTTTTCTTCTAAGGTTTTTATGCTTTTAGGTCTAACATTTAAGTCTCTAATCCATCTTGAATTAATTTTTGTATAAGGTGTAAGGAAGGGATACAGTTTCAGCTTTCTCCATATGGCTAGCCAGTTTTCCCAGCACCATTTATTAAATAGGGAATCCTTTCCCCATTTCTTGTTTTTGTCAGGTTTGTCAAAGATCAGATGGTTGTAGATGTGTGGTATTATTTCTGAGGGCTCTGTTCTGTTCCATTGGTCTATATCTCTGTTTTGGTACTAGTACCATGCTGTTTTGGGTGCTGTAGCCTTGTAGTATAGTTTGAAGTCAGGTAGCGTGATGCCTCCAGCTTTGTTCTTTTGGCTTAGGATTCGTCTTGGCAATGCGGGCTCTTTTTTGGTTCCATATGAACTTTAAAGTAGTTTTTTCCAATTGTGTGAAGAAAGTCATTGGTAGCTTAATGGGGATGGCATTGAATCTATAAATAACCTTGGGCAGTATGGCCATTTTCACGATATTGAGTCTTCCTATCCATGAGTATAGAATGTTCTTCCATTTGTTTGTGTCCTCTTTTATTTCACTGAGCAGTGGTTTGTAGTTCTCCTTGAAGATGTCCTTCACTTCCCTTGTTAGCTGTATTCCTAGGCATTTTATTCTTTTTGTGGCAGTTGTGAATGGAAGTTTATTCATTATTTGGTTCTGTGCTTGACTGTTGTTGGTGTATAGAAATGCTAGCAGTTTTCGGACATTGATTTTGTATCCTGAGACTTTTCTGAAGTTGCTTATCACCATAAGAAGCTTTGGGGCTGAGTTATAGGGTTTTTTTTAGATACGGAATCATGTCATGTGCAAACAAAGTTTGACTTCCTCCTTCCTATTTGAATACCCTTTACTTATTTCTCTTGCCTCATTGCACTGGCCATAACTTTCAATACTACGCTGCATAGGAGAGGTGAGAGAGGGGGTATCCTTGTCTTGTGCCTGTTTTCAAGGGGAATAATTCCAGCTTTTGCCCATTCAGTAAGAATATCTGCATTTTTAAAAAAACACAACAGCTACTCCTTATGCTTATGATCTACAGAAAACCTGCTGAAGAAAATCAGCAGCAGTTTTGTTGTTTATCCATTTGGCCACCAATAGGTGTCTGAAGTTTTCACAAGCTTCAACAAATTTTGTCACTAAAGCATCCACCTATGTATAGGGTCAGCTTCATTTAAAAAAAAAAAGTCACCACTCATTAATTCAGTATTGTTTTTGATAACTTGTAAGCATTTAAAATTAATGTAGATTTGTTTCAGTTTTTGTTTTAAACCACTTCATTGACATATGATTGACATGTAAAAAGTTGTACGTATTTAGCATATACAACTTGATAAGTCTGGGAGTAAGTATACATCCATGACCCATCACCATCTTCAAGGCTATAAATATCCATCGCCTCCCAAAGTTTCTTGCCACCCCTATTTATTTATTTATTTATTTTAATTTGTGTGTGCTTGTGTGTTAGAAAGAATTAACATAAGATCTACTATCTTAGTAAGTTTAAAGATAAAATAGTGTTGCTACTTGTGGTCACTATGCTGTATAGATATCCAGAACTTATCTTGAATAACTGAAACAGTTAGAAACTGTTAGTTAATGTTCTGAAAGGCATAAGTTCTTTAATAATTTTATTGTATCCAGCTGTCAATACAATCAATACAGACAAAATGGATTCAACTGTTGAATTTTTATGTAATTTTTCTTATTCTACCACTTTGATTACATGTGTAAAAATGTTACCAAAGAGTGCAAAAAATAACAATATACTTTAAGTGATTTTGGCAAGATGACTAAACATCCAATAATTTTTTAAAGTAAATTTTAATAGTTCAAATATAAAGATGAAATTTGTATTATGTTACTTTTCAATCTGACTACCATATAGTCCTAGATTACCTCCCAGAAGCCTCTTTCCAGTTGAAAATGATAGAAATGTGATGTTTTGCATCAGACACCTGACTGAAGTTATCTCTACTCATCAGACTTCTGAGATTCAACCTGCAGGTGGTCCTGCATTTATTTTAGATGTCTGCTGTATTTCTCCATTTTAAATCTCTTTCAAGTAAAACAACTTAAAGGAATATCAGGAAGCAATTTATGGGAGATTATGTCTTTATTTTAATCAACATAGAGAATGAACTCAATGACTGTAATACATCATCTGGATTCAGCTACATACTGTGTGTTCGCATTTTAGATGAAAGACTAAAATTTTCTGCGGTTCATTAGGTGTGGTATGATTTCCTGTCTTAATTAAATTTGAATCCACATAAATTATTATTTTTCACATTAAGTACTATTCTTCACTCCAGTTCAAGACATACTACTTCATGTTTCTATCTCACAATTATGTGCCATCTGAAAGTATTTTCTATGCTTCTCAAAATCTTTATAAATTTGACTACCTTTATGCTTTACAAAAATAAAACGAAATCTATATGCTTCTAACTATCTGTGTCAGGGCTGAAGCAGTATAGATGTAATTGCTGATTTTTAAGATGAGGAAACCAGTATGCTTATACTTACGGCCCCCAAGTTTTAGCTGTATAATTGACATGTTTGAAACAACATAACTTTTTAATGTTATTTAACTTTTCTTTCAAAACTTGTTATATTAATTCCCTTGTTTTACACAAAATTATGATTTTTGAAATTATTTATTTAAATATTTAAATGATCACAGCCATAAACAACCCAGTTCTTATTAGTTCAAGCTGATTTATTTTTCTATTTTAATAGAAATAAAAGTCCATTGTTAAAAGGAAGGCTAGCTAAAATTGTAACAAGAAAATAAAAGTTCCTGTAACTCCTGATAAAAATATCTTTGTTTTTCTTTTCATACATTTTTATACCTATATATAAAAAGTTTTATACAGCTACCTGTAGCATTTCACTATCCTTGCTGTTACGTAGTCGGCTTTCCACTTAACAATGAATCATGAGTATCTCTCCATATCACTATACTGTACATCTTTACATTTCAAATGTATGTGTTTATATGTATATTTGTGTCACATTTCAGGTTGAAGCATCATATGAAACTACAGAAATGTATCCTTCAATATGTAACCAATTTTTATGAACATCTAGATTGGTTCACATATTATTGTTATTATTAGCAATACTGTGATTAATATCCTTATTTTTATGTATGGGTTCAATTAGTTCCTGTAGATCTATCCCTGTAGGAAAAAAAATGCTCAATAAAAAGTATTCACTTTAAATTTTGATATATGATTCTTATTTGCAAATGTTTGAAATAAAGGTATATGAGTTTCTTTTTCTACATTCTTGATGTTGTATGATATTATAAGTGTTTTTATTTTATTGTTGTTAACCTAAAAACAATGTTTAAAAAACATGTTTTAATTTGTCTTTCACTCAGTATATTGGAAGGTTAACTAGGACCGCTATCTAATTTGCAGGACTGAGTACAAAACGAAAATCCAGGGCTCTTTGTTCAAAAATTGTTAAGGATTTCAAGACTGTGACAGCAGAATATCAAACCAAGTATGGGGCCATTATCAACTATGGTCCTGCGTGACTCCATAGGTTGGACACTCATAAAGCTAACCCTTTAGCTTTTTAAATACATATTAGCCTTCTTACTTTGATTTCTGGCTACTGTTTATGAGTGGATTTCACCATTTAAAAAAATTAAGTGGGTGAAAATGGTTTTCATCCAGTTAAAATGAGTTTAGTATATCTTTTAATTGATTTATTGTGAAATTACTGTATAGTCCTACATTTGAATTACAGAAACACTTATTGAATTTTATTTGTATATTAATGATTTTTTTGATTTTACATATAAATATTTAATGTATTTACATTTTTTTTTCTTGAGGCCAGATCTTAACTGAATTTTATTTTCCCTAAACTAGTTATCCAATAGGCCTAACATCTTTTATCTTATAATCTACAAGATCCCCTGTGATTAGAAGTGCCATAGTTTTCACATGCCCATAGAAATATAAGAATCAATTTCTTGCTTTTCTATGCAATTTCATTGATCCAACTTACTGATCTTTCCCCCCAAACCATCCTATTTTAATTATTGTAGCTCTATGATTCTACTCATTCTTCTGATTTTTTTTCTAGTATTTTCTAACTATTTAATTTTCTTTTTTTTTTTTTTTTTTTTGAGACGGAGTCTCGCTCTGTAGCCCTATGATTCTCAGCTCACTGCAAGCTCCGCCTCCCGGGTTCACGCCATTCTCCGAGCCTCCCGAGTTGGGACTACAGGCGCTTCGCCCGGCTATTTTTTTTGTATTTCTAGTATTTTCACCGTGTTAGCCAGGATGGTCTCGATCTACCTCGTGATCCGCCCATCTCGGCCTCCCAAAGTTTTACTAGCCACCGCGCCCGGCCACTATTTAATTTTCTAACATGATTTTAAATTGTTTCAAGTTGTGAAATGGAGCTCTTGGGACTTTGATTTAAAAAACAATGACCATGTTTATCCAGGTGGATAAATGGATGTCTTTAAACTAACTTTTTATACCTAAAATCAAGGTATAAGCCTTCATTTATCTATGTACTTTTTCAGGTACCTTGGTAGAGTATAGATTTCTTTATATAGATCCTGCACATTCTTATTTTTATTCTGTTTTTGAGATTTGACCTCTTCAAAGGAAAAAAATCTGTTAATTTTGTGTATACATTTTGTGACTGCTCACCATGCTGTTTTTTTCTCCAGGTCTACTTTGTGACTTTCCCTACCCTGCTCTGTGCTACAGGAAGAAGTCCTCTGTGAACTGAATTAATCGAGTGCCCTTGTATTCTGATTTCCAGTTGGGTTCCGTCAATAAAATACAGCAAGACAAAATTGGAGGGTGAAAGAGAGTGAGGTTAGGTGAAAGTCTTGATTAGTCCAAAGGAAAGGATTTTTTTCTAGCATTTTTTTAGTCCAGAGAGGATACTATTTGCAATTTGCAAAGAAAATAACTTATGTGGTACACGAATTTCATAGAATTCTTCTAAGTCTTCTATTTATTGTGCTTTATTTTATCACTCACGTAGAATGAAGTTGAAGGGGATGGGGGAGTATAACGTTTGATTATCTGCTTAGTTGTTTAGCTGCCCAAGGAGAGTAAGACCTATTATTTCAGACTATCAGGCACCAGGATTTTTATTTTTTAAATTACTTTATCAGATACTATATTCACCACTTGTTGCAAGAACTTGTAATATAAATTATTCTTCCATTTTATGGAAAATTTGCCTCATTGTTAAAGAGACAAAAATAATAATAACAGCACGATGTTGGTATTCTCTTTGTTGCATGGGTGCCTATTTCCTCTGTACTTGTACCTTTTTACCTGTAGGTCTTTATTTATGGATTTTGGTCTAAGCAATTTTGGTGCACCCTTTTATCCAAGTCTTACATGTCCCTTTATCTTATAAAAAACCCTACTGTTAGACCACCACCAGACCAGAGAAGCATAACAAAGTATTTTCCTATGGGTAGTTTCCTGTGTAGCCACTCATACGGTCTGACATCCGTAGTCGCTTGCTTTGACAGGTGGTGGGGAATGAAGTCTCACTTATAATACGCATCTGCAGCCCAAATCCCATAAAAGTTAGCAATATTAAAGAGTGTTTTGTAGAATTTGAACTTAGTATTTTGTTCATCACTTCATCTTATATCTTTTGCTGCAAGAGTTCTTGTGAATTTTTTTGACAGCATAAGACAGGCACATTTAAAAAATTTTTGTTTCTCAAGGAAGATTTTTTGAGAACTACTACTTTAATTAGAAAAATCAATTCCTATTGTCATCTTTGTTTCTCCTTCTGGAATGAAGAGAGGTCATTTATGGCCTGGTATTTGTCCAAACAGCACATGGGAGAATATCTTTTTGATGTCTTCACTGTACATCTGAAATATATATATATATACACACACACACACACACACACACACACGTATGTATGTATATACATACAATATTCCAAATATATTTTTTGGAACATCCCTCTAATGTTTTAAACTGGAAAGGCAATTAGTGTAAGTTTTAATAATCCAGCATTCTATAAAGAATTAAAAGGAGGGTAGGGCATGAGCAGATTTAGTGGAACAATTTAATCTGTGTATGATTTCCTCTCTGTCATTTATAAGGTTGCTGTACTAGGGACCAGTTCTCTATATCTCCTTTTCCATTTGGTCCAGCCTTCAATCCAGGAATACCATGGTATTCAATTGCCTTTTCAAGGTTAGTGCCGAAGCTTTAGGAAGAATCAGTAGATCAGAGAAAAGTTAACACATGCTGATTTCCTTTTTGAGTAGCTTACTTTCTACATCTTCCAGTGCAGATAATTCCAAAAGCTGCTTATCAGAGAAAGTAAGGGTTGGGCTTGCTCTGTGCTGTGTTTGCCATTGCCTTTGTTCCTCTCTACTGAAAATTATGAAGCATGAGAATTTCCCATATTTACTCTTGTAATGTCACACTACTCTTCGGAAGAAGCAATGCATCTTTCCTTGATCTGTTTTAAAGTCAATTACTTCAAGTTCAAAGTAGACTGATTAGCCTTGGCTCCTACACTATATAGGCTCACTATTTTCATGTTCCTTTAGACATTTTAGCCTTTAATTACCAGGTAATTAAGAGCATTAGGTAGTCAAAGTGTTTAGGTATCCCAGTATTTAATACATTTACTTGTCTGGAAGTCATTGTCAACAGCTTCTTCTTCTCAAACATTAATTCTTACTAATTTTTAACTGCCCAGAGTCCTTTTATTGGCCTAGAATCTTTAATGGAGTTTTCACTCACTTGATTTCAGGTGTACTGAGCTTTCAGCTAAAAATTGACACAGGTATTTCCAAATGTTTCATCATTACCTGTCTTCCCTTTTAATCCATATTTTCTGTATCCAATTTCATCTAGTTTTATGACTTCAACTCTCTCTACTTTGTGGATGGCTCTCAGATCTCACTCTCTACTTTTGTACTTCCCATAAGCTCTGGTTTATCCATGCAGATGATTTCCTGCTCTTGCTTGAATATTCTGGTAATGCCTTTAGTCAAAGCCATACGCCCAATATTGAGATCATCATCTTCTACCTTCCCAAATGTCTCTACCTGTTCATTCAGATGTTCATTTGTTCATTTATTCATTGTTGTATTTATCAAATACCTCCTTTGTATCAGGTCCTTTTGCTGGGGGTAATCAGTGGAAGAGGTAGATAAGGTAATTCTCCCAAGGAAGTTTGCACACAATTAAGAGACACACATGCATACAAGTAAGCAGACAAATATGATGCAATATGATAAGGCCAAGAAATAATGAGTTTGGGGTAGGATGAAAACAAAATGGGGAACCTAGTCTTAACTTAGGTGTCAGAAAAATTTATTAAAAGGAATAATGTCTAAGTTGAGCACTAAAGCTTAAATAGTAATTGGTCATGTAAAGGAGAGAAGCAAAGAACAGTACTATTGGTGTAAGAACAAACATGGCACACAAGCAAGTCTAGGAACAGAAAATTATTCATGACAGCGAAAGTGAGGGGAGTATGGAGTAGTGAGTTTTGAGAGTGAAAGAGTAGTCATCAGCCAAATCCATAAGGATTCCATATGCTGTGTTATAGAATTTGGACTTTATCCTGAGAGACAGAGAAAGTACTGGAAGGTTATAAGGACAGGAATCACATGATCAATTTGATTTTTAGAAAGATCATTCTGACTGTAGTGTGGAGGTCATATTGAAAGGCCAAAGGCAGGTGAAAGATCAATCAGAATGAGAGATCTTAAATGAAAGCTAATAAAACATTTCATTGGAATGGTTACATTAGAAATACAGAAAAGTTTAAGTAAAATATATTTTGAAAGATTTGTATTTTCTCTGATGAGGGCTTGAGGGGAAAAAAGAGGCCAAAAATTATGGTTTGATCTATAAGATGCATAAGGATACTTTCCACTGAGATATGGACCAGAAGAGGACAAAGTGGTTATTGAAGTCATGAAAATGTAAACAGACTTCCAACAGCGAGTATGTATCATATGAGAGAGTGCCCAGTCAGAAGACGGTCTATTTAAGCTCTAGACCAAGAAAGAGAAGTCTACAGAGGAATTGTTGGAGAAATAATATTAGGACTCAATGTAATATGTTTAGAACATGTGGGTGTGCACAGAGGATTCAGTGCAGTAAGCACTTTACATGGATGCCAATTGTCAAATTGGAGAATGTGAGGTCAAGGAAACTAGAGGGAGAAAATGTTCAAGATGGATGGAGCTGAGTACAGAGCTGAATATAGCCAAGATATCAAGTATGGTGTAGACTAAAAATGTATTTAGTGCAAGGAAATCACTGCAGACCTTGTGAAAAGCAATTCCTGAGGAGTGTTGGGGGCAGTAACAAGTGTACAGTAGGTTTGAGAAGTCAGAGAAGGTGAGAAAATGTTTCCCATGCCTTGCCAGCAACTCCATCAGTCTATGTATCTAGAATGAAAAATATAGAGTCACCTTTGTTTCTTTTCTCTCATTTGTCTTCTGCTGCTCATTCTAATTGCACAATGACTCTTGGTTCTTTCTGGCTTCTCCTTGCCATTACCTCTAAAAGAGCCACTCTTGCTCAGTCCTGTGTTGATACTCTCACACTACTACTCCATTCTTGTTTATAGAAAATCATACCATAATTAGTTATTATTTAATACCCAGTATAAATAGTACCTGTGTGACTAACCGCCCCCCGCAATAACTTTTCTCTGAACTCTTACTACACTTCATTGGAACCCTTTTAAATAACACTTATGACATTTTGCTTTGAGTGAAGCCATCTACATGCATGTCTTATCCCCCTTCACAGACTATTAACTTCATGAGGAAAGAAGTCTTATTTATTTCTATATTGTACATATTTCCTAAAACAGAACATCTAAGTACATATTTTGGTTCTGCACAATTTTGGCCTATAGGACCTTGAGCAAGTCTTATCTAGGTCCTCTAAATATTTTTCCTTCCAAAACGTGGTAATTTTCTATGCTGCCTACTTAATATTAAAGATTGTTTTCAGAATTTATGAAAGTAATGTAATTGAAAATGTTCTGAAAGTGATAAAATATAAAAGAAACAATTTTTATATTTTTACTATGACTGCAAGAGTTAGTAGTAGCAGTATTGTTATGATTATTATGTACTGAGAATTGCCACTCTATTTAGACATGCAGCAATTCGGTCAATCAATACTTTAAAGGTTAATTTCTTCAATTTAGAGCATAACACCTACAGTGACTTTGATGAATAATTCATGGAACATATATTTACTTAGAGACTGTCTCTTTCCCTAGGTGTTTATACTAGAAAATAAAAAACTGAATTTGATCAAGTGCCTGAGCCTAATTGATAAATTATTTTCTTTTTACCTTTTAAAGTGCAACATTAATGTGTGCTTGTTGTACAAACATAAGCCATTCTTAAATGAATATGTATAAACTGAAATCCGGCTGGGTGCGGTGGCTCACGCCTGTAATCCTAGCACTTTGGGAGGCCGAGGCGGTGGATCACGAGGTCAGATCGAGACCATCCTCACTAACATGAAACCCCACCTCTACTAAAAATACAAAAAAAAAAATTACCTGGGTGTGGTTGCGGGCACCTGTAGTCCCAGCTACTCGAGAGGCTGAGGCAAGAGAATGGTGTGAACCCAGGAGGCAGAGCTTGCAGTGAGCCGAGATCAGGCCACTGCACTCCAGCCTGGGCGACAGAGCGAGACTCCCTCTCAAAAAAAAAAAAAAAAATTAAATCCACTTTTTTTTTTTTAATTTTAATAAATCCACTTTCAATAAAAAACTTTGTTGGGAGCAAACCCCCCCCCCAAAATCTGGCCATAAACAATCTCTGCAGGACTGTGACATGTTCATAATGGCCCTAATGCCCAAGCTGGAAGGCTGTGGGTTTACCGGAATGAGGGCAAGGAACACCTGGCCCGCCAAGGGTGGAAAACCGCTTGAAAGCATTCTTAAGCCCCAAACAACAGCGTGAGCGATTTATGCCTTAAGGATATGTTCCTGCTGCAATTAACTAGCCCAACCTATTCATTTAATTCGGCCCATCCCTTCGCTTCCCATAAGGAATACTTTCAGTAAATTTAATATCTATAGAAACAATGCAAATAACTGGTTTGCTGTTAACAAATATGTGGGTAAATCTCTGTTCAGGGCTCTCAGCTCTGAAGGCTGTGAGACCCCTGATTTCCCACTTCACACCTCTATATTTCTGTGTGTGTGTCTTTAATTCCTCTAGCGCCGCTGGGTTAGGGCCTCCCGGACCGAGCTGGTCTTGGCAAGTGGTGTCCATTCGTGGGGCTTGAATCCAGGTTGAAGTGTCGCCGGAGCGACGGTTGGAACAGAAAACTAGCTGGAGGACACCCGAGTACTCTTAAAGCAATCCCCATGGTGAGTAAGAAGGGGAGCTCAGAATCATCAGGGTAACAATGGGACAGGTTTGGGGTTTGGTTCATTTCACCTTGGAAATTTTTCACACTGATAATGAAGAGGAACAAGAGTATAGCAAAGTAACAGAAGAGGTTACAGAGCATGTTTATTTGCCAGCTAAAGCTAAAGCGGCAAAGGAAGGAGAGGTTCATCCCTACCCTTCTGCACCCCCTCCTTATTATTTTGAAGAAAATGACTCCCCCAGATCTTTCTTTTCTGGAGGACACTGGGTGAAAAGTAGTTGCCCCAGTGACTGTTCAAGCAGCGCCTCGAGCAACTCTCTTACTTCTATTCAGGCAGGAATTCAGCAAGCTAGACTAGAGGGTGATTTAGAGGCTTGGCAGTTCCCTGTTAGAATACACCCCCCAGATCAAGAGGGAAATGTTATAGCTACATTTGAGCCTTTTCCTTTTAAATTACTCAAAGAATTAAAACAAGCAATAAATCAGTACGGACCAGGTTCTCCTTTTGTAATGGGACTGTTAAAGAATGTTACTGTTTCTAGTCAGATGATTTCTACTGACTGGGATGCTCTTACTCGAGCTTGTCTAACTCCTGCTCAGTTCTTAGAATTTAAAACTTGGTGGGCAGATGAAGCTTCCATTCAGGCTGTTCACAATACCCAGGCCCAACCTCAAATTAACATAACTGCAGACCAACTTTTGGGGGTTGGTGGCTGGGCTGGTTTAGACGCACAACTGGTCATTCAGGATGATGCCATAGAACAGCTTAGAGGAGTGTGCATTAGAGTTTGGGAAAAAAATCACTTCAGGTAGAGAACAATACCCTTCCTTTAGTGCTATAAAACAGGATTGGACCCAGTTAGAAAAAAAGAACGTACTTGTTTGGGAAGATTGCTTTGCAGAACAGGCAGAGGTGCTGCACAACGATTACTATGGAATCATTATTAATTGGTCCCCTAAGGGGATGTTTAGCTTAAATTGCACCTCTTAGTCTGCGTGCCGCCGTCACAATATGTTCAAATGATCTGAACAAAATGGTCAGATGGTAGAAATAATAACAAGTACAGCAAAAGTTCTTATTATCTGGAACCATGGTGGCATAGTGGCACCTCAACCTCAAATGATGTGGCCCGCTGTAGGAGCTTTCAGGCCTCTGAGCCCAAGCCAAGCCATTGCATCCCCTGTGATTTGCACGTATATACGCCCAAATGGCCTGAAGTAACTGAAGAATCACAAAAGAAATGAAAATGCCCTGCCCCGCCTCATCTGATGACATTCCACCACAAAAGAAGTGAAAATGGCCAGTCCTTGCCTTAAGTACTGACATTACCTTGTGAAAGTCCTTTTCCTGGCTCATCCTGGCTCAAAAAGCTCCCTGACTGAGCACCCTGTGACCCCTACTCCTGCCCGCCAGAGAACAAACCCCCTTTGACTGTAATTTTCCTTTACCTACCCAAATCCTATAAAATGACCCCACCCTTATCTCCCTTTGCTGACTCTCTTTTCTGACTTAGCCTGCCTGCACCCAGGTGGTTAAAAAGCTTTATTGCTCACACAAAGCCTGTTTGCTGGTCTCTTCACACAGATGCGCATGACAGGAGCTAAACATAAGGATTTGTGGAAACTATTAAATGCTCGTAGTAAGATCAAAATTTGGGAAAGAATAAAAAAGCATATAGAAGGACACTCTACAAACTTGTTTTTGGATATAGCAAAATTTAAAAAACAAATATTTAAAGCATCCCAGGCACACCTGACCTTAATGCCAGGAACTGGAGTGCTTAAAGGAGCGGCAGATAAATTAGCAGCTATTTAAATGGATAAAAACACTTGGAAGCTCTGTGATTTCAATGATGACTGTACTTTTAGTCTATGTTGTTTGTCTTTGTACAGTCTGAAGATGCAGATCCTGACTTCTGCGAGAAGTAGCTCACTGTGACAAAGCTGCCCTTGCTTTTATCTTTTTGCAAATCAGAGAAAGGAGACATGTTGGGAGCAAGCCCCCCAAAATCTAGAGGCCATAAACTGGCCCCCAAACTGGCCATAAACAGAATCTCTGCAGCACTGTGACATGTTCACGATGGCCCTAATGCCCAAGCTGGAAGGCTGTGGGTTTACTGGAATGAGGGCAAGGAACACCTGGCCGGCCAAGGGCAGAAAACCGCTTGAAAGCATTCTTAAGCCACAAACAATAGCGTGAGCGATTTATGCCTTAAGGACATGTTCCTGCTGCAATTAACTAGCCCAACCTATTCATTTAATTCGACCCATCCCTTCGTTTCCCATAAGGGATACTTTTAGTTAATTTAATATCTATAGAAACAATGCTAATGACTGATTTCCTGTTAATAAATATGTGGGTAAACCTCTGTTCAGGGATTTCAGCTCTGAAGGCTGTGAGACCCCTGATTTCCCACTTCACATCTCTATATTTCTGTGTGTGTGTCTTTAATTCCTCTAGCACCCTGGGTTAGGGTCTCCCCAACTGACCTGGTCTCGGCAACTGTTCAGTGTTTATGTTTGTTTATTTCTAAAAATTTAGACACATACACATTTGTTTTTTGTTGCTGATATTCCTCTCTCTCTCTTTCCTCATCCCTGTATGTATATGTATTTGTATATGCCTATGTATTTATATAATTTATATTAAATGTAAATGTGATATGAGAAGAACTGGATCTGACATTGCTGTCTTTGACAATGGAGGCAGAGAGCTATGAGCCAGGTAACATGGAGGCCTCTAGGAACTGGAATCTGCCTTTAATATATAGCCAGCAAGAAAACGACCTCAGTTATACAATTGAATTCTGCCAAAAAAATTGAACAAGCAAGGAAACAATCTCTCCAAGAACCTCCAGTAAGCAACGCAGCCCTGATGACACCTTGATTTTAGCATAGAGAGACTCATGTCTGACTTCTGACCTACAGAACTGTGAGATAATAAATTTGCGTTGCTTAAGCCACTTAACTTGTGGTAATTTATTTTGCCAACCATATAAAATTGATACGGATATATCTTTATGTAAATTACACAATTTTGCAAATTCATTCCTCTTAAAAATTATACATGGACATCTTTTCATGTCATTTACAAAGAAAGCTCACTGTGTGCACAGTTTTTTCTCATGGGTACAGTTTTGTAGGAAAAAACCCTAAATATAGAATAGCTCATTCAAAGAGTAGTGCAGCCAAATTTCCCTTCAGGAAGGCTCTACCAATTAATATTCCCACCAATAAAATGTGAGAATACACATATTCCACATCCTGGCTACAACTGGATATTATCAGTCATCTTAATGCCATGGCCTTTGCCCTTTCCAGGACTCAAAATTACTTTTATAGCTATTGAGTACCGTTATTTCTTCTTTTTATGACTCTCACATGTATTCTAATGGGACACATTAGAGATCCATACAGGATTTTATAAGAATGTCCTCTTGCCCTAGTAGATTTTCTTACTGTCTAAGATAAATTGGCAATATAAAAGTTATTAATTCAGAAAACACGTAAGGACAATTTTTAATAAAAACATCCATACTCCTAGGTCTCAAAGATTTGTGTTTAAACTCAACTGACTAGGCAGCTAACTCTACATGTTCAGCTGGACACTTCCTGTACCACAATAGATGAAGTTACACAATAGATGAAGTTACCTTCACAAGTGCAAATTCACTCCTCAGTCTGTTGCTACCATGATCGCCCTTTCCACTCCATGTTCTGAGAGTACTAGTTTCTAAGCGACCTAAATGAAAACAGAGAGATGTCTTGGGATAATTTATGAACACCTAATAGCTAATATGCACTGAGTTAAGGTAAGTCTCCAATCAAGTCTGACTTAGAAAAGTCTTTCATGGAGAATATACTTAAAATTATTCTTATCAAGTGTTCCTAAATTCCTCCTAAATCTTACTTTTGTTTTTAAATTACAGAATATTTTTAATTTGCCAAAAGTATAAAATGCATGTGCCCACCACTCAGGTAAAATTTAGCCCTACTTGCCTGAGATATAAGGTTATTCTGTTTGTTTCCCTGAATGTTTATTAGTTATCTCCTGTAAAACTTCATATGCCTAACGGGTTCTTGCTATTATTTACATTATTGCCTCTGCAGTTGATGCTATTATTATAATTATTTTGGTTAGTGTGAGTATGTTTGATTAATGACCCATTCTTAAATTTTTATTGGTCTGTTTGGGTTTCCTTTCTTTTCTCTCTCTCTTTTTTTTTTTTGAGACGGAGTCTCGCTCGCCTGCCCAGGCTGGAGTGCAGTGGCCGGATCTCAGCTCACTGCAAGCTCTGCCTCCCGGGTTTACGCCATTCTCCTGCCTCAGCCTCCCGAGTAGCTGGGACTACAGGCGTCCTCCCCGTCGCCCGGCTAGTTGTTTTTTTTTTTTTGTATTTTTTTAGTAGAGACGGGGTTTCACCGTGTTAGCCAGGATGGTCTTGATCTCCTGACCTCGTGATCCACCCGTCTCGGCCTCCCGCCCTCCCTAATTTCTGTTGGAGGCCTATTTGTTTTAATAGTTTATTTTTTTAAAGACTCTTGTATCTTTATTTTCTATTTTATTAATTTCTTCTGTTACCACTATTTCTCCCTTTCTTTGACTTTTTGGGTTTACATTAATGTTCATATTTTAACATAAAGGCCTTTTAAAATAATTTTATTCTAAATATAATCTCTATTTTTAGTTCTTTTTTAATCCATGAATCATTGGTTTGTGTCATTTAATTCCCATACCTGATAAGTGGCTACTGTTTTGTTACTGTTTATTAATTTCAATGAATATTTTTCAAATAATACAGTTTATATGTTATTATTTGGTATTTCCTGAAACAACCTTTTGTGGCCTAGAATGTGCTAAGGTTTTCTACATACTAATGTTATCTAAAATAAAGTGAATTATTTTTTCAGGTACAGGATGCTATGCATGTACAATAAATAAATTCCCTTAAGTGCTTAGTTGAAATAATCTATATCCTATGATTTTTATACTTTACCTATTATTTCTGGTAGAAGCATGTTACCAATCTTAATATGATTAACTTTGCAAGTTGTCTTTAAAATTCTGTCAAATTAAAAAAAAAATTCTTATGATGCAAGAATAAGTTGTCGCATTTCCTTGGCTGAATGCTACAGCTTCAGAAGTTAGGCAAGAGTCTTTCATCCATGTCTAATCTTCTCCACCAAGTCACTGGCTTCAAATTCTCTACTTGTTCTTGACCCTTAGAATTTTTTTCTCTCTCCCCTTCTCAGGTTACATATTAAAACCAAATATTTTAAAATTACACCTGATTTAGCATTTCTTTGTGTGGGAGAGAGGTTAGAACTAACTAACCACATTAGTTAGTTCACCCAGAATTGTGTTCACCAGAAGTTTTCCCCTTAAAATTTAGAGTAGGGTTGATATGAAGAATCAGTGTCTGTCTTTCCTCCTGACTGGGCATATCAGGTTGCACGGACAATATTTTCTAAAATAGACTGTATTCTGTACTGGCAATTCATTTCTTTATTCTATTCTGGCTGTCACACTTAAAGATATTATCAAGATGTTTTGCAAAGTTGCAGAGAATTTTTAAAGCGGTCAAAATGTTTTGAAAGAAAATTAGAAACATATTCATTTATTTATTTTCGTTTACAAGAGGTATTAACAGTATTTTGTAAAGCTTCATAAAGAGAGCTAGGAAACCTGTATGGAAGAAATTAGGAAACTCATTTAGAATTATTTTGATAAAAATATTGCAGCAATTTGTTCCGACTTTGTGAGAATCAGTCACCTATTCTTGGCTGTTCAATGTATAGCTACCACCTGTCTGGAATGTTGTAGAAGAGATTATTCTACTAAGTAAAATAAACACTGTCCTGCTCAAACTTAATGTCTCTTAATAGTCTAAAATTCTATGAGTTGCCATAAATCCAACAAAGTTCCAGCAGATGTAAGACTGTGGAAATTAGACACGAAGTTAATAAGTAGCCTAAGCCAGGTACTGCCGGGCAGTAAGAGCTTTTGGAGCTACAGATTAGTATGGGGAATACCACTGAGCTGCCCACAGTAGGAGCTTGAGGGAAAATAAATCTCAGGTCTGGAGGCAAAAATGCCACAGCGACAACTAGGAAGATGAGAGTTATCTGGTGAGCTTGAACATATGCAGAAAGAAATCACAATTGAAGGATAAAAAATTAAGAGAAGCCAAAATATTTTGTCCCTTGGTAAATAAACCCAGAATAAAATTTCCTTATCTTGTGTTTTTAATGAAATATCATTGATAGTCACTTGAAAAATATTTTATAGTCACTATTTCACATTGTTTTGATCTTTATTTCTATACTTTTCCTGATCAAGTTACATAAATTGTAAAAAAAAGTCAATGTTGTGGAATAAAGATATGTTGTATCTCATAACCAATTCTATACCCACAAAAGCAGTGCAAATGTTATGTATGAAATTTGTATAATGTATTTTTAGCACATATTTTTGGGAGCACATTATCCTTTTCTATGAATCATAACATATTAGAGATAGCACATATATGGAATACATATAAAATTATAAATACATATAGATTATATGAATACATATATACAAAAAACTTATATAAAATATAAACATATTTATATATAAAAATTTTTGCTGTAAAATTATATATGGTAAATTGGTAAGCTTTGCTTTTATTGTTGCATATTCTTATTTTAAAAGATGAGTAGACATCATACTCGGGGAATTTATTTTGAAAACCAAGAACAGCAAAATGTTACCACCAAATCATCATACATATGTATAAACACACACACACACACAAATACACACTCCCCCCACACACTCTTACACTGTGTTTCCTTAATTTCTTATTCAGTCAATAAAGCATGAATTTCTGGCCACTAGATACATTCAATTAAATATTTCTGAAGTCTAGCTATGTGGAAAGCATTGTGTTAGATGCTGTAAACAGATGAATGCAGAAAAGACTGCCCTGCAGGGGTACAAACACTTTTGAGATACAGACATATACACAAAAATAATTGCAGTAACCCAAACAGTGGTAAGTAGATAATATAAACCACACACTGTGTATCTCTGTGTTTCTTGGTAGATGGCAAACTTCTAGGAGGTGGAGATTTGTCATGAATATATGTATTCTGAAAGTAGGCACCCCTCAACATTGTGAATAAATGCATAACAAAATAAAAAAAAGTATGAAGCTAACATATTTGCCCATCTCAACAAACCAAAACCAACAAAAACAACCAGAATAAAAACTGGTACATAAGAACTCAGTTTATATTAATGCATTTAGCTTTTACTCTGCAGATACACTTACAGAATGATGTTTCTCTCACACTCAAGGAACCAATCTGGGCATCATATAATTAATGTAATATTTACCGAATCCCTACTGTTCATTGATTTATTTATTCAACACATATTTGTTGAAAACTGTATTAGTTTCCTGTGGCTGCTAGAACAAATTAGCAGAAACTTGGTAGCTTAAAGAGCATACATTTACTCTCCTGCAGTTCAGGAGGTCAGAAGTCTGAAGTCAGTTTCACTGGGCTGAAATTGCGGTATTATCATGGTCATTCTCCCTTCTGAAGGTTTTTCTTGCCTTTTCCGGCTTTTAGAGCTTGAAGGAAATACTTGCTTTCCTTTACTTTTGGTCCCTAGTCTGATCTTCAAAGC
Source organism: Macaca thibetana thibetana (assembly GCF_024542745.1). NCBI lineage: Eukaryota > Metazoa > Chordata > Mammalia > Primates > Cercopithecidae > Macaca > Macaca thibetana. The sequence continues at coordinate 92,575,212 of NC_065581.1, forward strand.
CAGCAGCCTAGCATTTTTCAGTAGTCCCACTGCCTTCTCCTTTGTCAAATCTCCCTTTGCCTCCCTGTTATAAAGACATATGTAATTATATTTAGGGCCCATCCAGACAACTCTCATCTCAAGATCCTTCCTCGCACCTGCAAAGTCCCTTTTGCCATTTGAATTATTATTCACTGGTTCAGAGGATTAGAACCTCTATATCTTTGGGAATTTTTATCATCCGACTATAAGCCTATGAGCACCTACTATGTGTTGGGGGTTGGAGCCCCAGCTCTGAATTAGACAATCTCTGAACTGCTTTCATGGAACCTGACATTACAGGGTGTATAAAAGATGTATACAACACAGGCCTGCTATTTAATTGTGTTCTCTAATAGAAAAATGTTTATCAGTGAGTAAATGTATGTTTTTTTCTTTTTCTCTTTTAACAAGAGAAATTGCCAGCTACTTCTTAGAATAAGCAGGCACAGAAAATCACCTTGTAGCTGATACTGTTGAGAAATTACTGTGGTCTCTCTTATATAAATAGAAGACAAGTGAGCTCATCTATTTTGAGAAATAACAAGGCATTTTTTTTTCTTTTACTGACTTTTGCAAACTGCTCCTTTTTGCGTGGCAGAAGAGGGTGGTATCATGGCAAGAGAAAGATTAGGTTGCTTTGTTTAAATAACCCATGGCATCCTACGAAGGAAGAAACCCAAACCTAATACCTTCGGAAATTCTCCGTAAAACCTGGAGTTTGAGTGATGCAACATTTGGGGAGTGGCTGATTGTGGTATGACACTAATGCTCAATCATAAAACATGGGACTTCCTTCCATCAACACACTGAGAGGCCCTATATCAACTGGTGGAGTCATTTCCGAACTCAGGAAGTGCTACATCTTCCTGCTGGCTCTGGTTTCCACTAAGGACATGCATCTGCCTTAGCTGCCACCATGCCTGTTTGCAGAATAGGGTTTCCTTCAGGATAGGGTTTCCTTAAGGAGTATTCCATATCTAGTAAATCAATGCATTGGCATCTAACAGCATCATTCAATCAGAGGTGAACTTTCTGCCTTCTTTATTCGGGAAGGCAGAACCCTCTCCCATCTCCATCACTCAGGAGGGCCATGACCTGGGCAAGTACTTGGATCAGAGAATGAGATAAACTTTCACCAAAGGGGCTTGGCCTGTTTAGTTAGAAGTTACCTACACTGAGTTTAATTCTGGGTTACGTACATCAATTCTTAGAAGAGCCTTATCTAATGCATCAAGAAGTCACCCTAAAACCTGTGACCACTACGAGGCCAGTGAATTTTAATCATGGCCTACCAAGGCAAGTTTTTTCCTTGGTCTGATCATAGTTCGTGAATTTATGTGAGATAGAGTTAGAATGGATTCCTTGCTGTCAGGATGCTGGTAGGTACAGTGAAAGGATTAGAGCATTAGGGGGAACAATGAAAGTTTGGTTTTCTGAATTATCTGCTGCTATAAACTGGTGGAAACTTTAGTGGTTTACTCATGGCACTTCTTGGAGTTACATTCTTTGCATCCCAAATTGTGTCAAGGAATATCCAAGTTACACTTTCATAAACCCAAGATATGATCAAAAGAACAGAACAATTTAGTTAATTAAGAAATGATTGCTGTTTCATATTCTCCCTATAAATGTATAGGGATTAAAAGAATAAAATAATCAGTAAGTATAAAATAAACTTTATATGGATAGTGAAGCATACTGTGATGGATAATTGGACTATTTGGGGATTTATTTTATTTTGTTACTACTTAGAATCTAAAGATCCTTCAGGTTTTTGGAAGAATAATGTATTGTGTGTTTTGTGCCCAATTTCCCATTAAATAAGCCAAAAGTTCTGGGCTCTACTTCAAGGAAGTTAAGGAGGAAAAGACATACAGCCTAGAGTAAGCTAATCAAATGATCTCAATCCAAAATTTGAATCTTGAAGCAACAAGGTAGATAACACAGGCAGAGTTCAGAAGTCACTCATAGTGTGTCAGCAGCATTGAGTTCAGGGCAGCCCTGAAAGCAGCAGTGCCCTAATCTATACTGTTATATGAAGCTGTGTTTCCAATTTCCTAGCCCCTCTAGTTTCCTGCCCATTGCCATTACCTAATGTACTAGCCTTCATCTTCATGCTAAATTCTGTAACTTTTTGCATAGTCTATTTGTTTTTAGGTTTGCCAGATTCAATTTCTATTGCTTACAAAATGTATCTCTGATTAATGTAAGTGGAGAGGATATGGACAGAAATTGATTTCTCATCTTCAGTGAGAGGAGTAATGAGCAAAGATATAAATGGCATATGGCTAGGAAATACTAATGAAACTTCTAGGACAGAGGAAAAATAGACATGAAATAATCAGGAGACAAACAATAGGGCCCACTGAAATAGAGGCAAGAAAAAGATGGTTGAAGGTGTAACTGTTTGCTTAGGTCTGGGAAATACAAAGAAGACTCTTCAATGCTGATGTCAAAAGATATGATTAATGGCTGCTGCTTTTCTAGTAGCAAGACAGGATTAACCTCAAGGATCTTGTGGGGTGGGGACTATGATTTTAATAAATGCCTATTAGAATAAACCAAAGGCTACTATTAGTTTATTGTGTTAGAATCCTTCCATACAAGAATTTGACAAAAAAGAAAAAAATGGGGGATTTTTTTTTTTTTCATTCTTCCTTCTTTGGATCATTTTTGTCTTTGGACTCTCAGTGACTGATTACTCCTGATGCAACACACTTAAAATGTCTATTTATGTCAGCTGTGGCAGTCTCCCTTCCTAGCCATGGAAGAGCATATTCTTGTTTATTGGCAAAGCTGTCACCATTTAATTGGTATCAGATTCTGACTTGCACAAGTAACATTATTCACTGTTAAAAACCTGGAGGGTGCCGGATTATTGGGCAAACTTTTCTAAACCGTTGTTCAAATGTTTCTAGGAAGCTGAGCTGAACACATTACGATGGAAGATGGAAGTATAAGACTATCAAGAAATCCAAAGTGGTAACGGGCGAAGTCTATTCAGCATCCGGCAATGGATTTATCTTAGTTGGGGAAACGGGTGTTCCGAATAATGTTCTGGAAGTTATCAGGATACCTATTTTCAATATAGGACTGAATTTTTTAAAGTAATATTTAAGGTGGTCCTTGATAATTAAATAAAATGCTTAATTCATGTGGCTAAAAAAAAAAATTCCTATTTACGATACAAATGAATTTATATGCAGCTCTTTTTCCTTTCAAGAAACCATCTATTAGATGAATGGCATATTCTTCTGGTGCTGTATTTTTAATTTAAAAAATACATAAATATGGGCTCATATAAAAAAAAAAGCACTACAGAGAGTAAAAAAGAAAATTCTTCATTCCCCTGCCCTTACATCACTATAGGTAACAATGCATATATCCTTCCAGATATTTTTATATATCATACATGCACATATATATTTAAAATTTATATTAATATAACACGAACTTCTCTTGTAAGTAATAACATACTAATCACTTGCTCATTTATCTTGGAGACCTTTCCCATCAGTGCTTATTAATTAACTAAATTCTATATTGTTTACATTCAGAAAATTATTGAACTAATTAAAAATAAATGTATACACGAGAGATAAAAAAATTGGATGTGGCAGCTATTATGGCCATCCCATATTTGAAAATAAAATCAAGATTCAGAATGCAAAAACATTATATATGTGATAATTATAACAAAACATGTTTGCTTACTTTCCAGTGATGCCAAGTAAAAAAAAAAAAAAAAAATCTACATAAAAACACTGGGAAAAAAGTGATGTGAAAGAAAAAAAGAATATTAACAACATTATTACTATCATTGCCACCTCAACATTCCCTGACAATAGCAGGGGATAGGTAGAGCAGTCAGAGTTACAAGATGGGGCACTAGCAGCAATTCTAATCCAGTTTATAAACACCATTGTGCAATGAATCTGACAGATACAGAGGGTGATGCAATGAGAATCTACTTGCCCTAATTTATTTACACTGGCAGTCATAAAGTACCCGGTTTTTAAGCAAGTGAGCATGCACTAACATATTTATAAAATAAAATTCTCTCCCTCTCATTTGACATCAGAAAATGTATTAATCATTCCCATAAATATATTAGAATAGGGAACAATGATTATCTCAATGGGTGCAGGAAAAGCATTTAATCAATTAAGCTGTCACTCATGGTTAAAAACAAAAGCAAACAATAAAACATTATGAACTGTAAACTGAACACTTAATAATCCTGATAAAGTATTTACCAAAAACCCACAGCAAACATTGTTATCATTATAAAATGTTAGCAGTATCGCAGTAAAGAGATAAATGGGACAAGAATGCCATTACTACTTCCATTAAACATTGCACTGGATGCTCTGTTAATAAATAGAAGAAAAAACTGAATAAGTGGTTTAAAAAGAGAGAAAGAAGGAAACCATTATTCTTACTTACAAATGATATGATTAGCTATATAGGTCATCCAAAGATGTAACAAGGAAATAAAGCAAGCAATCAAAAAAATTCAGCAAAGCTTCTGGAGATGGTACCAATATATTGAAATTGATGCTCTTTTAATACAATGTGACTGAACAATTAGCAAATAGAGTTTAAAGACAGAGATCTCTAATTTTAGTAATAAAACTAGGAGGCAATATAATGAAAGATATTCAATAAATTACAAAGCACAGTAGCACATAAAGTATCTGAATAAAATAAATATACCATGTTCATAGATAAGACATGTCACTAAAATAATCTTTAAATTCAATTCTTAAGTTGAATAAAATGCCCAATTAAAATCCAATTTTTAAAAATGGATCTTCGCTGGCTCATCCTAAAATTCAAATGAAAGAGTGAAGAGCCAAGTATAGTTAAAGCAATTTTAGAGAAGAATCATCAGGAGGAGGGGCTTGCAAAATGTTTTAATACATAGAGTTGAGTGCATGGGTGTTCATTATGTTATTATTTGTCCTTTTCTGTGTCTAAAATTGTTACAATTAAACTTTTAAACTTGTAGAAGAAAGAATAGTTTCTGCTCTTATATTGGGAAGAATCTTGTAAGCAAGAAAGCAAAAAGCACAAAATTAAAATGTAAAATATTATTAAATTCAAAAAGCTGTATACTGAAGTACGTAACTTACAAGAGAGAATTAAACTAGAAAAACTAAATATTATCTACAAAATAATTTTCAAAAGCAAGCAATTAAAAAAAAATGAGACAAAATTAAGAACAGGCTTTAAAAAAAGGGCAAATGCAATCAGATGCTCTTGCCAGCAAAAACTTAAAAGTCTAACAATAGCAGGACAACGATGTGTCAGTCTAGTTAATGGGAAACGGACTTGTATATAGACGAATCTCAAAACCTCTCAAAATCTAAATGGGTAGTGAAAAAAGGGGAAAAATGAAGAATGATTCACATATAAAATATAAAACCAGGAAAAAAGTATTTTTAGGGAATCGTACATACGTAACCGAATTTTCAGAAAGGCAACGGAATAAGCAATATAAAAATCATCCTAACGGTGAACGGAAGGAAGGAGATGCTTTCAGAGAGGCCTTTCTAGAAGGCTTCAAAAATACTGGCATTTTTTTTTCTTAAGCTCTGTAGTGGGTACCTGGGCATTTTTCATTCTTCTTCTTTAAGATATGCACATGAGATATACTTGTATGTATATTTCCCAATTAAAACTGGCGTAAAAAGTATTTTTAAGGAGAGCCTTTATGAAACTGTTCACATCAGCAAGTTCTAGCTTGAATAAGGATTTCCTGTTACTATGCAAGCAAATAAAAGATAGCATTTTCTTGTTTTCTGAAGCGAATGTAAGATGGAAACCTTCAGTTGTAATCCTGTTTCAAAAGTTCCTGTTCTTTACATCTGACTTATCGTCAATTATTTCTAGTATTTCAGTACAGATGTGACTTTATAGAATACATTCGCAAATTAAAAACGCCATCTGCATCTGCCTACCTTGGGCTTCCAAGTAAAGTTCTGTTTTTTAAAAAATCAAAACAGTTCCTCAACTTAGAAAGTTCGAAAACCAGTATACTCGGGGTACAAGCAACTTGTGAATGTTTCACATAAAAACAAACAAAAATGTGTCCTCTGTAATACAGTTAGAGCCTCCCAGCTGAGCCTCAGAAGACCGTTTCTAAGGGCAGTGAGTTCTACTTGCAGAAATAGGACGGGAGTGCAGTCTGACTCCAATCTACACGTCTTTCCCCCTCTTACAGAAAGCCCCGAAACGCAGTCCTCTCTTTCTTCCGCGCCGCTCCCGCCCTAGGCCTCTTAGACCCGCGACTGGAGGCTCCGGGAGACCCCCCGAGCCCCGCCCGCTCCGTGACCCCGCCCCTGCCCGTCCCGCCCCTGAAAGCTCCCGGAACGCTCTGCGCGCGCCTTCGGGGAGGAAGGGCTGCCTGGGCCCGCGGCGCGGTGGCAGTCTGCTCTCTGTTCAGGGGTCTCAACCTCTCCTCTGGCCGAGACCCCGCAGGAAGCGGATTACCCGACGCTGGTGAGTAGCTGCAGGATTCGGACCCCATAGAGGCGGCGGCGGTGGCGGCAGGGGGCACGAGGTCCACCGCGGGCGCCTGCGCGCTCGCCCGCCAACCAATCTGGTGGCGGCTTTCCTCCTGGCGTCCTTTGACCCGGCGCCCCTCTGGCAGGTAGCTGGTGGCGCCGAGCGGCGAGTCTGTACCCCCAGACCCCCCATTAACCTGAGCTGTCACTCTTACGCCTGTATTAGTCTGCGTTAGTTCTACTGCCTTATACACTGCTTTATCCCCACCCCACCGGCCTCGTCGCCGCCTCCTCTTTGAAACGGAACCTCCTGTCGCCTCGGTTTTTCCTCGTCTCCCAGACAAGTTGGAGATTTCGGGACGGATGAAAGCCTTTTTCAGCACCTTCTCCTTGTTCCCCAAGACTGCCTCTGAGCCTTGAGCCGACCGGGAGAGTGGAAGGACCGAGGCCTGCTGGGCTCAGGGTGCAGCGGAAAGGTTGCTGTCGCCTGTCTCAGCGCCTCTGGGCATCGGGAGGAGACCGCCGGATGGCGAGGCCGCTGGAGATGGTTTTTCAATTCACCTGTTAACGTGTTTGGCACTGTCATCTTAGACTCTTACCCTTTGCTAAGTCTGGGGATGCAACAATGCTGGATTAGTGTTTTTGGTGTTCCTTTTTCCAAAGAAGCAACTTGAAGTACAGGCAGTTGTAACTGGTTTTGTTGTTGCAAGACCCTACGGATAAGTGTTAAACATGAAAATGTGGAAGTGCTATAAAACAACAAGGGGGGGGGGGATAATGTTGATTATGAACTTGAAAATAAGAAAAATGGGACTGAAATAGGCTCTTCACGTTGAAGTATTGGGGCAGTAGTTTGAAAAAATATATAAAGTAAAACCTAGATGTTGGAGATACTGTGTCACGTTGTTTGCAAATCACTTTCATGACAATACATCTATTTCAGGTGTATCACACCTGAAAAAAGCAGGAGTGCTGTGAATTTGTGGATTTCCAGGCTCAATGCAAAAAAACACCCCCAAAACAAAAAATCACAACAATGAAAACACCATTTCCAGAACTGTTGCTGTTATTTGTGTGATGAATAGTGAATGTATGATCAGAAAATAGAATAAACTGTCTTTAGTTTTAAGTTTGGGCTACAGTTTATGGAGTAGGTAACAGTTAATCATTGTTTATTAAGTACATAATCCTTAATTGAAAACATAACCATATAGCAGCAGCTTTCATCTTATGTCACAAAAATAACTGTGGTGTATCCTCTAAATTTGATTTGTCTAATACCTTGAAGGAAGGCAGAATAGCATAGACAAGAACTTGAGTTCTTGAGCCGGACTTGATCTGCTCCTTGCTAGATGATTAGCCTTAGATTGGTTGCTTGGCCATTTGCTGACCCAGAGATTTTGAAAAAGTTACCAACTGCTCAGTTTCATCATCTGTAAAATGAAGTTAAAAGAAATTCTACTTCATAGGTTGTTGTGCAGGTTAGAAAGGAAGGATGAATCTAAACCTAACTGAATTTCTGTTAACCAGAGGGTACAAGTGTTTACAATAAAACTGACCTGGGCAAGAATTGATTTTGAAACTGATTTTGAAAGTTGCAGATGTGTCTTCTACTACTGAGTTATATTTATCTCCGGTGGCTTCATACAAAATAAAATTAGAAGAAAACAATATATATTTTTAAAAAAGCACCAAAAATCTGTGTGATTTAATTTAGTTAATAATAATTAAAAGGGGCAGTCTTTTTGGATTTTCTGAGTTGCATGATAAAAGCAAATAATTTTTGAAGTAGTAATTCATACCACCCTGCTTCTGAATCTCTTGGGGTCTCTTAGCTAGCTGGATATGTCCAATAATTTTTTATTAGACATCACTAAGCTTTAAGTCAGCATTTCAAAGAATTAAAAGCACAAAACTCAAAAAATAGAAGCGATAGGTTCAAAAGAACCTATTGTGTGTGAGTAATGTAAACAGCCTTTTGATGAGAAAACAGATTTTCAGTAGCCAATACTTTGAGTAGGTCCCTGCTTTGGAAACATATCTGCAATTAACTTGTAATTTTTTTTCTATGGTGACTTACAAAACTTTTCTTTTATTGAAGCTAAATTAGTTCCTCCATCCCTTTCGTGCAAGATCAGACATTTTAGGCATCTCAAGGGTCATTGTGGTTTTGCAGTGTTTAAGATGATTTTTTTCATTAAATTGGATTTTTAAAATTATTGGATCTTTATGATTCTTTATAATATGTTCAGTATACACTGTAAACTTATCAAGTGTGTATACGGTCAGTAGTCTATATATACACAGTCTATATATACCTATATATACACACACATATATACATATATACACACACATATATATACTGCCAAAATACCAATGAAACACTAAAGAGCCAGAAATTAACTTTATTTAAGCTGAACACTTAACACTATGTGAAAGATATGTTATACTCTACTAGAATGTGAAGATAAAGACTCTATTTCTGAAACTTAAGGAGCAATCTAGTAGGGAATATAAATATAAATGCACAGCATGATATGAAATGACATAAGAAATGACAATTTAAAAAGTAAATACTGTTAACAATGAAATATATGAGGAGTAAGTACTTTCCACTGTGGAATCAGGAGAGGTATCAAGAAGAGGCAGCATTTCAACGTTGACTTGAAGGTGACTGGTATTTCAATAGTTGGTCATATAGAGAATAGGCACTTAGAATAAAATGTGTTCTATTTTAATTGCTTCCCAGACACCCATCTTTAATCATCATCATAAACAATTGCTCATATTTATTTTGTCTTATACTAAGCCACATGATTCTGAGAGTTTTACAATATTAACTAATTTCATCCTCACAAAAATCCCATGAGTGAAGTAATAGCTCATTTTATAGGTGAGGAAAGGAACTCAGAAAGATCAGGTCAGTTTTGTAGGTCAGATAACTAAAAAATGGCATAGCTGGAATTTGAACTCAGGCATTTGAACTACAGAGCTCATATTTTAAATATCAGTGCCCATCTGTGTTTATTTAGGCTGAGATGACTTAATTGAGATATGGAGGTTGAACCAGAGCCAATAGATACCTTTTAAAATTGAGCTTGTGTGTCATCTATAATGATGTGATACACACATTTTAATTGAATGAATGAAGTAATGTAAAATGAGAAGACAGAGGGATCAGCTTAAGAAATTACATTTATAGGGGAGAGAGGGAGAGAGAAAAAAAACAGCTTCCAAAAATGGACATTTTGTGCTTTGTATTCATGTGTAGATCTAGAAAATGAACCTAAGAAATTTTTTTAAATTTCCTTTTTTCCCTATATTTCTTCACTTTTCATTTATTTATAAATTCATTAGTGTTTACTCTTTGATAAAACATTACTGTTTCAAATTGTCTTGCATGATTCACAGAACAGTTTTATCAGTAGGCAAAACAGATACCCTCTTTTTTAAGAAAAGGCTAAATGACTTGCCCAGGATCACACAACTAAGCGTGACTGATTTGAATTTACATCTTCAGATTTATTATGTATCTTGATCTTTCATGCATCTCACCATTTAGCTGAAGTCAGCATTTCAAAAATCAATGCCTTACTAATTTCTAAATCTGTTAGTTATTTCTCCTGTCTCTGTAACTCTTCCAACATTCATTACCATTGTTTTTTTCCTTATAGAATACCTATCCAGACCTTTTCCTTAGGAAGTATTATGTTCTACTTTTAGAAAATAGTAAGAAAATCACTGTTTTATCACCCAGACATAACTATTTTACATGTTTATTTCCTTCTGTGTGTATCTTTAATACAGTTGATATTATGTATCACAATAGTTGATATGATATTACATCCAAAATATTATTTTTGCTTCATGTCTCATCAAAATTCTCCCTTTAAGCAAAGGGGGAAATATTTGTTGTGATGTCAATAATTTGAAAATTTCAGGGCCGGGCGCGGTGGCTCAAGCCTGTAATCCCAGCACTTTGGGAGGCCGAGGCAGGCGGATCACAAGGTCAGGAGATCGAGACCATCCTGGCAGTGAAACCCCGTCTCTATTAAAAATACAAAAAATTAGCCGGGCGAGGTGGTGGCGGGCGCCTGTAGTCCCAGCTACTCAGGGAGGCTGAGGCAGGAGAATGGCGGGAAACCGGGAGGCGGAGCTTGCAGTGAGCCGAGATCGCGCCACTGCACTCCAGCCTGGGCAACAGAGCGTGAGACTCCGTCTCAAAAAAAAAAAAAAAAAAAAAAAAAAAAAAAAAAGAAAATTTCAGACAACAAATTACAATGGCATGCCAAAATGGTTGTATCATCCTTTTATACCTATTAGTGCAACAGGACTGCCACAACTCACATGTAGAAGTTTCACTTCTAGAGTCATGTAGTTGAGGGTTTGAAAGACCTTATGACTTAGCCCTTTCCAGAAATAAGCAGGTATGTTAACAGCTCACATGCTTCAGTTTACTGCTGGGATAAATAGCACAAACAATCTCTGTATACTTTTCCTGCATATTCACCAAATGGTAATATTTTACCACATTTGCTTACCATTGTACACACTCTCACACACACACACACACACACACACACACACGCCCTTATTATATGTTGCATTGTATGTAAGCATACATTATATATAGTGTATGTATGTGGTGTGCATATATGTATGAATATATGTGTATTTATGTGTATGTGTGTATCCTTTCTTTAATATATTGTCTGATGCTTCCTCGTGATTAGATCTGGCTTAATTTTTTTTTTTTTTTTTTTGAGATGGTGTCTCGCTCTGTTGCCCAGGCTGGAATGCAGTGGCGCGATCTCTGCTCACTGCCAGCTCTGCCTGGCCCGGCCTGGTGACTCATGCCTGTAATCCCAGCTCTTTGGGAGGCGGAGGCGGGTGGATCACGAGGTCAGGAGACTGAGACCATCCTGGCTAACACCGTGAAACCCCGTCTCTACTAAAAAAATACAAAAATAGGCCGGGCGCGGTGGCTCAAGCCTGTAATCCCAGAGATCCGGCCACTGCACTCCAGCCTGGGCTACAGAGCGAGACTCCGTCTCAAAAAAAAAAAACAAAAAAAACACAAAAAAAACAAAAATATTAGCCGGACGTGGTGGCTGATGCCTGTAGTTCTAGCTACTCAGGAGGCTGAGGCAGGATCTGGATTAATTTTTAACAGGAATGTCACAGCAGTGATTCTGTGTTTTTCTCAGTACAGCTTCTCTGCAGACTAATGGTCATATTTATTTATTAAAAATTACCTGATAAAGTCAATTTTGATCATTAGTTTTAATTGGTGTTTTGGTAGGTTTTCCACTGTCATTATGTCCCCATTTGTAATTAATTAGATACCTTCTGGAGGAACGTTTTACCAGTATGTATATAGTTATTAAAAGAAAATCTCCAGACTTGTCTACCTATTCCTTTACTGAAAGTTCATTTACATAGCTTTTTATTAGAGAGGGAAGGAACTGATGTGATGGAATGCAGGGGTGTGGAAGAGTTAGGATACCAGGTAAAGTATCAGAAAAGATGTAGTAATTAATATTGTTTTCCAAGAGTTTTATGAATTTAAATAACATTTAATTACGTATATATAATCATATATATTTATATTACATGCGAATATATGATGTGTCCACATATAACACAGAATGCGTAATATGTAAATACATGTATATGTACATGCATGTGTACACATACACATACGCATGTTTATGTAGCTGCATGCCTTGATATATATGCATGGTATACGTATCGTATATATAGTATACATATATACACATATATAATGTATATATGTACACACACCATATTTGCTTAAAGTTTGAAACAGACAAAATACAATTAACTTTAGTCAGATATGCTTGTGTGGTGGGAAAACTATAAAGAAAGAAGAGGTGTAATGGAAAACACAAAAGTCAAGCAGTTGCCCTTAGGCAGGGAGAAGGGCAGGACTGATGATTCACAGGGAACACAAGAAGTGGAAAAGAGCTTTTAAGCTGGCAGATTTCTTTTTGACTGTTTATTTTATATGTCTTAAACTAGACATATGTCCTAAGCTAGACATATGTCTTTTATACTATTCTTTTATATTATTCTTTATATTATTCACTATTCACAGTTAAACAGGATTGACCTTAAGATTTTAGCTGTTAAAGAAATACACTTGGTTACTTTAGTGTTTCTTAAATACACATAGAATAGAAGCAGCAGTTTGTAGGAAGTTTCACTTGTCTGTCTTTTCTATTGGAGTTAGTCTATTCTAACTTAATTCTCTAGAATAACAGCACCATGATGTATCATAGAACTCATATTTTATAAAACAATCAGTGTCAGCATTGTGCCAAATACCTTTCTAATAAGAAATTTGTATATAAAAAGACTTGAATACTTCATTCGTATGATGTATATGTACCTATATACATATACTCATACATATATACACACACACAGCAATAGTGTCTTTTCTTAATTAGCCAAGAAGCACTGCATTAATATATGTCCATAAACATACTTACTAAAACAAAAACACATATAGTACCATTTCAGAAGTTATAAATTACTTTTTATAACCTCTGTTCAGTAAGATTTGCAGTCATAAATTAATTTTGTTTTTGGAGACGTTTTCTTGCTCTGTCACACAGGCTGGAGTGCGGTGGCACAATCATGGTTCACTGCAGCCTTGACTTCCTGGGCTCAAGCAATCTACCCCTCTCAGGCTCATGAGTAGTTGGGGAACTACAGGCACACATCGCCATGCCTAGCCAATTTTTAAAAAAACTCTGTAGGGATCAAGTCTCCCTGTGGTTGTCCAGGCTGGTCTCGAACTCCTGAACTCAAGTGATTCTCCTGCCTCAGCCTCCGAAAGTGCTGGGATTACAGTCATGAGCCACCATGCCCAGCCTACTGAATTTTTTTTTTAAAAATTGGGAATATCTTACTTGTGATTATTCTTTTTTTCTCTACTGTCATTTAAAAATTTTTCTCCGATTCTATTTCACTTCAAAATGTTATTCCAAATTTGTAATTTTTCCCTTTTATGAAATTATTCTTAGTTAAAAAATTTTTGGAAAATCTGTTTAATGACTGGGATTTTTATATACTCGTATTTCCTTTTTATTAACTGTGATTTGTAAATATTACACTTAGATTTAGAAAATTTTAGTTCAGGCGATGGGTGTGGTGACGCATACCTGTAATCCCAGTAATGTGGGAGGCTCAGACAGGAGGATTGCTTGAGCCCAAGAGTTCAAGACCAGCCTGGTCAACATAGACGTTGTCTCTACAATAAATAAATAAATGATTTTTAAAAATAAAATTTTAGTTCATACACATAGAATGTTCCCTTCCTACATTCAGTATACATATAATCTGTTCAAGTAATGAAAAACATATTTTAATTTCATAAATAAAAATTCCTAAAGCTTCGTCTGACTCAATGTAATTGGCATGTACATGGTGATATATCCAAATGAATATTGCCATTTATTCTAGCCATAGACCCTTACTGTAGACATTTATACATGATGGTATAATTAATATCTTACTTCACTTTCTTAATTTCACCAATATATGATGAAATCAGTATTAATCAACGTAATGAAATTTATGGATTTTAGTTTTCATGTTGAATACATTGGAAAATAATGTTGATAACACTAATTATCTTTTTTTAATAAATTGCAGCAAAACACTTACTATTTTGGAGTTTAAAGTATGTCATCATGGCAAAGTTTCGGAGAAGGACTTGCATCATTTTGGCACTTTTTATTCTATTTATTTTCTCTCTGATGATGGGTTTAAAAATGCTGAGACCAAATACAGCTACTTTTGGAGCTCCTTTTGGACTTGACCTTCTTCCAGAACTTCATCAACGAACTATTCATTTGGGAAAAAGTTTTGATTTCCGAAAGAGTGACAGAATCAACAGTGAAACAAATACCAAGAATTTAAAAAGTGTTGAAATCACTATGAAACCTTCCAAAGCCCCTGAACTTAACTTGGAAGAACTACCACCTCTGAATAATTATCTACATGTATTTTATTACAGTTGGTATGGAAATCCACAATTCGATGGTAAATATATACATTGGAATCATCCAGTGTTGGAGCACTGGGACCCTAGAATAGCCAAGAATTATCCACAAGGGAGACACAACCCTCCAGATGACATTGGCTCCAGCTTTTATCCTGAATTGGGAAGTTACAGTTCTCGGGATCCTTCTGTTATAGAAACTCACATGAGACAAATGCGCTCAGCTTCAATTGGTAATTATTCTGTATATATATATGTGTGTTTGTGTCTGCATATAGGCATATAAATAATTTTTTGTGTAACTTTAAATTACTAGTCAATTTTCACATTATTATTAATTATATTGTTAAGCTCATACCTCCAAATTAAACTGTATATGTGATTTTAAACATCCAGGAAACCACCTTTTAACACTGCCCTTAGTGTATATTGTTTAATTTTTAAATTTTGGAGCATTTCTGGATATATTGTTGATTTCTAATTTAATTCACTTTCTCAATTTTATTAAATTATGATTTTCATAAAATACAATGAATTTCCCACTTTAAGTTTACAGCTTATTGGTATTACTCAAAAGTATATACCTGTTTGAATACCACCCCAATCAAGAGGTAAAATATTTCTATAGCCCGAAACGTTTCATCATAATTCCTTTATGCAGGCCCACCTTCTCCCCTACCGCTGAAAACTGTATACATATCAGCTGGATCTAATTTCTATCAGATCTGATTTCTATCAGACCTGATTTCTATCACTGGAAAATAGTTGTGAGTGTTCTATTACTTTGTGAAAATAGAATCATTCAGCATTTATATGTATGTCTTTTGCTCAGCACAATATTTTGAAATGTACTTAACTATATCAATAGCTTCATCATTTTTATTGACGAGAAATATTCTATTATTTGGTTTTGGCAAATTTGCTTTTATATTCACCTGTTCATAGGTGTTTGGGCTGTTTCAAATTTTAGGCATGTAGCACGTAATTCGGTCTTGCTTTTCTGTTTCTTAAAGTTATTCTGACAGTCTTTTCTTTCTTAATGTCTGTTTATTTCATTTATGTTTAATGTAATAATGACATGATTTTAAATCTGCCATTTTTCTGTTTATTTTCCATTTGTTCCACATGTCTGTGTTTCTTCCCTCTTTTTCTTCTCTTACATTACATATGCGTATTATTCTATTTTATATTTTCTTCTGGCTTATTTTATTCATTTGTTTTATTTATTTTATAATGGTACCTTTTTACAATACGCCCCTTTAACTTAACTGATTCTTATTGTTGTTCCCACCTCTTTTCACCTTTCTCTTCCATTTCCTTCTGGCACTCCAATTACATATATTTAGATAGAGTCATATTGTCTCACAGGTGAATTATAGAAAAAATATAACTTGGTGCCTGAAAATTCTTCAGTTTGTTCCATATGGTCTTTGTAAAACCTTCCAGTTTCAGTTTCATTTATCTTTTTAGTGCCCCTACCAGTAGAGCTAGAAGAAGAAATTGGGTATTCGTACATTTTTCTAGCTCTACATAAACGGATGAATTCACCATGGAGCTGATATGTATTTAGAGAAACACAAGAATCTTTGATGAACAAAACACTGTAGAATTCTATGAATCTATATCAGATATGTGCAAGATGAGTTGTTTTCCTTGTATGGACTTTTTTCAAGTATTTATAAAATTTAACTTTATAGTATACTTAGAGCTTTAGTTTCTATGTTCTATATGTATTATAACATAAAATAGGCTAGGTCAGTTAAGACAGCATTGACTTGTGTGTGGTCAATATGTATATGTGTGTGTCTGTCTCTATTTACTAATTTGCTTTTGGGAGGATAATCTTTTCAAATGATTTTTTTTCTATTTTTTACAAAAAAGTTGTATTACATTTAAGTCTTTTTTTTTTTTTTTTTTTTTTTGAGACGGAGTCTCGCTCTGTCACCCAGGCTGGAGTGCAGTGGCTGGATCTCAGCTCACTGCAAGCTCCACCTCCCGGGTTTACGTCATTCTCTTGCCTCAGCCTCCCGAGTAGCTGGGACTACAGGCGCCCGCCACCTCGCCCGGCTAGTTTTTTGTATTTTTTAGTAGAGACGGGGTTTCACCGTGTTAGCCAGGATAGTCTCGATCTCCTGACCCCGTGATCCGCCCATCTCGGCCTCCCAAAGTGCTGGGATTACAGGCTTGAGCCACCGCGCCTGGCCAATTATTATTTCAAGACTGTCTTGATATGGCTAAAAACTATGCTAGATTGACAGAGACAATGGTTGTTCTTTAAAGTTTTAATTTCCTTTGCAATTTGAATAGTGTACAATGAGGGTTTTTTCCCCTCCATTATAAATACAACTATTATGTTAATACATGTTTATAATACATAAACATATATAATATTTATAGTAAATATAAATTTTAGATGTAAATAATACATGTGTTACACTATGTTTGGTATAGTTTGTGATCAGGAAGAAAAGTTTCAATTAACATTTTTGTGCCTATCTCATATTTATAAAGACCATTTTCCCTGTATAGTATTTTACTATTGTATCATATATATGAACATTAATTATTTCTAAACATTGACAGTCATACAGTCATTTCGATTTTAAATGTTGACAGCTTCACTACTGATGTAAATATTTTACTTTTTGATGGATTTCCTCCTAGACAAAATAAAAAAAAAACTTGATAATAAAAGTGACATAATCAATTCGTAAATAAATAAATAATTTCTTAATGAGTTAAATATTGAATTATACTCATTGTTACCAGGCAGAAAAATTTGACTGTTGGAATACTGACTCAAAACCCTACTTTAATCCATGGAGCTGGCATGCTGACTCTGGCATTCTTGGAATCGAATAAGATAGTAAATGAAGGCGATTTAAATTGTTGTATGATTGACTGTGCTTTGACTACATATTTAACATTCATATTTTTCCTTTGATATAAATGGCCTTCTTTTTATCTTAAATTGAATTGATGTGTGAAATAATTATACTGTTATATCACAGAGTACAAGTTGGTTCATTTTCTGCTTTTACAATTAGAAGTGTGGTGTGCATAAATCCTGATGGCTCAACCCTTCATTGAAAAGAGTGATAAAATTAAAATGAACTATTAATGTTATGTTTAAAATCCAATTATTCTATATAATGTTTTAGATATATTACAATAGCCTATGATAGATTTGTATCCTTTTCAAGTCTTTTAAGTAAAATATTACGTATCATGGATACTATCCTCTTGTATTGCTATATTACAACTCTAAAAGTACCAGATGAATGCCTTCTTATTTTTATTCAGTTTACTAAAACCTTAGTAGATGAGTCAGAAAATGGCCCCCAAGATGTCCACATCCTAATTCCCACAATCTGTGAATATATTATTTTATGTGGCAAAAGGGAATTAGGGTTGCAGATGCAAAAGGTTGCTAATCATCTGAACTTGAGATGGCATTATCCTTCATTATTTGGGTACAGCTAATCTAGTCACATAAGTCCTTATATATAAAAGAAGAAGAGGGAAAAGAGAGTCAGAGGGATGCACTGAGAGACTTGATCCCCTGTTACTATCTTTGAAGATGGAACAAGAAGTTCATGAGCCAAGGAATGTGGTAGCCTCTACAAGCTTGAATGGCAAGGAAAGGGATTCTTTCCTAGAGCCTCCAGAAAGGAACGTCATCCAGTCCAATACCTAGCCTTATCTTGGCATATTAAGACCCATGTCAACACTCCTGACATGCAGAGCTGTAAGATAATAAATTTACATTGTTTTAAGCAACTAAATTTGTGAGAATGTGTTATGGCAAAATAGAGAACTACTACATTAGCAAAACATAATATACTCTATGACTTTAAAATTATCTTCTCCTTGTTTCAGTTTAGCACTAAATATTTATTGACTTTCCATGATGTTCCAAGCTTGTGCTAGATTCTAGGGACATAAAGATGAGCAAGTTACATTCCTCAGGTGTTCCTTTGTTTTCATCATTGTTGCTTTAAAAACAGTAGATGGATTTCAACATTAGAATATTTCCTGAAAGTATGACATACTTGTTTTAGTAAAGTTACAATTCTTGTTTCTGCATCTCCTGCCTTAAAAATTTTGTACATAAAAGTAGAAGTCACAATGAGATGAATTAGATGCATAAAGTTTAAATGTACATAATAATGTCTAATATGATGTCATAAATAATAACTATTTGCATTAAGTTTAAAATTTATATTTATAACTGTAGAGTGGTGATATTCCATAAAGCTTTCATATTGCTATAAATGCCCAACCTTTGGTTTCATTGATTTTCTCTGGAAAAGCATGTGTATTCTGCTGTTGTTGAATGAAATATGTTATAAGTGTGAGTTGGTTCAAGTTCTTCCTAGTATTACTCAGGTCTCTATCCTTGATTTTCTTTCTACTTGTTCTATTAATTACTAGTAAATGAATATTGAAGAGTCCAAGCAAATTTGTGAATATATCTATTTCTGTCTTCAGATCTGTCAGTTTTTCTTCATATGTTGTGAAGATCTTTTGTTAGGTGCATTAAACATTTAGGATTGTTACGATTTTTGGATAATTGAGTACTTTCTTACTCTGTAATATTCCCATTTATTTCTGGTAATATTATTTGTTCTGAAGGCTACTTTGACATTAATATAACTGTTTAGTTTTCCTTGATCAGTATTTGCTGGGTATATCTTTTTCCATTCTTTTATTTTAACTTATCTATGTCTTTATACTTAAAGTGGTTTTCTTGTACATCGCATATGGTTGGGTCCTCATTTTTTTGATAAAATATGAAAATTATATTTTTAAATGGGTGTCATTAGACTATTTGTACTTAATATGATTATTAATATGATTGGATTGATTAAATCTACCATCTTGTTAACAGCTTCATGTTTCATTCTGTTTCCTTTTTTTCTTTTTCATTTTCTTTTCCATTAATTGAACAATTTTTATGATTATATTTAGTCTATAGTATTTACTTATAGTATTTACTTATTATGTGTAACTTTTTTCTTTTTTGTCATTAACTCAGAATTTTCCAAATATATCTTTGTATAATCACAGTCTACTTGCAAATGATATATACTTCGTGTGTAATGTAAGATCTTCACCACTGATATTCCCTATGTTTCCCTCCCATACTTTGCTATTGGCATAATTCTATCACATAAGAAATGATATTTTACTATCGTTGCTGTAGACCAGAAGTTGGCAAGCATTTTCTGTAAAGGACTACCTAATAAATTTTTTTTGATTTTGTGAGTCCCTCACTCTCTCTCTTTGCAACCACTCAGCTCTATCTTTATAGTGTGAAAATGGTTATAAGCAATAGATAGACAAATATATAGATGAATTGGCCTGTAAAAGGCAAGATTTGGCTCATGGGTCATAGTTTGCTGATCACTCTTTTCAATAATCAGTTGTTTTCCATAGTTATTAAAAGTAAGAATGTTTTTTTACATTTATTCCATATTTTAATGTAGGTCCAAGTGTATGCCTAGTATCATATTGTTTCTCTCTTAAAAATTTCTTTTATCTTGTTTTACTGATCTCCTTGCAATGAATACTTTCAAATTTTGTTTGTAGCCTTTATTTTGAAAGATGTTTCATCAGCTGTGCAATTCTCAATGGGCAGGTTTTTGAGGATTGTTTGCTTTTGGAATTTTGAAAATTTACTCCATTTTTTTTTTTCTTCTTTTTCTTCTGTCTTTAATGGTTTCTGATGGGTAGCCTGCCGTAATTAAAAAAAATCTGTTTATATCCTCATTTTCTTGGATGAATATGTTTTGTTGTTGTTGTTTCCTGGCTGCATTTAATTTTTTTCTTTTTTTTCCTTTTTATATTTTGGTTTTTAGCAGTCTAAACATGGTATGGTTAGTTGTTACTCCTGTTGTTTTTTGGTATTTATCCTTCTTGGTGTTCTCTGAATTTTTTAATCTGTTGCTTTGTGTCTTTTATTAATTTTGGTAAATTCTTAGTGTTTATTATTATTTTTTGAGACGCAGTCCCACCCTGTCACCCAGGCTGGAGTGCAGTGGCGCGCAGCTCACTGTCACTGCAACCTCCGCCTCCTGAGTTCAAGCCATTCTTCTGCCTCACCCTCCCAAGAAGCTGGGGCTACAGACACGCTCCACCATGTGTAGCCAATTTTTGTACTTTTAGTAGAGACAAGGTTTCACCATGTTGGCCAGGATGGTGTCTATCTCCTGACCTCGTGATCCACGTGCCTCGGCCTCCCAAAGTGCTGGAATTACAGGCGTGAGCCACCATGTCCAGCCTGGTTATTTTTTCAAATAAACTGTCTACTTCTGGGTTTCCAATTACATGTATACTAGAACTTTGATATTTATCTCACAACTGTAAAATGCCTTGTTCTATTCTTTTCCCCAGTCTTTTTTCTCATTATGGTAATTTGGGTAAGGTAATTTCTTTTGACTTGCCTTGAAGTTTCCTGATTGTCTTCTCACGTCTGTTAATGAGCCTATTAAAGGCATTAATTCATCTTTTTAAATAGTTTTTCATTTCTGGCATTTCTGTTTTATTTGTTCTTATAGTTCCCATGTCTCTGCTGAAATTTCTTGCCAGATCTTGTGTGTTAGCTACTTTTCCCATTAGATCTTTTAAGTTAGTCATTACAGTAATTTTAAATTCTCTCTCTGATGATTCCAATATCTGTCTCATATGTGAGACTGGTTCTATTGATTGCTTTGTCTGTTGGCAGTGAATTGTTTTTCTTGCTTCTTTTCTGTACCTTGTAATATTTTGTTAAAAGTGTGTCACCCTGAGTAAGATAATGAAAATTGTGTTATGTCTAGAAATGAGCTTTCCTTTTTTTCTCTTAAAGCTTTAGTTTGAAAGAATGTTTGAGATGTTCAAAAAAGGCTCTAAGTTTCCTATGAACACATAACAAGTTTTCTGGGGCTCAGGGTATCCAAATTTATCATTATACTGTCTTCTTGTTATTAAATGTTATTTATAATCACTTTTTAGGTCTTTTACTGTGCGTGATGCATTGTCTCATTTGTGCTTTTTAAAACAGACCTTATCCTCCATTTTACAGATGTGGAAACTTAAGTAAAATAACTTACCTAAAGATACACATCTATCAAATAACAGAATAAGGACTCGATTCTCTAGGCCTATCTGATTTTTATACCCTATATTCTTAACTTATCTGATTTGAATACATCACTTTACTAACAACAACAAAAAAATTAACTATCAATTATATTGAAGGTCCTATAATAAATGACATGGAAGGATGACATAAGCAACATGACATGAGTTTTTGCATTTAGTTTGCTCGTATTTCAAGAATAGACTTCAAAGAGCATCCTAGAGTTTGCTAAACAATTAGGATGACAGAGATACCGAGTAGTAGATTTTACTTTTAAGTGATACTCAGTTGGCTTATTTTATAGACATTTCTCTGGTTACTATCAAGGATTCACTGCCATTGTAAATTCCCAGCACTCCTCAGAAGTAAGACAATCACTGGCGTGGTTCCCAGGCTAGTATTTATTCAGTGTCACAGTCCAAAAGACACTGTATAATGATTAATTGAACTGTGGATCACAGTATAGGGATAGAGTTAGATATCTGGAATCATAATTGATGGAATAAAGAAGCTGAAACATAACAACATTATAAGAGAGAAGAAAGAACATTCTTCCAAAGCCATAGAGTATACTTACAAAGAGGATAAAAGAGGAAGAGAAATTACTAGACCAAGAATGGGGTGGTTAATTAGAAGAATCAGAATAATATGGCAGTGCTGTCCAGTAGAATTTTCTGTGATGATGAAAATGTTCTCTATCTGTGCTGCCTAAAACAGTAGATATATACTCATATGTGGCTGTTGAACACTTGAAATGTAGCTAGTTGAGTGTGCAAGAAAACTTAATTCTTTTAAATTTTAATGTATATGGTAGATAATGGGTATTATTTTGGACAGCATAGGACTAGAATGTAATCAAGCTTGAGGAAGAGAGTAAAGAAGTGGTGGAATGGAGATAATAGTCTTAAAACGGATAAGATTGGCTGGGCGCAGTGGCTCACGGCTGTAATCCCAACACTTTGGGAGGCCGAGGCGGGAGGATCACAAGATCAGGAGGATCACGAGATCAGAAGATCGAGACCATCCTAGCCAACATGGTGAAACCCCATCTCTACTAAAAATACAAAAATTAGCCTTGTGTGGCGGTGGGCACCTGTAATCCCAGAGGAGGGATTCTATCTGTGATCGATAGAATGAGGCAGGAGAATCACTTGAACCTGGGAGGCGGAGGTTGCAGTGAGCCGGGATTGCGCCATTGCACTCCAGCCTGGCAACAGAGCAAGATTCCGTCTCAAAAAAAAAAAAAAAAGATGCTAAAGCTCATGTGTGTGTACATGTGTATGTGTGTGCTAGGAGAGGGGTATAGTTGAAGAGGGAGGGAAAAATGTGAGGAAAAAAACAGAGAACATTGTAGTTTAAGGAACCAATATTTATCGAATACTGTAGTCTAGTTAATGGAATTCTATGTGTGTACTTAAAATATATCCTGAAAGGTAGGAATTATCTGTGTTTTGATGGTGAGGCCACAGAAGCAAGAAGTTAACTTGCCCTTAGTTCATGTAGCTGATGAGTGGTGAGATACTTGAATACATGTTCAAAGCCCATGCATATTCTCAAACTGCCCTGCCTCTCACAAAAAGAAATCAGAATAGTAGATGAATTAGGAAAAGGACAAAAGTCACAATTTTTCAAGGTAAGTGCTTTTTGTCTTTTCTCTTTTAAACTATGAAGGTAATTTTTAGAAGTGTGTGTAATGGCAATATCTGAAGTTGTTGCATGTTGTTGCTGTTGTCTTGATTCTGCTGATTCTTGTGCATGGTGTTTTATTCTTTGTGTTCTTAATTATCTTTGATTGTATACTATTTATTGTTCTTTTAAAAAAACTTTTTGTAAGTAATTTGAGGCCCAGGAAGAAGATGCCTTCCTCCAGAAAGGATTTTCTTTTGCTTCTGCCTGGTGACTGTTTAGAATACCATGTCTGGGTTACCTTAAATTAGGTCTAAAGCTAGAGGACTGTACAAGCACTGTGAACCTGCAGTTTAATTCACTGTTAAGTTGGTTTACTTCTACCAATTTTGCTTGGGGCAAACAGACCTCGTTGCTCACTTATCTTTCTGGTTTCACATTTTCCCTTCAATTTGGCCAGGAAATTTCTTACTCTCTTCAGCTCTTTGACTCTAAGACATTTTCTCCCCATGGTTTATATAATAATAATGGTTATTTTCATGGAGAGTACTTGGTCTACTATTAGACCAACTGTTATTTTAAACTAGTCCACTCAGGAATCTTGTTTTGTTTTTACTTTTATGGAAGAATGCTTTGCTTATAATTTTCAGATTCATGGCATAATCTTTCTGTTGTTTAATGTTTATTTTTTTTCTCTTTTATTTTTTGCATAAAATAATTTTTTGGTAGGTTGCATGTTTAGAAAACTTTTGTTGTCATTCTTATTTTCATTGGTGATACTCTTCTTACAAGCTGGGCTAGTAATCTTACAAGATTATAAGTGATTGCTTATAAAATGTTGTATTAATTGTCTCCAGACACTTTTCTCACCAGCATTCCTCTCTAGGATATGCCTTCCTCTGGCTAGCCAGTTTCCCTCAAGCCTCATATGTTACAGGTTATTTTTTCTATCTTTTATTCTAGTTGCCATTCTTATTTTCAGAGTGGATAGGGGACATAAGGATTATTTTTCCATTAACTTTGATTTGTTGTCCTAATGGGACTTACTTATTTGTACATGGCATGGCTAGCACAAAACTTAGGTCTTAAAATTTATTTCTCTGGCAGTTTCTTACCTTCAATTTCTTAATTTCCTCATGCTTCTCTTTTGGTACTATTGTTATTTACTTCCCTGCCTTAAAGAGTCTGTTGATTTATCTAGAAATTTGTGCCATCTTTCTGATGACTGTCCATTTCTTTGTATATATAATGAGGCTTTGAATTAATTGATCTTAAATATTCTGTCTCCGGTTAGTGATTTCCATGTAATTTATGCTTCCAACACATAATTTATAAGTTCAGAAATAAGTAGGCAGGCACTACAGAGAGGAAGAGTAATTATTTTACTATGTTAAAATTTTCTGTTAAAAGGTATTGATCTACACAAAAACAGCATATATATGTTTATGGCAGTTTTATTCATAATTGCCAAAAATTGGAAACAACCAAGATGTCCTTCATTAGGTGAATGTATAAACATACATACAATGACTTATTGTGCAGCAGTAAAAAGAAATGAGCTATCAAGTTATGAAAAGATATGAAGGAACCTAAAAATTCAAGTTGCTAAATGAATGAAGCCAGTTCTAAAAAGCTACATACTTTATGATTCCAACTATATGACCTTCTGGAAAAGGCAAAATTATAGGCAGCAAAAAGCTTAGTTATTGCCAGGGGTGAGGGGGAGAGGGAACAGGGATGAATCAGTATAGCGCGGGAGGTTTATGGAGCTGGTAAAACTAGTTTGTCAGCTACTGTAATGGAGGACATATGGTATAATAGATTTGTCAAAACCTGTTGAACTGTACAACACAAAATGTGAACACTGATGTAAACTATGGACTTCAGTTAATGAAAATCTTTCAATATTGGGTCATCAATTGTAGCAAATGTTCCACACCAATGAAAGATGTTAATAATAGGAAAAACCATGTGGAGGGTAGGGGCAGGTAGGAGGAAGAGTATATGAGAACTCCATACTTTCTTTGCTATTTTTATGTAAACCTAAAACTCTAAAAGGTAAAGTCTGTTCACTTTTACAAAAGCATATTAATGCCTGATAAAGAGGTCATAAATATTGACAAAGTGATCAAATAACCATATGTATTCTGAAGGAACTTAACAAAACCACCTCGTGGAAATATGTTCTTTTATTGCCAACTGTTTGGTACTTACTATGCCTTTTTAAGAATATCTGCATCATGTTCTTGTCTTTTCCCTTTCTTTTCGGTCTTTTCTATTAGGTGTACTAGCCCTCTCTTGGTACCCACCTGATGTAAATGATGAAAATGGAGAACCTACTGATAACTTGGTACCCACTATTTTGGATAAAGCTCATAAATATAACCTGAAGGTATTTTATTTTCAAGCTATACATAAGTTAATTCTTTTGGACAAGAGGATAGTAATAACAATTTTTGAAATAGTCATTTTAATTAAAAATGATAATGACTTAGAATCTCTTAAATACTCTATTTCATAAAGAAAATTTATATAATAGGAATTTCAATCTTATCTAAATTATATTTTAGAGATTCTTTACTATGTTTCTAATCATGTTTTATATTTATTTATATTATATATATATATTTATATTTATATATTTATAATAGGCCTACATTCAATCCTGGCTCAGCCACTTTGTAGCTTTATAATATGACTTGTCTCAGTTTCTTCATCTCTAAAATGGAAATAGCAACAAAACCTTCCTTACACACAGAGTGGTTATAAAGATTATATGAGATAATTCATGTAAAACATAGATTCCTGTCTGGCACAGAGTAAGCATTAAGTAAAAAAACGTAGTGCTTATTTAAATTATTTAAAGAAGGTAAAATATGATTATCTTAACAGATACTGAAAATTTTAGGAAAGAAAAATTCATGTTAATAAAGTCCTTAGTAACCAAAGTTCTTTAGCTTGATAACGGGTGTCTCTTAGTAGCATATTTTAAACACTGTATCTGATGGAGAAAAAGTAGTGTCATGCTCAACCAAGATCAATACAAGATTACAATATTATTTAGTGCTGTTATGGAGACTCTAAACAAGCAGTTCGACTAAAAAATGCAAAAAGAAGAAATAGTTCTAAATAAAATATGGTTTTTTTCTTTGCAAATGACAAATACTTACAAAACCCCTGAAAACTGCCAAAAAACTATGAAAAATAATGAATTCAGTAAGGTGCCTGGAATGAAAACATGTACATTTCAGTAAGATTCCTCTATTACAGAACAAAATGGGAAAGTGTGCATTGAAAATAACATCAAATGTATATGCAAAGAAATCTTTAACATTTTATCAAAAGATATGGAAGACCTGCATAAATGACTTCCCATGACTTTGATGAGAAGATTCAAATTGCAGAAATAGCCATTCTCACATTTTTCTTTCTTTTAATAACTTTTGTAAACTTAATGCAATCCCAATTAGAAATTCTGATGAGATTTTAAACACAGAATTTAACAAACTAATTTCAAAGTTTATAAATATGTTGGAATCAAGTAAGACTTAAAGTTTTTAATGAGGGGAAAAATTTGTCTTCTCAGATAATATATACTATAAATTGATAGAAATTAAAGAATATAACATTAGCCTCAGTTTGGAGAAAGAGATGGATGCAGAATCTTGACACTTAATATGGAAATCTATTATGTAATTCAAAAAATCATTAAAAATCAGTTATAAAAAGAATATTCATGATCTTGCCCTCAGGAAACTGCTTTATTTTATTTTATTTTATTTTATTTTATTTTTTTATTTTTGGTATTATCTTCTCTGTTCTGTGTCCTTGGACATTTTTGTTTCATATCAGGTAACTCTTATTCTCTGCTTGCTCATGTTTCTTAGAGTTTTTCCTTCTTGTTCAATGTATTGTGTTTGAAAATCTTAATGAAAATGTCAGGTTGAGCACAGTGGCTCACACCTGTAATCACAGCACTTTGGGATGCCAAGGTAGGCGGATCTCTTGATGCCAGGAGTTCAAGACCAGCCTGGCCAACATGTTGAAACCCCATCTCTACTAAAATACAAAAAGTAGCTGGGCATGGTGGTGCACACCTGTAGTCCCAGCTACTACTCAGGAGGCTGAGGCACGAGAATTGCTTGAACCTGGGAGGCAGAGATTGCAGTGAGCTGAGATTGGTGCCACTGCACTCCAGCCTGTACGACAGAGTGAGAGTCTATCTCAAAAAAAGGATTTAGGGTCTTTTAACTAGAGACCACTTACCATTATCCTGAGTTCTCAGATTGCAACCACTCTTAAAATTTGCTGAACAGTTTTATTTGCTCTGTAACTTCTTGCAGTTATATTCTAATGGAAGACAATCTGGTTTGTCCATTAGTGGTAATTGGGCCCTGTAAGATATGTTATGGACCACTGTGGAAATATTTCATTTCAAATAAAAATATGAAGCATTAATTTTGTCTTAATTTTCCTTTTGCAGCCTAGAGATTGAGTAGTTATTGGAGAATAGAAATGGAACTCTAGGGAGAAAGAGCTAAATAGGCAAGCATTTTTTTATTCCTGTCCATAAAGCTGCTGCTTCTTTCTAATTTACTATCCTGAAACTGTTAAGACAGCATCTCTCAAATTAGCTGTCTAGCAAGAGCTGTCATCTGCTGTGTCCCTTGGTGCCTTTCAGTGAGTTCTTATTGACATTTGAAATCTGCAAATAGGCAAGCCTCCAGGTTCTGGCACCCAGGCGGAAGTTGGGTAAGTGATTGATTTATCTTCCACAAAACAAGTCCAAGAGCTGCTCCTCTGGCCCGACCCTGCCAAAATCCTGGAAGATGGGAACTCAAGAAACTGGCTATTTTAGTACTTTCAGGAAATTTTTAAAGAGAAAATGAAATTGTTATGATATATGAAGATTGGTCGGCTTTTTCTCCTGTTTAAAGCATCTGTGTAGAGAAGGAGAGTGTGGCAAAGAGCTCGACCACTGATTGCCTATTTAATGTTGCCAACATACTTGATCTCTCTGTGCTACAGATTTTATATCTAATGATCAGAGAAACTTGGAACGCAATAGACTGATGTTTTCCAAAATTTTCAGAACAGTTTCTTGGCCTCATGTCTGGTGAGGAACTATGTATAGACAAAGAATAGACCTGTAATCATGAGGCTGGAGCTTGTTCCAACTGAGTAGCTCTGGAATCTTATATTAGTTCCTTGATCTTCTTGGCTTATCCCCTTCATTTGTACAATGACAATGAAACCATAAGATGGTTTTATTTATTAGATTTGTTTATGATTTCTGTTGTTGTGGAACGGACATTTTTCCCAATTCAATAAAATGCAGTAAATCCTGTTTTTTTAAAGAATGGAAAACTTTCCCTTTTCTTGCTAATATAAGGAAATTTTAATGTTTAATGAATGACAATACCTTACTAGAATTATTTAATGTGCTAAGGCAATCCGATAGAAAAGATTAATGATGTTGTAGATTGCGTGCTGACAAATTGTAGCCTCCAGTGCACATAACTGACCACGTCTAAAACCTTAAGTGTAAAATGCATTCATTAGTAACATCTCTTTTTTTTGGCTAATCTTCAAAGCATGGAAATACTGTGCCCTTTTTTCACCATTTTGATTAATATTAATTAGCTTACCCCCCACCCCCAAAAAACCCTTCCATGTATCAATTTTATTTTTAAAATATTCTAATGGTTTTAATGTTTTAATTCTCCTTTTTTATTGATATCTTTCTCTAGTTTTTTTTTTTTTTTTTACTCTTTCTACTTTTTGAGGTAAAAATAATTTTTATTTTTATTCTTTTTTGTTTAGGGATGGAGAATTTTTAGGGAATGAATTCATCTCACAGTTAAGCTTTTGTTATAGTTCATTCATTTTGATTATATAATGTTTTTACTAATATTAGTCATTAAATATTTTGTAATTGTAATTTTGATTTGTTAACTTCAACCAAGAGTTATTTTAAGTAAGTGCCTTTTAAATTATAAACAAACATGCAAGAAAAGGACATGATTGGCGCTTTATTTAGTTTTCATTATCTTTAGCAAATGTGACTAGGTTTTTTTTTTGAAAGTGTAAGTAAGTGAAAGTAAAATTTAAATCTTGATTTTTCAAAGCGATTTAGTTTCTGTTCTTTTAAAGTATACTTGTCTGCATGTTTTGCTAGAGCAAAGGCTGTTGCACTTATAACCGTCATTGGTAGGCTGGTTTTGCAGACAGTATAAAAATCAGGGCTGGATTCCTTCCTCTATAAGCTCTCTGTCCTGCACCATTAAGAACAATGGAACAGTTTTTTGAGTGAGACATGATAGAGATGTTTGGTAGATACTGTCATTGTTTAGCAAATATTCTGGTTTTCCTTCCCCTCCATGCAGAGTAAGTATACTTCCTGCCCTGTTGTTGGGTCTGGCCTTATGGCTTGCTTTGGCTGATGAGATGTGAGAAAAGATAATGTATACTATGCGCTTACATGATTATACTCCTATTCTCTTTTATGAGAAAAGCATGCCCCCTTCTGTCTAGGGCTCAGAATGACAGACACATGAGCTGATTTGAACCAGCCTGGAGCAGAGCCATCATAAGCTAATTCATAGATTTTATGTTCAAAAAGCAAATGTTTGTCTTTTAGAGCCACTGAGATTGTGGGGTTGTTACATGGCATTATTTAATCAAAACTTGACTGAATTAAATCATTCCTCTAAGTAAAGAAAAATTGGGCAGATTCAGTGATTTTTTTTTTTGCTCAGGATTATAGGGGAAAAAACCAACTCAGCCCTGGTGATCTTCTTGCATTTTAATAAATTTAGTATGTTATTTTAAAGTAGCGTATTTTCTTTCTACTTTATGCAGAAATCACATTTCTTATACTAGGTTTATCAACATCCATTATTTCTTTGCGTATGGCTCTAGAGTCATTTTATCTGCTTTTCAGGCTTATGCCGATTACCACCATGTGATACATGCATATAAGTATGTGTGTGATTCTTTTTTAAATGATTTTCACCTGCATTTGAAACATGTTATATTAGTCATGGCCTCTCCTTTTTCATTTTCCTTGTTAAATGAATATTGTGAATTCGTGGCAAAAACTTTGGGAATCTTACCTAAATTCAGTATAAATGGTAGATTTTTTTTTTTTTTTTTTTTTGAGACGGAGTCTTGCTCTGTCAAGAGTTTAACTGCAAGCTTCCCGTTTTTTTTGCCTCAGCCTGCAAATGGGACATTAGTCCACCTTAAGTTTTTGTATTTTTTATGCATGCATTCATTCATTTAGTGCCTGCTACGTGTCAGATGGTAGTTTAAGAGTTTAACCCAAATCATTAGTCCATTTATGCTGCATTCATTCATTTACAATTGCAGATGCATGAAATATTACGAAAGGATAAAGTATTATCTCTGTCCCTAAAATGCCTTGTAATCTACTGGAGGTCAGACACAAAGACAAGTAAATTTCAGGAAGAGGAAAGAAGTATGAGATATTATGGCACCACCTAGGAGTAGGAAGACCTACCTCATTTTTGTTGTGTCAGGGGATAGGGGAGTGTGCAGGGGTGAAGGTAGGGAATGGAGTTGGAGAAGGGGAAAAATACCAGATTTTCATTTAAGAAAGTTCGTTTTGTTTATTAAAATTTATTAAAGTTATTAAAATGCAGGAAAAAAAGACAGGAAAGGTCAAAATTAAAAACATGAAATGAGGGAATGTTTATGTTCTTATTCTCTAAAGATGGACTCTAAAGATTTTATATATAGAATTCTATTATTTTAAAATTGAACTAATAGATTTTTCCAAATGGAATAGAGAGATGGAGACTAGATCACATCATTAATTAAAATTGCAAAGTAATTTTATTATAATTAAGACATTAGAAATACATGAGGGAAAATTTTAAATGTTTTATATTTACCAATAATAGCTTTTTGCATTTACTGCAAATATATTGATCTGTGCTTTTCAAAAATAGCATGCTATTTGTTGTTTGCAACTGTAAAAGCAAATTCATTTTGATATAGGATATTTCAAGTTAGATATTGCTTAAATATGGTGTCCTTTATGTATAACATGGAAATTTAGAAAACACAGTGATGTATCTGAAGGAAGAATTACCCAAGGAAACATTATATAATAGTATGAAAATACCTACACACTTGGTAATTTGCTTTCAACTGAATTTAAAAACAAATACCAAAGTTACTGAGAAATCTAACTGCCCTAGCAGTTACTACCCTGGCAATACTAACAATAAGGTGCAAAAATGAATTTGACTTAGTTTTTTACGACAAAAACTTATTTTTGTAATATTACTGTAATTTATTTAAAGTAGAAAATTATATTTTTATTAAATATTATTTAACTTTAAAATTGATTATATGAAAACAAATAGCATTGATTAATGTAAAATACATTTTGCTTTAATTGGGTAATTGAAAACAGAGGAGTTTCATATTGCAATAGAAGTCTCTAGTTCCATAAATACCTCATAGAGCCTGAAACCTGAAATTAAAACAGTAAATTTATTAGAGTACCATAAAGATTTTTAATTGATGTTGGTAAGTCAGTAAAACTAGGAATAAAAGTGAAAATCCTCATTCTTTGTTTTATGAATCTGAAATAGATTGTCGTCTAAGAGAAGTATCTTCTGTATTTTTTACTTTACTAGTTAGAAGTGGCATACAGAATGGTTTTACTAGCCATAATTTGTCTGTCTTGATTTATGTATAGCCAACTTTAAGTTAAAAAATTTTAGTCTGTGCACAGTATTTTAAAAATACTTGGCCGGGCGCAGTGGCTCATGCTTGTATTCCCAGCACTTTGGGAGGCCGAGGCGGGCGGATCACAAGGTGAGGAGATCGAGACCATCCTAGCTAACATGGTGAAACCCATCTCTACTAAAAATACAAAAAATTAGCTGGGCGTGGTGGCGGGCGCATGCAGTCCCAGCTACTGGCCAGACTGAGGCAGAGGCAGGAGAACGGCGTGAACCCGGGAGGCAGAGCTTGCAGTGAGCCGAGATCGCCCCCCTGCACTCCAGCCTGGGCAACAGAGTGAGACTCCATCTCAAAAAAAAAAAAAAAATTATAATTACTGCTCTCTATATGTTTACATATTTATAATGTGTGTGTGTATCTATGTGTGTGTGTGTGTGTGTGTGTGTGTGTGTGTGTGTGTGTGTGTGTATGGGATATCCAAACCTAGGCATTATGAAAATTATTGTCCTTTATGACACTAGTGGATATTATTTTTAAGCGATTTCATTATAAATTCTTTAATAGAAGTAAATGTATATTATTTTGTAAAATGCTGTTTTAATGGTATGGAAGGATTTAGATGTAAATAAATTTGCTAATGACTTCCATTTAAATTTAAGCTTAATGGTCACATGCCTGTAAAGAATCCAGATTTTTCTATTTTTTTGGTCGTTTTCCTAAAAGAAACATATATCTGAATATAGAGTATTTCCTATATATCTTATATGGATATAAATATGTAAGAAACATATTTTTATAAGGAGTAAACATAAAAAGGAGCCTTGCATAGTGGTTAAGCATTCGAACTCGGAATTCAGATCATCAGTATTACCTCCAACAAACTGGGTGACTTGGAACAACTTACTGAACATTTCTTAAGGTTCTGTCTATCTTTGATTACCTTACTAAGAAAACAAATACCTTAGGGATTTGTGAAGATTAACCAAGATAATAAGTATAAAATGTTTAGCATGTTATTTAGCAGTAAATTTTATTGGTAAAAATTCTCTGGTAGTTTCTGTGTTCGATAAATATTAATCTTAAATTAAGGTGATTTAATCAGTTACTTTATTAAATATATGAAATATACTTCAGTTTAACATTATAGATAATTTATCCCCTAACTGATTTTTTTGTTTGTTTTAGGTTACTTTTCACATAGAACCATATAGCAATAGAGATGATCAAAACATGTACCAAAATATCAAGTATATTATAGACAAGTGAGTTTCTTCAGTATTTATAAATATTGTTATATTATCCAGTGATAATTATTGTTTTAAGAATAGTACATTAAATTATATTTGAGATTTGAATGATTTATGATTATTCCATTTTTAATAAAATAAAATTAAATTGTTATTTAATTTTATTAAAGGAACATTGCTGAAGTTCCTTACAATTCACTTTCTTTTTGGCAGATTGCTGTTTTTACTGTGTTACAGGTTTATAGACTATGATTTCTGTAATTTTGATATTTTAAATTGACATTGTTTTCTAAACCTTCGGAATATAGCTTTATCTTTTTAAAAAGAAGGTTCAGATTATTAAAAGTGAAGTATTTCTTTTAACGCAGTAGACCCAGAGCTGATATTGTCATTTATATCTAGCCTGATCAAAAAGAATTTATTAATGCAGTTTTCATTTTTTCAAACAATTTTACTGATAACAGTCTGTGACAGATGCCATAGTCTTCCAAGGAAACTTGTCAGCAACAGTAGAATATTTATTACTGATAGATAAAAAAGCAGTTTATGTATTAATGTAGCGAACCATAGGCTTTTTATGGCATTAGTCATCATTCGTAAACCTCAATATGAGATAGTTAATCACTTGTTTGGTAATGCATTTAGTATCTCATTTTCTAATGTGTAAAATTAAAAATGCATTTTTAATTACTACACTTACACAACTGATTCCCCTAAGAAATTTAAGTTGTTACAATTATATTATTCTTATCTTTAAATCAGAGACCAAATATTTTTTAGGAAAGAAAAATGTTATTACTGTCATTAGATTATCTTTTAATATTTTAAGTTATTTTGACCAAAAGTAATGTGTTCAAACTGCACTGATTCCTTCATTTTCAGTACATAAACAGTTTTTATCTGTAGCAAATTAGTTGTGAATATTCATTCCGCTTTTATATATGCTTATTTTCTAGATACGGAAATCATCCGGCCTTTTACAGGTACAAGACGAAGACCGGCAATGCTCTTCCTATGTTTTATGTCTATGATTCCTATATTACCAAACCTGAAAAATGGGCCAATCTGTTAACCACCTCAGGGTCTCGGAGTATTCGCAATTCTCCTTATGATGGATTGTTTATTGCCCTTCTAGTTGAAGAAAAACATAAGTATGATATTCTTCAAAGTGGTTTTGATGGAATTTACACATATTTTGCCACAAATGGCTTTACTTATGGCTCATCACATCAGAATTGGGCTAGCCTAAAATTATTTTGTGATAAATACAACTTAATATTTATCCCAAGTGTGGGCCCAGGATACATAGATACCAGCATCCGTCCATGGAACACGCAAAACACTCGGAACCGGATCAATGGGAAGTATTATGAAATTGCTCTGAGTGCCGCACTTCAGACACACCCCAGCTTAATTTCTATCACCTCTTTTAATGAGTGGCATGAAGGAACTCAGATTGAAAAAGCTGTTCCCAAAAGAACCAGTAATACAGTGTACCTAGATTACCGTCCTCATAAACCAGGTCTTTACCTAGAACTGACTCGCAAGTGGTCTGAAAAATACAGTAAGGAAAGAACAACTTATACATTAGATCACCAGCTGCCTGTTTCTTAATGCATTAATTAAAGTTTAATAGTTATAAAAATCACCTAATTTTTAAAAATAGCTTTCTTTTTGCGTTATGGAAAGAAAACTATCAAAACCAGTATATACTAGTAGTTATATTTAAAAATACATTTTAAAAATTCTTACAGATAATATTATAATTGTTACCCTTCACAATACCACATGAGAAAATATCAGACAAAATGTATACAAATATATTCCTTATGGCATAATTTACTGCATTTCTGACTGAAATCAAAATTCTGATTTGATGGCAATTGAATTTTCATTTTACAATAGATAAATGCTTGTGTTACCTAAAGCACTTAGCACACAGTTAAATTATACTGACATCCTAGACCCAAAGAAATAGGATTGTGTGTATATTTGGGATATCTATCAAAGAAAAAAAAACCCTGAAAGATAATGTACATGTTTTATGTCATATTTTAAAAATAATTTAATCAACTATATTGTTTTAATATTTAGACTCTGGATAACTCTTCAATAATGAGGAAATTCTTAAGATTAACAAAATCACTGTACCTTCCTCTCAATTTTGCTGTGAATGTGAACCCAAAATGGCTTTAAATTAATAGTCTTTTTTAAAAAATTTAATTACATAAATTAAACCTTACCATGACCAAATTGTGTTAGGAAGGCCTGCTATCTACGGCACAGTGCGTCATTTGCAGATTTGTGGTTACCTATACCATGCTAGGTGTTTTGGCATGTTTAGTGTTTCTGCTTTACAGTGCTGAATTCCGTATTTTAGAAGCTATGGAAAGTCCTTTTATGAAAAAGTTAATGATTGCTTCTCAGTTATTAGGAAAACAGTTATTTCACAATTATTATGTAGATATGATGCCCAAATATTATTTTTAGTATATCTGGTCAATTTTTAAGTTGTTACTATTATATTATTCTTATCTTTAAATCAGAGACCAAATATTTTTTTAGGAAAGAAAAATGTTATTACTGTCATTAGATTATCTTTTAATTTAAGTTATTTTGACCAAAAGTAATAGAGAAAATTTACTTACCATTTTAGGTTCTAGAGACATGGAAATGAAAATTTTTTTATGTCTAGGGTAAGTCCAGAAGTTTAGCTTTACATTAAGTTTAACACTGTATAATAATGAAGAAACTAATATTTTACTTAAAAACTAATAGTTTCAATTTTTTATATAGTAATATCCCCATTTTATAAATGTTAGACTTTTATCATACCTATAGGTTAAAATACTTGTCATCAATAACTTGTCGTATTGTGACAAATTGATCACTTGTATACTAAAAATAAATCTGCTTAAAAACTAAATAAAATGCACTCTATTCTTATAGTTAATGTTTATAACTATAACTGTAGTAAAGAAATATATATATCCTGTTACATAAATGTTATTTCTTAGGTGTTCCATTAAGAAAAGCAATAGAATAATACTAAAAAATAATGCCTATAAATCTTCAGAGTATAAAGACATCCATTCAGAAACATAAATTAGCACTAAATTTTTTATAAAATAGCTCACCAGATGACAAAATTTATTTTATTTTTAAACAATGGTTTTGACACAAATTATATTATTGAAAAGAGGCATTACTGTTTAATTTATTTATAGTTTTGGAATTTGTCATTTCTCAGAGAATGATCAGGCCTTAGGAAATTAATACAGTAGTAGTAATCATTATTTTCTAGGGGAAAATAAAAGAATAAATCACTATGCTGATATTTTGATATAACCAAGCACTTACATAGTAATACTGTATAGATACAACCTGTGGATTTTCTTCTTATATCCATTTAACTTGAATATATTATTTTAGGTATAATTTATAAATGTCATACCTAATACTCTTTTATGATATACCATATTTCATTAAAGTTTTGTTAGAGAAGTATCTACCACAGAGGAGTTTTTTGTGTATGTTGTGTATTTGAACCCACCATGACAGAAAGTAAGTTTTAGGAAATAGTTGTGAGATTAAAGGAAAGTCTATAAAAACAAGGTCAGCATATTCTCAACACAGATACCACCACTTTCTATCTTTTTCCCATTATAGACATGGCGAATCCACACAGCATACTTCACCTCTGAGCTTTGTTGTGATTCCTCAACACATTACCCTAACCAACCAGCAGCAACAGATTTCAGAGTAGGATAAAGCAGATTCTCTCTTCATTGCACAAAGTTATTCTCAATGGAAGAATGGCATCTGATCTCATAATTACTAGTTTATAATTATATTAATATGTTTTTTCTCCCTTTTTAATAGAATAATTACAGTCATCCCTCACTGTCTGTGGGGGATTGGTTCCAGTTACCCCTATGGAAACCAAAATCTGCAAATGCTCAAGTCCCTGATATAAACTGGCATATTAGTTGCATATAACCTATGCACATCCTCCTGTACACATTAAATCATCTCTAGATTACTTATAACACTTAATACAATGTAAATGCTATGTAAATAGTTGTTATACTGTACCAGTTAGTGAATAATGAAAATGACATGAAAAAAAAAAGTCTGTACATCTTCAGAGTTTTCAGTCGGCAATTTCTTGGCCATGGATGTAGAACCCACAAATAAGGTGAGCCAACTGCATTAGGAAATATCTCTAATAATTCTGTTAATTCTTAGGAAAGCTTTCAAAATCTTCCTCAGGTATTCATTACAGCTGCCTTTACCATTTTATTTGTAACACAGTTTCAATTGTTATGATCACAAGTAAATAAGAGCAAAGAATTTATTTCTTGATTCAAAAAAAACTATGTTTGAATTCAATATAGTATAATAAAACTGTTAAAGTGGTATAATACAATGCATGAATCATAATGGATTCTTTCATAAGTTATTAATTTTTATGGTTTAATCAGTCTAATTGTTTTGACTGTATAGAAACCAAATATTTTACTGTTTCTTTTAAGAACTAATATTGTCAACAACTGCTGTTATTAATGTTTACTTGAGTTAACTTTTTTCTGTTTTAAGACTAATTAAAAATTACTATTTTGTTATGTGGAATGGTTAATTTTTACTTCATAAAATTATGAATACATTGTATTTTAGATATTAAAGTCTATCATTTCTCTTTATGAAATGTCTTATTTGATTTCTGATTAACAAATGAAAAGGAGTATCCAGTCATCATTCTTTATGTTTTCTCTTTTGAGATATGCAGCACTTACAAAGTGGATATCTTTAACTGCATATACTTTTTAAATCTGTAAGCTTGTGTTAAATATACACACATACATGCACACATAATTGGTTTTTTTTTTTTTTTAATTTGGGAGCTGTTTCTCTATTTTTTTTTCTTCTTTGAGTATAATCATATATTAGCTCCGACATCCGTTAGGAAATTAATCTTCTAAAACAGCAAAGTAACAAACCAGTAGAGAACCTACCAAGTTCCTGCACGTTTTCAAACTGACCACAGTTAGCCAGTTTAAACATGACTGCTCCTAAACTCTACAGTGCTTACAGAAACAGTCTTTAAAAATCTATATTTAAATTTTGAATTACACTCACATCACGTAGTGAAGAAAAGCAATAATTTACAACCAGCAAAATTTCAGTTATTTTTGCAAATATTTATAATTTCTAAATGAAAACTTGATGTAGCCACAAGCAAAAAGGCTTTATGGCTCAAAGCATTACTTTTTCAATATTAAAATAATACAATTTAAAAATTATATTAACATTTCTAGTCTTTAAAAAAATGTACTCCAAATTAAGTTTTATACTATGTTGTCGTATATCCACATAAAGGCTAAATGTTACTGTGGGCTTGTTGTCAGATTATTATCCTTGAGAATTTAGGTACTATTTTGGCTTAATTACTTTATAGAGACTCATTCATCCTTAGTCAAATCAAAGAACTGAGTAGTGGCTATTATGTTCCAACTACCAATGAAGGGAGGAACGTTTTTCAAAGTGATTAGCTTTTTTAGTTGTTATATCATTACTACTTACGGCATCAAAAGACAAAGGACTAATGAACAAAAATAGTCATACATCTAAAATTTATTGAAATCAAAACATAATGGCACTTCTATATTAGATATTCTATATTGGAAGATACTGAATTTCAGGTTTCTCAGATTACATTAAATTAGCCATAAATTTTACCATAAAGTCAAAAAATCTTTGGAAGCTAAACCCCATATAAATATTTTATGATAGAAAAGAGTGATGCCCTGTAGTAAGATAAAACTGCTTACAATTATGGTATATGATTGTATTATGCTTTTGTGTTTTCATTTTTGAAAAGAATAGGTTAAAAATCTGAGCAAAGATCACTATAAGCAACACAATGAGAATTATGAGCTACTCAATTATATTTAAAATACATGATTACAATTATTGTATAAAAGTGCTTTTGAATTTTACCAAAAGTCATTATCAAAACACTCTAGTTGTGTTAATTTGATAATAGAGTCTAATGTGATACAAATTTTGCCCTGAAATTGCCTTGAAAATATCAAATGCAAAGAAAAAAAAAAAAAAAAAAAACTCTTTGGAAGAAATTCAGCTGAAATGCATGTATTAAACTTTAGAAATTTTTATGTTTGAACACAGTCACCTAAATGAGTAGCATGCCACAACTTTTTAAAGAAGATATTGCATAGGATATTTAGTTTTTCCGCTCTGTTAAAATACTATGCATCTCTTTGGGGTTAGAAAACAAATTAATAAAAACCCTTAATCTTGTAAAACTGAAACATTAAGAAAATACCAATTATAGATAGATGATAGATAGATAGAAGATAGATAGATAGATAGATAGATAGATAGATAGATAGATAGATAGATAGATAGAATTGTGTTAACTGCTCAAGCCTACCTTTGGCAAGTAAAAACATCCTTTCATTAAATATTGTTTGTGGTTACATAAAAAAGTGTTTCCAAAGAAAAACCTCTTGAAATATTCTTTCTCTTGAAAAATTAATTGTTTTTTAAGGTCAGAAACCAAATGGGAACAAGAAGTGGCAGTATGGTGCATTTATTTTTATATACATGAAAACTATAAAAGATAACAAATGCTATTTCAGTTATTTCTATCTTGAGATATAGAAAATAGAAAAATTTCATTAACCAGAGAAAAGAACCATTAAATGCTGAAATAGAAACTAAACAAATAACATATATCATTAAAAAGTAGTTACTCTGATATTAAGAATGCATCTGCCATAACCAAAAAGTATAAGGGAACATTCCTCATGAGGCTGGTATAGCATAAAGCCAAAATCATAGGACCATGTCATTTATTCACATAGATAGCGAAATTCTAATATGAGCAAATCAAATACCACAGTGTATAGAGAGGCTGCCATGATCATGTTGAAGTTAGTCTAGATTGAAAGAAGTGTTTTAACAAGAGAAAAGCAATGAATTACATTGACAACATACTAAAGGTAAAGTGTTGTGGCAAAGAATTGATACAATTCAGTGTTTGTACATGTTTACTCTTGGCAAATTAGAAACAGGAACATTTTTAATCTGAAAAAGGATATCTACCAAAAACCCTACAGCAAGTATCATAATTAGTGGTAAAACTTGCTATTTTTCTCCTTGAGATAGGGAACCAAGCAAGGCTGTCTATTTTCATGAATGCTACCCAACATTGTATTGGAGATTCTAGCCACTGCAGTAAAGTAGGAATGATTTAGTGAATGAAGTACTTTTTACATATAAAATTCAAAATAATCTACAAATAAATTAGAGTATTTAGCAAGTGTTACGTACAGTCCTATAGAAAAATCAGTTATAAAACCTCACAAAGTTCCCTTATGAAATTTAAAATCAAAAGGAAGTTTAGATCAAAGCTATTTTTTTGCATATACTAAATTTATATTTATTGAATGCTGCTTTTCTATATAGCATTTTTAATTACCCAGTCTTAAATATTAGCCATATGGCAGAATATTCAGTCATTAATATTAAAATGAAACAGCCTAATCTCTGATTTTATGTAAAAAATTAACTGCAATTATGATTGTTTGCTAAATTCTTACTTGAAAATTTGCTTTGCTGTAATATTTAGGTAAAGCACATTATTGAAAATTGCTCTTATTAGGTATATTATAAATATCTTAAAAATATTTAGTGGCAATCATTATATGAACAGTAACTGAGCTCAAATTCTCCTATTTTTCCACCTATTAGTATTATGTGTTTGTAGCTACAGACAATCCCCAGATGAAATTATTCTGGTAATGCAACACTATTTTCTCATTTTTTTTCCTTGATTCATTCTTAATTAGCGTTTACATAAGGGTTCCTGTTATTAGAATACAGGCACTGTCTTTGCAAAACGGATTTGAAGTATTTTTCTACAAAAGGTAAATCTTACGAAATTAATGTATAAATAATGATGGATGGAATTGTTTAAAAGAATGTCTATTATATAGTGCTGGTGGCATGTGTGGTTGAGTACACGTTTGTAATTGAGCTTCCTGATAGTCAGTCCAAGAGGCTATATGGCTCTTTCTGCCAGAAAAGCAGCACCTCCTTTCCCATTGGAGGCAAACTTTACCTTGTCAATTATATTTTAACATAAATTTCTCAAGTAGAAATTACACCTAGGGTCAAAAATGCAAATGGTTACGGGAACCTGGCAGGGAATGTAAGTGAATTCGTCAGGTTTAAAACCTTAGAGAGTCCCAGGGACTGTGGACAATTCTCACCTAAAAGGAGTGCTCGGCCGGTCGCGGTGGCTCACGCCTGTAATCCCAGCATTTTGGGCCTAGGCGGGCGGATCACGAGGTCAGAAGATCAAGACCAGCCTGGTTAAGATGGTGAAACCCCATCCCTACTAAAAATACAAAAATTAGCTGAGCATGGTGGCGCATGCCTGTTACCCAGCAACTCGGGAGGCTGAGGCAAGATAATTGCTTGAGCCGGGACCTGGGAGGCGGAGGTTGCAGTGAGCCGAGATTGTGCCACTGCACTCTAGCGTCGTCTACAGAGCGAGACTCCGTCTCAAAAAAAAAAAAAAAAAAAAAAAAAAAAAAAAAAAAAAAAAAGGAGTTCTCAACAGCTCCTGTCAACATTGCCGCTTTGTTGTTATGGGTCCGTAAAATGAGGAGGTATATCTTGCTATGTGTGTCTGTTAATTTTTCTGATTATAATATGGTCAAATATTATAAAATATTTTTAAATTTTTAAAATGTTCGCTGGTTGAATCTGGCTAATGGATCACTAATGAGTCACTAATTTGTGACCTGTGATACAAAGAATATAAAACTATGTAATTTATGAAAAATGGCCTAAACATTTTGTAACATTGAGAAGGGAATTTCATATGACGAGTCATTGTATGGTGACTTGAATAAATTCTAAGCATATAACAATAAAAAAGTCAGTGAAGTGAATCCATGGGGGCTCTGTTTTTGGGATAGTTTCCTTCAGCTGTTATCTGATGCAAAATCACAGATTAAAGCATCTAAAGAAGTGAGCTAGATGAATATCTCTTAGCTAATCTCTATTATTCCTTCTAATTTGGCTTTTGCCTGCCTGCCCACCACTCGACCTTTCTTTGTCATTCCCACCTTGCCTGCCTTTCTTTATTATTTGCTTTGTTTCAGAAAGGATGTGATTTATTAGACTGAATAGCATATGACAATACAGTTTCAGTCAAAAGTAGAGCAAGAATAGGAACATACCTATTAAGTCCACACTGAGTACAGTATTAAATGAAAACAAAATTATACATTGCTATACTAGTGGTCACTAATTTAAGACTTTGAATAGCCAATATGAAAAAGGATATCTAATCATCTACACAGTATACAATGTTCATAGTATAAGAAACAAATAAATTTCTCAAGAAAAGTATAACCGCCTTAGTATTAAAGGAGAATTCTTCTGAGGATTCTCATAAAGAAGATACTGTAATATAATGTACATTATCTTGATCAGCACATTCCCTAAAATAGGACAAAGACAAACTTCATGACAGTCTATCCTATAAATATCGGTATAGTATGTGATTATGATATCACACCAAAGCACAGTTCACTAAAAGTAATATTTTGGAAAAGGAGTGTGTGTGTGTGTGTGTGTGTGTGTGTGTGTGTAAGATGTCCACGTACCTTCAAGCATTTTTTTTTGAGTATTCATTAATGAAATATTTCTTGGATTTCTGCCAAAGAATGTAGTAGTTAAGGGAGTTATACGCATGAATAAGACTAGTTTTCTGCTTTCATGGTGCTGACAGTTTTTAACTGTTAAAGCACTTCATTTTTGGTCATGTAGATTTATATTTATTGATTCCTTAAGTTTAATTAGTTATGCCTTTCTCATAAATCAAATAAGCAAAGATATTTACTAATGACTGATCTGCCCTGTTTCCATATCTTTAAAATGAAGTCATTGGACCAGATGCCTGCTGAGATTGCACTTAATATTAACATTTTTATGTTAATCATATCAATGTCATGAAAACTGGAAAAAAAAGTTTGCATTTCTCTAAAACAGCTATAAAACTGGGGGGAAAAGTAAATTCTATAAAATTATAAACCTTAAATTCACATTTGTTATCCACTCTGTAGTTTGTTACTTTATTTGCCTTTCAAGTAACATTTCACTCACTTTCAAAAACTACTTGGTAGTTTCTTTTAAAATTAAGCATATCTTTACCATGACCAACAATTTTACTCCCACTAGAGTATAATTTCTTCTCTTCCCTCCTGCTTCTCTTTTCCCTATATCAATTGATGACATTCTCATTCATGTCACATAACGAGAAACCTGGGGTCATTCTTTGCCTTATCATACTTTGTCATTCCCTAAATTCCATATAGCACTAAATATGACTTCCTTTTTCCTCAAAAATATTTCTTAAGTGTTTACCCTACTCTCCATCTGCACTATCTCTGACGAAGTCCAGGACATGATTGTCGTCCACCTGGGCTATTATATCGTAACTAATTTGTTTATATCTATGGCATTGCTTAATTTAAATTAATATCCAGAATAAGAGTCTATGTAATTCTCTTGCTTCAAATCTTTCAGTGATTTCACATTGCCTGCAGAATGAAGCACAAACTTCTTCAAGAGGTATATAAAATGTCCCATTACTATTCTATGCCCACAACTGCAGTCTTGTCTCCTGGTTTCTGTTACATTCATATTTTGCTTTGACTCAATAACCAACACAGCTTGTTATTTCGTAACCTCATGAAGATCACTTTTGTGTGTGTTATGTCTTTTCCATTGTTCCTCACTAGTTTACTTCTACTGGAAACAGGACAAGAGTGTTAGAGGAGGAAAAGAAATAAACATTTCTAATAAGTACCTAATGTATGTCAAACACTGTATTAGGTGTTGTAATATTTATTTAATGTAATTAAATGTAATATTATTGTTATTTAATGTAATATGCATTCAACATTCTAAGTTTTGTTTATTTTATGGTTAAGGAAACTATATGTTGTAACTTGCCAATGTCTCACATCTGAAAAGAGATGAATCTGAACAAACTATCCT
Organism: Macaca thibetana thibetana; assembly: GCF_024542745.1. Lineage (NCBI taxonomy): Eukaryota > Metazoa > Chordata > Mammalia > Primates > Cercopithecidae > Macaca > Macaca thibetana. The sequence continues at coordinate 92,619,591 of NC_065581.1, forward strand.
TCTACTATAAGGTCAACTCATCCAGAAATATTTCCCTACACCCAACCCTCCTCCTACTCTCACCGACATTAGGTGCTTAGAGTACAACTCTATTCCAGCATTTAGTATATTCTGTTGGGATAAACTTCATACCAGAGTATCTTTGTTTCTACTCAAGCACCTTTGGCTCTACTCAAGCACACCTTGATTTCATTTAAGAACATAAAATGTTTTAGAGAGAAAAGAGAAAACAGCGCCGTGGTTTGAATATATGTCCCAATGCTCATGTGTTGGAAACTTAATCCCTAATACAAAAGTGTTGAGAAGTGAAAGCTTTAAGAGGTGAATAGGTCAGGAGGGCTCTGCTTTCTCAAATAGATTAAAGCCATTATCATGGGAATGGGTTTGTTACTGCAAGAGTGGATTTATTATAAATGTCAGTTTGGCCTTTCTCTTTCTGTCCCTTCTTTGCTCTGCTGTCTCTTGCCTTTCTGCCTTTGACTATGGATGAGGCAGCCTGAAGGCCCTCACCAGTGTGGTTCCTCAATCTTGGAAATCCCAACTTCCAGAGCCTTGAGACAAATAAACTTCTTCTCTTTATAAATTACCCTGTGTATGGTATTCCGATCTTGGATCTCTGCTCCCCATATTTAAGTGCAATTTTCATCAGCTGTCTAGCCATGGCTCAAGTGGTCCCAGGTGCAGCTCGACCTGCCACTTCAGAGGGTACAAGTCATAAACCATGGCAGATGTGCAGAATGTAAGTGGTGGGGGCATGGCTTCCTCTACCTAGATTTCAAAGGATGTCTTGGACAGCCTGAGGGCCCAGGCAGAGACTTGTCACAGGAGCGGAACTAGACCATCACAGAGAACCTCTACCACAGCACTGCTAAACAGAAGCATGGGGTTTCTCTGTGCCACCACAGAGAGTGGCAATGCCACTCCCACTAGATTATTCCTACTGGGAAGAGGACAAGAGAGAGAGAGAATGGCAGTGCTTAGTGGAGCCCTGGGAATAGGGTCTCACCTAAGACCCAAGAACTATAGCGATGCCAGCTTACAGAATCAGCCCAGGAGAGCTGCAGACAGGAGACTTCAACCTCTGTCTCTCTGCTGCCTTTATATTCCAGTGTTTGACAAAAGTAGGTGCAAATTTAGTGCATGTTGAATTGAAAAAAATGATTCACACGAAACTTTGCATATACAAAAAAATGTGCTATACAGAAGTTTCTGTTCATTAATATTTCTTATTAGCTCTTATTCTATTTTCTTCAGCAAGAAGATTGTACATGATTTGATGGTTATAGCCAAATAATACCATACTGGCATATATAATTTCCCTTTACCTTCTTTAAATAAAATATTAATAATAAAATTGTAGTTATATTTCTGGAGTTTTTTTAAATAAATGAGCTGTTTATACAAAGTCGATTTCAAAAACGTATTATAAGAACAATCAAAAACAATAAACAAAAGAATAATTGCTTACATAAATAAGGCTTCTGTGTTGATATAAAATATTAGTGGCAGAAATTCTGGAAGTGGCCCATTTAAACCAACTTTCAATCAGTCATTTACTTTAAGAGTATAATGTTTGAGATACTCATAGCTTCCAACCTATTTGCATAATCCCTGTGCTCTTTCCACTAAATGTTTTGCTAAAATTAAAACAGACCATGCACTAGAAATTATTAAAGAGTAAATATTGACATGCTTTTCAGTCAGTATAACAATTTAGAAAACCATATGTTGAATATTAACAGCATTTCTTCATTAATCATGGTTCCTAATATACAAACAATTCTTTAAAAGGAGAGCAGAACCAATTATTTTTGTTTATGACAAAGTCCTACAAACACTACCCAGAATATTTAGTAACTGACCTAAGTATGAGAATTGGGTTGGATAAGCAGTTATCCTAGGAAATCACATGGAGAAGCCCTGCAAATTTTGAAGATATTCTTTAGAGTCAAAAGATAGACTCATATATTTCATTCATTTTCCTATTTCCTCAAACTGTCACTACTTTCTCCTCTTCCTCACTTAGAATTGATAATTTTGCTTTCTATTTAACTGAGAAAATACAAGCAATTGAAGATGACAACTAATGAGCCATCCTTTATACAATTCCCTTCTTTTGAGTGTGAGCCGAATCTGTAATTTACGTGTAACAGAATATAGCAGAAATGGAGGCTTTTGAGGATGCAATCGAGATCTTTAATCAGTTTAAGTCAATCAACAGGTAGATAATGCTGGGTGGAGTGACTTAAGCAGGTGAGCCCTTTAAAACAGATCTAGATGTTAGAGACAGAAGAAATTAGAGACGCTCTCCTGTTGGCCTTGAAAAAGTAAGCCACCATGAGTCTACAACTTCAAGAAAAGAAATTCTGCCAAAAAAAAAAAAGTCAGCTTGGAAGAGTACCCTGAGCTTACACAAGTCCTCAATGCTGGTTGACACTTTAACTGTAGCTGTGTGAGACCCTGAACAGGGGACCTAGTGAAGCCATTCCTGATATACTGACTCATGGAAACTAACATAATAAAATAATAAAATACATTGTTTCTAGCTACTAAATTTGCAATAATTTGTTACACAGCCTTATACATTTAATACGCAATCAAAAGAAAATCTCTATATGCCTCTAGCACCAAGTACCCTCTTGCATATGTGTGTTATTTGCTCTGCCAGCCTTTCTTTTCACTGTGAATAAACTGTCGTTTTCTTCATCAAAACCAATCCCTCTTTGGGGTTCTAAATCCTATTTCCTCATGTCTGCTCAAAGGCATCTCTATGACCGTGGTCCTTTCTCACTTCCCCGTTATTAATTTACCCCTTCTCTTCTTTTGTAAATAGTTCACAAATAGGATCTGTTTTCTTCCAAATTCAAAAACCATGCTTCCTCTGGTATTCTTTCAAATAAAATAACCCCAGTCTAGACATGTGCAAAAAACATCTGACAAACTCAAATTGAGAGTCATTCCGCAAAATATTGACCAGTAATACACAAAACACAGGATTATGAAACAAAGAAAGATAGAGAAACTGTCATAGACCAGAGGAGATTAAGGAGATATGACGAATAAATGAAATATAGTGTCTGAAATTGGATCCTGGAACAGTAAAAGGACATTAGGGAAGAACTGCTGAAATCTGAAGAAAGTATGAGGTAACCAATGTTAGTTTCTTAGATTCAACAAATATGCCATGGTCAACCCCACTTTCTTCAGATCTTACTCAAATACCATCTTCACAGCAAGGCCTTCTTTTACACTCTATTTTATTAAAGATCATACCCCTTACTTCTATTTAATAAACATACACAGTGTGCTTACTTTTCTATGATGAGGAAATAAAAGGAACATAATTCTCCATTCCCAAGGAGTTCAGAGTTTTGAAGCAAAATAATAAGTTTCTCAGAAGATACCTGGTTTTTGTTTTTTCATTGTTTGTTCTGCCAAGTGTGTGTGTGTATGTGTGTGTGTGTGTGTTAACACTTTCTGATAAAAAATCTCACCTTTAAATTTGAGGAACCACCCTTCTCCACTCTGTGTAGTCTCAGTGAGGTCATTCATCCCTGGACCTTTAAGTTGGACATATGATATTAACTGGCAAAGTGATCTACTCCCTTTCCTACAGTGACAGGTCCAGAGCTAGGCATGTGAACCAAGCTCCAGTGAGCTTTAATAACATAGGCTTGTAGCACTTAACAGATAGCTTTTGTCCCACCTGGAAAGCTTCTATGAACAAAACCAACACAGAGGAAAGCAAAAGCAAGAGGTGGGCAAAAAGACAGCTTGATGACATATTTTTAACCCTCAAATTCTACCTTGGATCATGTCTGCCTTTAGCCTCTCCATTCCCTTAGCAAATAAACTTTTCTTTTTTGATGAAGCTAATTTAAGTTGATTTTATGTTACGGGACTGGAAGAGTCCTTATTAATAAAATCTTATATAGTTATAAATCTCAAATAGAGGTAGATATGGTGGACGCATAAGGAAGAGTCAATACTTTTTGAAATGCCAAAGAAATACTCACAGAGGAGTCACCTCTAAGTTTTAAAGTCTCAATAAGAACATATGGCCAAGCACAGGAAAAACCTTATTAAATTATTGAGTTCTTACTGTGTGCCAGGCACTGTTTCAAGTATGTTGCATACATCATAGATTAGATCTTATTATTATCACCAGTTTACTAACTGAGGGAGAAAGCAGTTAAGTAAACTTGCCCACATTGATACCTGAGAATTAAGTTCTTATCCACTGAGTTCCATAGGATGCTATTTTCAAGAAAACAAATTTTATAATATGTAATTTTTAAAATGTTTGCTATTTTGTTCTTATAACTCATTAAACTGGTACACAAAATCCTTATTACGAATTGGAATATCTAACAAGAGGAATAATTTGAGCTGTCTAAAACCGTCTAACTTTGGTTTAATTAAGGTGAAGAATATACTGAAGACCAAAGGGGAAAACAGATATGTTGCATAGTTGACAAGAGAAAATTTACTCTTATTATATTGATCAGTTTTCTACTACATGTGTGCTTCTACTCCCTGATTAGAGCAGTTATTGAGGAGCATGAACAATTGTATACAAATGCCTATGAGAATCAAGCATTTCCTCTAGTGTGGCTGACATGTTTAACCAGGTAAAGGTGACAACACTTGCTTGGATGGGTTAGTGGGTATTTTTTCTAGGAGTGCAACTTAGTGAAGCAAAGAAGAAATATTTTGAGAAACTTTAGGGTAATGTTTTTTATTTGTTTATTTTTGAGTTTTTTGTTTGTTTGTTTGTTTTGAGACAGGTCCTCACTCTGTTGCCCAGGCTTTAGTGCAGTAGTGTGATCATGGCTCAGCACAGCCTTGAACTCTGGGGCTCACGTGTGATCTTTCAGACTCAACCTACCAAATAGCTGGGATTAGGCATGTGCCATCACACCTTGCTACTTTTTTTAAATTTCTTTTTTTTGAAGATGGGTGTCTTACTATATTGCCTTAGCTATTCTCAAACTCCTAGGCTCAAGAGATCCTCCTGCCCTGGCCTCCAAAGTGCTTGGATTACAGGCATGAGCCACCATACCCTGTCTTATTTTAACAAAATAATATGCTAAATTCCTTAAGGAAAAAAGACAAATATTTTCAAAGATGCATGAATACTTCTATAAAACTTGTCAATTTTGAGAGACCCTCAGGTTTCTTTTATTTGCTCACAAAATTTAATAACATCTAATACCAGTTGATAGAGTTTTTTCTATCTGCTCTAGCTTGTTTCACTTTTTGTCCTGTACATATTCCTCTTACAAAATAAGTCATTCATTTTATTCAAATAGTAACTCTTATGTCTTGGCTGTGTCTCCACCTTTCAAATCTCATCTTGAATTGTAGCTCATGTAGTCCCCATGTATCATGGAAGGGACCTGGTAGGAGATACTTGAATCATGGGGGCGTGTTTAATGAAACACCCCAAACTTTTCCTTTAATTAAGTGTCTTTCACTAATTGACAACTGTTCTTTTATTGCTCAGCATTATGGCAGCATATATTATTAAGGAAAAGCAGAGAAAATATTGTTTTTCTTTAATGATGCCCTGCAACATTTTGGTCTTTTTTCAAAGTTTAACTTTTGTAGGCACTAATCCAAGTATTCATAAGCTGAGATATTTCTCTGTTATTGTGCACATATTTCCATGAACTCTAGAGGAATGTGTTTTTATTCACCATTTAGAAGCATCATGCCATCTTAATTACTGTGCTCAAGAAATAAAACCTTTTAAACTATGAATTAAAAAACCAATGTTATCTAACTAGCTTTGAGTGAGCTGACAATTTATTAGTGGTACTTCACTAAAACCTAAGCACTTTGGGAATAAGTTAAAAAACACTTCATTTTCAAATTTTAAAAATCTAGGAGTTCTTTCTCTTCTTCTTTCATTTTTCCCTTCTTTCTCTTTACTCCTTCATTGCTTTCTGTCTTTTCCACCTACTTCCTACTTCTTCCCTTCCTCCCTCCCTTATTTCTTTCCTAATTTCTTTGTTTCTTTTTAAAAAATCAGTCTAGTGTTCCAAATGGCATTTCTTCAGACCAGATTCGTTATAGGCAGAAAAACTGAGATGAAATGCAGGATGCCATGCTTTGAAAAATCTTTTATTCAATTTATAAATCGAAACAACAAACTAATTTTACATTTTATAATATGCCTTAACTTTATTGATTTTGAAAGTAAACTTTAGTTTTATGGTCTATCACACTTTTTCATAAATTACAAACTCTGAGTAAGATAATAGCTTGATATTACATCACTATCTACATATATTTTGGTTACAGCATGTTCATTACTGATTTATCATAGATGAAGATGAAATTCTTGACTAATATTTTTGAGTTCCTACCAACTATGCTTTAATTTTCTTATCTCTTTAGCCTTCAAAGCATCTTCTATGCCAAGGGAACTATCCTCAGCTTCATTTTTATTTTCCTCACCTATAAAATGAAAATAATAGTAGCACTTACCTGATGGAGTGATGTGCTAATAGTTGAAATAAATGATGCATGGTAACCTGCCTAAAGTGGCTCAACTAACAAGTGAAAGGATCAAGGCTGTTTAAACCTAAATCTGTCCAATTTTAGAGCATGTGTGCTTAACTATAAACTATTTTGCTGTAGTAACATACAAAACTCACTGCTGCTGGAAAAATCACCATCCCTAGCTCCTGCACGGCTCTCTATTAGATTGAAGGGAGGAAAAAGAGCTTGTCCTACTCTCACTATGACCATGGTGCTCATTCTCCAGTTACCCCAACCTATTTCTTAGAAGGATATACAATTAGAGTTAATAATTTATCTCTCTATAAGATACCATCAGGACTAATACCATTGTGTCCTATAACCCTGTTTATCTTAGTCCTTGACAGGAAGTCCAAACCTGCATATCCTTCTTCAACTTGTCTCCAAATGGCATTGAACAATCCTTTATCATTTAAATGACCCCCAATTATCCTAACCTCCTGGTACTGAAGTTTTTGTGTATTTTTTTTTTCCTTTCAAGAGTGGGTGTGTCCTTTGAATTACTTCTAACAACAAAACACAATACTGCAAAGGTGATGGCATATCACATCTGTGATTATGATACATAAGATTGTAATGTCCATTTTGCTAGAAGACCCTCCTCCTTGTTGGTTTTGATGAAGCCTTACTGAGGAGGCCTACATGGCAAAGAATGGAGGGTGACCAGTCAACAGCCAGCAGGAAACTAAGGCCCTCAATGTATCAATCTACATGGATCTGCATCATGCCAACAACCAAATGAGCTTAGAAATGAATCCTTCCCCAGTCAAGTCTTGAGAAGATAGCTTTGGCTGAAATCTTTTTTTAATTGAAAAATAATTTAATGATGAAATATATCATATTTGTTAATATCTTGCTTGCCAAAATGTTTCATATTATCATTGGCCTATATCTCAAAATACAATACATATATTGAAGGCAAAGTTTATCATTAATAAAAGTAAATGTAAACCTATAATTCAATGGAAGGGAGGAGCTGAATTATTGTAAGTCTGAATTAGATAGATCATCAGGGTTTTTTTTTTTCTTTATTTCTTCTAAAAAGAAAAATAACGGGATACGTATGTTCTACATATGTAGAACACGCAGGTTTGTTACATAGGTACACATGTGCCATGGTGGTTTGCTGCACTTATTGACCCGTCCCCTAAGTTCCCTCCCCTCACCCCTCTACCCCCAACAGGCCCTGGTGTGTGTTGTTCCCCTCTCTGTGTCCACGTGTTCTCAATGTTCAACTCCCACTTATGAGTGAGAACATGTGGTGTTTGGTTTTCTGTTCCTGTGTTAGTTTGCTGAGGATGATGGCTTCTAGTTTCATCCATATCCCTGAGAAGGACATGATCTCATGATCTCATTCCTTTTCTTTTCTTTTCTTTTTTTTTTTTTTTTTTTTGAGACAGAGTCTCGTTCTGTTGCCCAGGCTGGCTGGAGTGCAGTGGCGGGATCTCTGCTCACTGCAAGCTCCGTCTCCCGGGTTCATGCCATTCTCTTGCCTCAGCCTCCCAAGTAGCTGGGACTACAGGCTCCTGCCACCACACCCGGCTAATTTTTTATATTTTTAGTAGAGATGGGGTTTCACCACGTTAGCCAGGATAGTCTCAATCTCATGACCTCGTGATCCGCCCGCCTTGGCCTCCCAAAGTGCTGGGATTACAGGATCTCATTCCTTTTTATGGCTGCATAGTATTTTATGGTGTATATTACCACTTTTTCTCTATCCAGTCTACCATTGATGGGCACTTGGGTTGGTTCCATGTCTTTGCTATCGTAAATAGTGCTACAATAAACATATATGTACATGTGCCTTTATAGTAGAATGATTTCTAGTCTTTTGGGTATACACCCAGTAATGGGATTGCTGGGTCAAAAGGTATTTCTGGTGGCTAAAATCTTGATTACTATCTTGAGGAGGATTAGATAAGCCACAACTGGGCTTCTGAACCACAGAGACTGGGAGATAAAAATGTATGTTGTTCTTTTTTTTTTTTTTTTTTAATTTTTTTTTTTTTGAGACAGAGTCTCGCTCTGTAGCCCAGGCAGAAGTGCAGTGGCCGGATCTCAGCTCACTGCAAGCTCCGCCTCCCGGGTTTACGCCATTCTCCTGCCTCAGCCTCCCGAGTAGCTGGGGCCACAGGCGCCCGCCACCTCGCCCGGCTAGTTTTTTCGTATTTTTTAGTAGAGACGGGGTTTCACCGTGTTAGCCAGGATGGTCTCGATCTCCTGACCTCGTGATCTGCCCATCTCGGCCTCCCAAAGTGCTGGGATTACAGGCTTGAGCCACCGCGCCCAGCCGTATGTTGTTCTTAAGCTGCTGAGTTTATGATAATATTAATACTGAGCAATATGCAATTCATATACTCCTGAATCCCTGAAACTCTATCAATGCCCTCTGGAATTTACTCAGGAAATAGAGGTCATCAGAAGAGTATTTCTACAGCTTCCTGTCAGCAAGTATTACAAAATCCTATGTATATTTTTCTTTACTATTCAACCATTTCTCTCTTATAGTGTATGAACTTTCCATATTCCTAAGACTGTGATTTGAATTGTATGTTTAATCCCATTCTCTCACTGCTTCTTAAAGGCTTTGATTCCAGAACTATTTTTTCTCTCACCATCATCCTCATCATCCCTTTTTTTCCCTATGGGATATTTCCCATTCGTGTAGAAGAATGTGTAATAGTGCCGTCATTAAACAACAAAAATTTTTTGCCCCCATGCCCTGCCAGATACAGCCATCTGCTCTTTTTATAGCAACTTTCTCAGAATAATGGCTTTACACTCTTACCTACTTCTCTTGCCAGTCTCTTCTGGATCCAATTAATTTTATTTTCCTACCACTCCACTAAAAAAGGCTCTTATTAACGTCCCTGATGACTTCCAAATTGACAAATTCAAAAGGTAGTCCGTAGTTTACATCTTATTGAAGCTCACAGCTGGGACACAATTGATTCCTTCCTTCTCCTTGAAGCACTTTCTTCCCTTAGTTTCGGTGACATCACCCACACTCCTGGGCTCAAGTGATCCTACTGTCTTAGCTTCCCAAAGTGCTAGGATTACAGAAGTGAGTCTCCACCATGCCTGGCCCCTCCTGCCTTTCTTTACCACTGAAGCTTGCAATGCTTCAGAACTCTGTTCTTGCACATCTTCTCTTCCCTATCCACATTCCTTTCCTAGATAGTCTTTTCTAATTCCATGGGTTTAACAATCATAGATATGCATATAACATCCAAAACTGTATCTGTAGCACTGACTTTTCTTCTGATCTCCAGGCTCATACATCTAATCTGCAGTTGAAGTTTTAATATACAACTCAAATTTAACTTTTGAAAATTGAACTCATAATTTTTCCCATCCCAAAAACATTTGCTTTCCCAAGAAGTGGCATCAGCATACTTTCTGTTCCTCATGCCAAAATCCTTGGAATCAATCTTGATTCCTCTTTTTATTTCACAGCTCATATCCATTCCTTTGTTCAGAATCTTCCAGTTCTACTTTTAGAATATGTTGTAAATGCGAACCTTTATGTTAGTAGCTGTGTAATTCTTTCTCAAATCTTAAGTTTCATCATAGTAATTCATTTCTCGAAACCATCCAATGACTTCCCTCAACGCTAGGAATAATATTCTAAGTATTTACAGTAGCTGATAAAGTCCAAATAAGTTTTTAACACATAGTCAGTTTGTCACGTATTGCCTAGAAATGGCATTATGCTTCTGTCCTGACCATTTTTCCTTCATTTTCCCCTTCCTCACTCAACCGCAGCCAAACAGACCTCTTTGCTATCCTTAGAACATTCCCATGCAGGTGTGATTTTCAGGTTCCTGCTTCCTTTCTCCTTGCTTTTTCCCCTTCCCGGAATGATTGCTCCCCAAAATAATCACAAGGCTCTCTGCTCCCTTATTCCATTTAGGTCTCTGCCCAAAAGTCTTAAAGTTTTTCCCCCAAATATAGAACTTAAAGTAGCAGTCCAGTTTTTCTCTATTTACTTCATTGCTTCACTTTTCTTTGAGGGTCTTTTCCCCCAAAGACAATGTTATATAGCTATGTTTTCAGAGCTTGCCAACTCTTGTGAAATGTTAGCTCCATGTCCTGCTGGGTCCTTTGTTTACTCACTGATGTAATGCAATGCAGACAACTTCATGTGGATGGGAGAAGCACGAGCATAGATACAAATCGTAAAAATGGAAATACCAAATTACCGTCATTTGGTGAATTACAGAAAAAATAGGTTTCCTGTAAAATTTTTATAGCTTGATGAAGAATTTGATGCTGTGCAATAGATCCACTACTTGAGTGTCACGATTTATTTATAGCTGTTTATATGATTTCAATGATCCTATTACTTTGTTGATAGTTATTTTTTATTCTTTCTTTCTTCTGGAAGGTAGGAGGCTTTGTCTCCATTCTTCTTGTCCCTGGCCAACATGAGTCACTTAAAATAATCCCTCTTATAACTTAGCAAACTGTCAAAGCAGTATATAGCAAGGTTGTTAAAAAATTCTCATCAGTTTTCTGTACCTAGAAAACCCCATAGTCTCTCACCAAAGGCTCCTATATTAGATAAACAACTTCAGCAAAGTTTTGGGATACAAAATCAATGCACAGAAATCAATAGCATTTTTATAAACTAATAGTATCCAAGCTGGGAACCAAATAAAATATTCAGTCCCATTCACAATGGCCACAAAAAAAATAGAATACCTAGGGATATGGCTAACCAGGGAGGTGAAAGATCTGTACAAACAGAATTACAAAACACTGCTGAATGAAGTTGGAGATGACATAAACAAATGGAGAAACACTCCATGCTCATGGATGGGAAGGATCAATACTGTTAAAAAGCAATTTACTCTATTTCTATCAAACTACCCAAAGACATTTTCCACAGAATTAGAAAAAACTATTCTAAAATGTATACAGAACCAAAAAAGAGCCCCAAGTAGCCAAAGCAAAAATTAACAAAGTAGGAAAAATCACACTACACAACTTCAAACTATACTACAAGGCTATGGAAACTAAAACATCCTGGTACTGGTACAAAAATAGACATAGACCAATTGAACATGTTAGAGAATGCAGAAATAAAGTCACACAACTACAAACACCTGATCTTCAACAAAGTTAATCATAGCAAGTAATAGAGAAAGGGCTCCCTATTCTGTAAATGATGCTGGGATAACTGGCTAGCTACATGAAGAAAAGTAAAACTAGACTTTTTCCTTTCACCATGTACAAAAATCAACTCAAGATGGATTAAACACTTACATGAAAACCTAAAACTATAAAAACTTTGGAAGACAAGGTAGGAAACACCATTCTGGATATAGAAACGGACTCAAACAGCAATTGCAAGAAAAACAAAAAATTGATAATTGGTACCAACTAAAGAGCTCTGCCCAGCACACATACTCACACACACACACACACACACACACACACACACACACACACACAAACTATCAACAGAGTAAATATACAACCTACGGAAGGGGAGATAATATTTCCAAACTATGCATCTGACAAAGGTCTAATATCCAGAATCTATAATTAACATAAACAACTGAACATGCAAAAAAGAAAAATCAGTAAAAATAGGCAAAATATATTAATAGACACTTTTCAAAAGAAGACATACATATATCCATCAAACATATGAAAAAAATACTCAACATCACTAGTCATTAGATAATTGCAATTCCATACCACAATGGGATACCATTTCAGTATCAGAAGAGCTATTGTTAAAAAGTCAAAAAATAACAGCTGCTGGTGAGCTTGAAGAGAAAAGGGAACACTTATACACTGCTACAGGGAATATAAATTAATTCAGCCACTGTAGAAAACAGTCTGGAGATTTCTCAAAAAACTTAGAACTATCATTTGACTCAGCAATCCCATTACTGAGTATATACCCCAAGGAATATAAATCATTCTACCATAAAGACATATGCTTGTGTATGTGCCTTCACAATGTGAAAGACATGAAATCAACCTAGATGCCCATCAGCAGTGGACTGGATGAAGAAAATATGGTTTATATATACCATGGAATACTATGTAGCTATAACAAAAATTAGATCATGTCCTTTGCAGCAACATGGATGGACTTGGAGACCATTATCCTAAGCAAACTAATGCAGTAACAGAAAACCAAAAACCACATGTTCTCACTTGTAAGTGGGAGAAAAATATTGAGTTCACATGGAGACAAAGAAGGGAACAACAGACACTAAGGTCTACTTGAGGGTACAGGGTGGAAGGAGGGAAGGATGGAAAAACTACCTAAGGGGTACTATGTTCGCTACTTGGGTGACAAAATAATCTGTAAACTGAACCCCCACAACACAAAGTCCATCCATGTAATAAATCTGCACATGTACCCTCTTAACCAAAAGGTTGGAAATAAAAAAAAAGTATTTACTGAGAAAAATTAAAATATAAAGAATACTGAGATTGGAAGGAAAAGAAAAAAATTCTTGTCAGTTGATCCTTTTGTGTGCTACGCCTTTCCCTGAGGTAAAATAATTCATTAGGAAATTTTGTAAAATTTCTCACTTAATCAGTAATCCTCTAATTAGCTGTGATCTTTTCCTGGTGATAAAAACACATTCAAATGATTTTTTTAACACTTTTTAAAGAACATCTTTTTTGGTCCTACCTCCTTCTAACTTTCTCTTTAAATGTGCCAATTTACCCAAGAATGTTTCTGAGTATATCACAAATGTTTTCTGTTTCATCAATTGTTTTTTTCATTATTTATATGTTACAAAAAATCCTACTCCCTTTTTCTGAGCCTTCATTTGTTTAACATACTTCTCACATACCTGCTATCCTCATAAGGTTTTAACACACAGCCAGTTTGTCACTCAGTGCCTAGAAATGGTGTTATACTTCCACAAAGATGAGTCTATGCCATGCTTTCACAACTCCACAGTGAATAATATAAACACAACATTGTCCTTTGTAGTGCTCTTATGTTTAAATGGCTTTCTTGAGTTCCCTCTGAAGATGCGAGTCTCTTATTAAAAACATTTCAATTTTATTTTTTTGTCAAAGTCTCGCTCTGTCGCCCACGCTTGAGGGCAGTGGCACCATCTCGGGACACTGCAACCTCTGCCTCCTGGGTTCAAGTGATTCTCCTGCCTCAGCCTCCAAAGTAGCTGGAACTACAGGCACGTGCCACCTCGCCCAGCTAATTTTTTGTATTTTTAGTAGAGACAGGGTTTCATCATGTTAGCCAGGCTGGTTGTGAACTCCTGACCTCAGGTGATGCGCCCCATTGGCCTCCCAAAGTGCTGGGATTACAGGCGTGAGCCACCGCACCTGGCCACGTTTCACTTTCAATATGCCTAGACCTCTGATAAAATCAAACTTGCACACACTATTTGTAAACTATTTACATAAAACAAATACACATAACTTTAGAACTAGGCTTTAAACTTGCAGAAAACAATCATTCTATGGCTTCAAATTAGCATTTTTCCCATTACCCCATTTCTCTTCCCCCCTTTTGGAAAGTGTAGTTCTGTGCTTTGTGCGTTTGAGATTAAAATCTGGCACTAAGAGTTGTTCTTATAACTGCAGATAGTTTCCATGGAAACACAGCATGGCTTCTCAAATGTCAGCTTCTCAAACTCTCACTTGCAGTTGATGAAGGATCCTTCACTGAAGTGTGACCATCTCTTCCACCTCTGTGAAGTAAGTAGGGAATGCTGGAACAGGAAGAACCATCAAGGCCAAACTATATAGTTAAATAGAATGTCCACATCTAAAAATATGAGGTAAAACCTATCAATTAAAAATTGGTGTTTTAAGAAGGAATAATTGGCCTCTTGCATACTAATCAAAAAGCAGTGGCAAGGAAAAAAAACACAGGAAGCATACTGATTTCCTTTTTCAGAGAATATATTAAAATAGCTGTCCCCTGCATCTTCCACTGCTCTCAAACCTATTTACATAGCAAAGCCTCTATGCTCCTCCCAGGGTTTTCTAGGCCTGGCCAAGCACTGGGGTCAAAATGTGTAAAATGGGCATTGACACAGTAGACAGGGATGTAGGCGCTTCACCCAGTGGACCTCACACACTGAACAGGACCCCTGTATTGCATGAAGGTTGGCAAGAGTTAAGCTGAGCCTGGGGCCTCACTCTTCCTGAATAATACCATAGGAAAGAAGCTCAAACATAGGGCTGTTTCGAGTAAAGAAAAGGGGGATGATTGGTTTGACATTCTGTACGTCTGGATTTCTTTTCATGAGCACAGCGAGATGCTTCCTGCTGGGACATCAGACCATGAAGTGAGTCTCTCCCTGATATGGTTTGGCTGTGTCCCCACCCAAATCTCATCTTGAATTGTAACTCCCACAATGCCCATGTGTCATGGGAGGAACGCTGTGGGAAGTGATTAATATGAAGGGTGGGTCTTTCCCTGTGCTGTTCTCATGATACTGAATGAGTTCATGAAATCTGATGGTTTTAAAAATGGGAGTTTCCCTGTACAAGTTCTTTTTGCCTACTGCCATCTATGTAAGATGTGATTTGCTCCTCACTGCCTTCTGCCATGATTGTGATGCCTCCCCAGTCATGTGGAACTATAAGTCCATTATGTATTTCTTTTGTAAATTGCCCAGTCTCAGATATGTTTTTATCAGCAGTGTGAAAATGGACTAATATAATAAATTGGTACAGTAGAGTGGGACTCCGCTGTAGAAACCCAAAATTGTGGAAGTAACTTTGGAACTGGGAAACAGGCAAATGTTGGAACAGTTTGGAGGGCTCAGAAGAAGACGGGAAAATGTAGGAAAGTTTGAAACTTCCGTAGAGACTTGTTGAATGGCTTTGCTCAAAATTCTGATAGCAATATGGACAATAAAGTCCAGGCTGAAGTGGTTTCAGATGGAAATGTGCAACTTGTTGGGAACTGGAGCAAAGGTAACTATTGTTATGTTTTATTAAAGAGACTGGCAGCATTTAGCCCCTGCCCTAGAGATTTGTGGATCTTTGGACTTGAGAGAGACAACTTAGGGTATCTGGTGGAAGAAATTTTTAAGTAGCAAAGGATTCAAGATGTGACATGGGTGCTGTTAAAGGCATTCTGTTTTAAAGGAGAAATGGCATAAAAGTTCAGAAAATTTGTAGCCTGACAAATCAATGGAAAAGAAAATCCCATTCAAGCCAGCTGCAACAATTTGCACAAGTAACGAGGAGCCAAATGTTGATCCCCAAGACCACAGGGAAAATATCTCCAGGGCATGTCAGAGGTTTTCATGGCAGCATCTCCCAATACAGGCTTAGAGGCCTAGAAGCTAGAAGAAAAATATGGTTTCATGTGAAGGGCCCAATGTCCCTGTGCTGTGTGCAGTTGGGGGACTTGGTGTCCTGCATCCAAGCTGTTCCAGCTGTGACTAAAGGGGGCCAAGGTACAGCTTAGGCTGTGAGGATTCAAGCCCCAAGCCTTGGCAGCTTCCATGTGGTGTTGAGCCTGAAGGTATACAGAAGTCAAGAACTGAGTTTGGGAAACCTCCACCTAGATTTCAGAGGATGTATGGAAATGCCTGGATGTCCAGGCAGAAGTTTCCTGCCTGGGCGAGGATCTCATGGATAACTTCTGTCAGGGCAGTGCAGAAGGGAAATGTGGGATCAGAGCCCCCACACAGAGTCCTTACTGGGGTGCTGCCTAGTGGAACTGTGAGAAGAGGGCCAGTACCAGAATGGTAGATCTACCTACAGCTTGCACTGTGCACTGGAAAAGCCACATACACTCAACACCAGCCCATGAAAGCAGCTGAGAGGGAGGCAGTACCCTGCAAAGACACAAGAGCATAGCTGCCCAAGACCATGGGAACCCACCTCTTGCATCAGTGTGACCTGTATGTGAGATATGGAGTGAAAGGAGATAATTTTGGAGCTTTAAGATTAGACTGCCCCACTGGATTTCAGACTTGCATGGGCCATGTAGCCACTTTGTTTTGGCCAATTTCTCCCATTTGGAATGGCTATATTTACCCAATACTGTACCTCCATTATATCTAGGAAGTAACTAACTTGCTCTTAATTTTAAAGGCTTATAAGCACAAGGGTCTTGCCTTATCTCAGATGAGACTTTGGACTGTGGACTTTTGAGTTAATGCTGAACTGAGTTGAGACTTTGGGGGACTATTGGGAAGGCATAATTGGTTTTGAAATGTGAAGACATGAGATTTTGGAGGGGCCAGGGCAGAATGATATGGTTTGGCTGTGTCCCCACCCAAATCTCATCTTGACTTGTAACTCCCATATTTCCCATGTGTCATGGGAGGCACCTGGTGGGAGGTGATTAAATTATGGGGGAGGATCTTTTCTGCACTGTTCTTGTGATAGTGAATAAATCTGACAAGATCGGTTGGTTTTAAATACAGGAGTTTTCCTGCACGAGCTCTGTTTTTGCCTGCTGCCATCCATGTAAGATGTGACTTGCTCCTCCTTGCCTACCACCATGATTGTGAGGCCTCCCCAGCCATGTGGAACTGTAAATCCATTAAACCTCTTTCTTTTGTAAATTGCCCATTCTTGATTATGTCTTTATCAGCAATGTAAAAACTAACTGATACACTCCCCCATGTCTTCTTGCCATTGAGTTACTGTACTGTTTTCTCAGATGGATCTGCTACAGTCCTTGCTAACTTCACACCTTCAACATGTCTGCTTCCCTCACCACAATGTTCTGTGAATGACAAGGAGTAAATCAATGGCTCCACCAATAGAGATGTATGCTAGCCGGTAGGATCACCCCTGTGGATGTTTCACAGGATTTAGACAGATATAAGAGAGTCATTTGGGACTTTCCTCTCTATCAATTCCAAAACAGGCAAAGAAGAAAAATATTAGCATATTCATGTCACCGCAGCCAGAATTCTGGCAGTAAAATTAAGTAGAAAATTGGACCACGAATTCATATAACCGTAAGCAAAATAGGCTTTTTTTGTCAAGCCTTGTTTGGAGAGTTTCTGTGAATATTCCTTAAGCCTGAAATTTACCTTCCTTATTCTGATTGTTGATTTTTTCATGTTAAAGAAAGACTTAAAATAACTAAAAACAATGGTCAATAACTTAAAAAGTTTTGTTTTTTTTCCCCCAAATTCTGGGACACTGGTTGATCAAACTTTGGCCTAAGATACTACATTAGTTGCCTAGAGAATAGCCCTTGTCTTTCTCCTCCTACCCTTTTTCTTTCTCCTTCTCTTCCTTTTCTTTCTTTGTTTCCTCCTCTTCTTCCTCATTTGCATTCCTCCACCCTAAGTTTCCCCCTCATCTTTCCAAATCTTTTTGGTAACTGTCACCTTGTTTTTTTTTTAACTTAGTTTTATTTTAAGTTTGCATATGATTTAAAGAATTAAATAGTTCCACGAATTATTTTATGTAAAAACTGCATTCTCTTCCTACCCAGTTTCCTTTACACTATGAACAACCACTCTCAAATCTTTAAGTTGATTCTGTTTGAATTTACTTCTATATCTCTAAGTAGCATGTTAATATTGCCGCTTGTTAATTTTTTCAGTTTTAGGCATTATTAGTTTATTTTTATTATGGACCATTGTTTAGCGTTCACTCTCCATGTTTTCACCCATTCCTACATGCTTCATGTTTATTGAAATTTTGAGTGAACTTCTGTAGCATTTTGTAAAACATTGCTTGGCTTTTCGTTTCCAGTGTTACTTTTGAAGAGTTCAGTATTAATTTTGCTGTTTCTATGAAATCTGGTTTTGTTTTTGTTTTGTGTGAGCTGTTGTTATTGTTGTTTTTTGTTGTTCCACTTCTAGAAGCTGATTTTTTTTATCCCCAGTCTTCTGAAATTTCAGAATCACATGTTATCAGGAGAAACCCACCCCTGATATTCAACGTGAGTTCTTTTTTATTTCTCTAAGCATCGGCTGGTCTGAGAAATAAACGGAAAGAATACAAAGAAATTTTAAAGCTGGGTGTCCAAGGGAGACATCACATGTCGGGAGATCCATGATGCTCCCTGAGCCGTAAAACCAGAAAGATTTATTAGTGATTTTCAAAAGAGGAGGGAGTGTATGAATAGGGTATGGGTCACAGAGCTCATATGCTTCACCCGGTAATAAAATATCACAAAGCAAATGGAGGCAGGGCAAGATCACAGGACCACAGGATGGAGTGAAGTTAAAATTGCTAATGAAGTTTCGGGCACGCATTGTCATTGATAACATCTTATCAGGAGACAGGTTTGAGAGCAGACAACCAGTCTCGACAAAATGTATTAGGTGGGAATTTCCTCATTCTAATAAGCCTGGGAGGGCTATAGGAGACCTGGGCTTATTTCATGCCTTTGTCTATGACTGTAAAAGACAGCCACCCCTAAAGTGGCCATTTTAGAGGCCTCCCTTCAGGGACGCATTCTCTTTCTCAGGGATGTTCCTTGCTGAGAAAAAGAATTCAGCGACATTTCTCCTATTTGCTTTTGCAAGAAGAGAAATATGGTGCTATTCTGCCTGACTCACCCGCAGTGAGAGTTTAAGGTTATCATCCTTGTTCCCTGAACATTCCTGTTATCCTGTTCTTTTTTCAAGGTGCCCAGATTTCATATTGTTCAAACACACATGCTCTACAAACAATTTGTGCAGTTAATGCAATCATCACAAGGTCCTGAGGTGGCATACATCTTCCTCAGTTTACAAAGATGATGGGATTAAGAGATTAAAGTAAAGACAGGCATAGGAAATCACAAGGGTATTGATTGGGGAAGTGATAAGTGTCCATAATGTCTTCACAATCTATGTTCAGAGACTGCAGTAAAGACAGGTGTAAGAAATTGTAAAAGTATTAATTTGGGGAACTAATAAATGTCCATGAAATCTTCACAATTTATGTTCTTCTGCCATGGCTTCAGCCAGTCCCTCCGTTCGGGGTCCCTGACTTCCTGCAACAACATGTCTTGGTGTTGATTATTTCATTCATGGTGCTAAACTCTCTATGTTATATTTCAAATGGAAATGATATATTCTCAGTTCTATAATTTATTTTTGATTTATTTCTTTCATGATTTTCTTCTTTGTTGTTTTTTACACTATGATATTTATGCTGTTTTCTTTCTGTTCCCACTTTCTAGAACTCTTACTATTTTGATATTGCAACTCCTAGACTTTCTAATTTTAATACATTTTGTTTTTACATCTCTTAGCCCTTTTGCTCTATATCTTAATACATGCCCCAAATTTTAACTTATGTTTTAGTTTACATTTTATTTTCTTCTATATAGTTTTTAATTTTTAAGAGATGTTTTTTCCTCCAAACACTCATTTTTTATAGCATCCTATTCTGGCCTAGTGGATGTAATATAATTTTTATGTCTCTAGAGAGGTTAGAGCTAGTCATTTTGAAGGTATTTTTCTCATCATCTAGTATTTTCTCCAAGTTACCTTTTTACTCTGTTTTTAGTGTTTGTTTTGGCCTCTGTATTTCATGTCAAGTGCACTCCTTAAATATCAGGTTACCATTGAAAGAATTGAAGATTCTTTCTTTCAATTTCTTGCCTGGCTGCTAATTTTCCAGGGGCTAAGTGAGAAAAAAACTTTGGGAACTCAATAATACATGTATTTTGCTTACTTCTTTTCTTTATGGACTCCAATCTTCTGCTTGGCCTGCTTTCCCCTAGTCCAGAAACCCTTAGTTTGACCCAATCCAGAAACTTAGAACCTTAACCCCTTTCTGGATAGAGCAGTAGCATTATATTCCTGCAAGAATAGTGTATGGGAAGGTCTACTGCACCTCACAAAGATTTCTTAATCAGCCATTTACAGTCCTACCTTTTTCCCACTTCCAAGGATAACTATTAAAGTAGTTCTGGAGTCTTTTGTAGGTTCCATGGTATAAATATGATTGTTTCTCTGTTTTGCTCACTGTTGCCTTAGGGTTCAGTCTTCTTGAGTGGACCATGTTAGTCATCCTTCCTACTTCAGCTTTCCAGCTTTTACATTTTTTTGCCATTGTTATCTTCTTCCATCTCTTTGGCCTTGTTATTTTTTATCTATAAACATTTTTTCCAGTTGTCATTAATAGTATTTAAGGAAGGAGTAGAATACAATATATATATCCAACATGCCATCATTTGTAGTTTTGTTTGTATTTCACTGCTACTATATATGAATCTAGTAATTTATAATATTTTAATTTTATAACTGGAAAAGCATATGAAGATCTGATACTGTTATGGGATCTTTGGGGTGTCACTTTTCTGGCTGGAAAACTCTGTGGCTAGTGGCACTTTTGCTCAAGTTTTTCTTAGGCCAACTGGCCTCATGCTGCCCTCTCAATCTGGCAGACTACACTTGGGCTCACACTAGTAGCTTGTATCCCACACCTCCAAGGGAGCCTGTGAGTCATGCATGGAGTGGTGAAGGATGTGTGAGCAAGTGTGGGGTCCTGCCACTGTGCACAGTTAGACATGCTAGCTACTGTCATGGAGTGGGCAGCTCCAGGTGTTGGCATAGATGCCAGATCTCTGAGAGGTTGCAGCTGAACCAGCGGCACCACAAACAGCTTCCCCGGCTAGCACCAGGGAATGTGGTGGTGCCTGGAAGCTTGGAGACACTAGGAACCACAGGGTCCCAAAGAGGGAGTCACAGTCTTTGCTTGGGGAGCTCCTAGGTCTGGAATCCCTGAAGGGTCACAGCTCTTCTCTCCTCCTTTTTCCCTACAATGTGGAAAGCAGAGGATATATTTCAGCCCTCTTTGTGTTACAACTCTTTTAGCCTTTCCTTTCAATGGGCCCCGAGTTCTCCTGCATCTAGGAAGAATGAGGTGCACGGACAAGTGGAGGTTGAGCGAGACAAAGAGGAGCTTTATTGAGCAATAGAGCAGCTCAGAGGAGGCCTGCAGTGAGTAGCTCCTCTACATAGCCAGGGTGTCCCGACAAGGGGTCAACTATGGATTGGCAGGTCATCCTGACGAGAGTTCAGCTTTCACCAGAGAGGGTAGTTCCTCTCTGTGGCTAGTCATACCATTGTCTCCTCAGCTCTCAGCAGACAGGAGAACCTGGGGTGGGCAGCTCCTCTCTGCAGCTGGTTGACCCATCATCTCCCTGACGTCTCTCTGCCCTTTCTTCAAGTCACACTGAATCCAGGGATTTTATGGGTCTCAGAGGGAAGGAAATGTGTGCTGATTGGTCCATGGGAGGCCATGCGTGGGCCCAGGGAAAAGCACCACATATTCCCACTCCACCCTGGCCCCCAGGCTTCAGGCTGGAAGGTAGGGCTTCACTGGGGACCCACTTCCTTCTGCCCAGGAGCCTGTCTGCCTCCTGCCACCATTTATGGCACACAGGCTGTTCATGTCAAGGGCACCTGCAGTCCAGCTCCGGGCTGTCCTCAGTCCTTCCCACCTCAACCTCCCTCCCATATTCGTTGGTGCCCAAAGTCTGGAGTGGGCTAGGGAGGCAGGGGGCTGGCATGCCAGCGGTGCCCCAAAAGTGCACATACCCAACCTGGCTGTGACAGCACCCAGCCCTATGCTTGCTCTGAGATTAGAGCAGACACCAGGAACAGGGAGAGGCCAGGCAGTGGAAGCAGACACTTCTGAGCCTGTGTGGGGCAGAGGGCCTCCCTAGGTCCCTGAGAGTGCAGAAATGCCTGGGTCCACAGTGGTGGCACGGAGGCTGCCACTGCACCTAGGGAGCTTTCACCCTGCCAATTCGAAAGAGCTCTCACTTGTTCCTGGCTCCTGCCAGCTCTGTGGAGCGTGCAGCCCCAGTCATGCCTCCTTGTAGCCTAAGGTGGGGGCTCTAGGCCCTTCATGGCTGACCCCACTGCATTCCTGCCAAGAGCAATGGGCTGACTCCCAGGGCAGTGGGCTCTGGGGGGCTGCTCCCAGGGTCAGGCTCTGGGGACTGCTCTCCTCCTCTCCATGTTTACCCTGCAGCACACAGCAGGTGAGAGTGGTGATGTGGTTCCAGGTTTCAGAGTGGCAGAGGCTCTGGGCCTGGGAGTGGGTCCTGCCCAACCATGAGAGAGTGGGGATGGTGTAGTCGCCTGCTTCAGGGATGCAGGGCATGGGGCACTGTTACCACTGCTGCTCCTGCAGCCACTGCTGCCACCACCAACCATGCCTCCCCGCTGCAGCTGGTGTGATGGCAGCGACCGCTCCAGACAGCCCGCTGCTGCCATCAATATCTTGTTTCACAGATGAGAAATCTAACCTCAGGAAGGTTAATTGGCCAGCTAACAGAGTTAATCAGAATAGATTTGGGATTTAGACACAGGTTTTTTGACATTTAAATTTTAACTCCTAGAATCTCAAAGTTTTAAAACAAAATGAGACAATAAATTATCTCATCAAAAACTTCATACCGTGAACTGAATTTTACAGAAGTCAAAAGATTTTTTTTCTTGGACAGACTGCAAGTCCAGACAGTACTTAGGCCTCTTGACAATGAATCCATGTTATCACAAATTCTTTTTAGAATATTTCCTTCAAAGTTAGGAAAGGTGGATTTAGAAGAGAGAGTGGACATAGTTTATGTTTTGGAAAGTGAAAGTAAGTGATATTTGTGCGTTGGAGTTGTCCTTATGTCTGTAAATTATTAAGACTGGCTGAGTGTTGGCCGGTAGCAAAGTTCTGAAAAGATCTATTTCTATTACAACAACACTGCTCAGAACTAGTTGGATTATTCAGAGCCCACACAAGTGGTGCGGTAAAGATGGTTTTCATCTTTACCACAGATGGTAAAGGTGGTTTTAGTATAGCAATTGCTACTTCAAATATATATGACCCAAACTAATTTTAGTAAAGATAAAGCAACTGTTAATGAAAATGTTCAATAATGATAAAACCAGAGTAAACTTTAACTTAAAACTCAGAAATTAAAATAAACCAAATCTGAAACTTTCTAAACTTCTTACTATCCCCGTACTTTGAGAAATTACCCAGAAACAAATTTATATTTCAATACATAAAAAATAAATGCAATAATTGGATAGGTTATTATTAGCTTCAGGGAATATTTACTGTCATGCTATAAAACTTAGGTAATAGGATTTTATAATAAAATGCTAACTTTAATTATAGCAAAGAGAATAACAGCATAATAATTAACATGTAAATCATATGCCATGGACTATTATTATGTAAAAATCAAGCTGAATTTCCTTGCAAAAAAATCTGCATGTTTATTGAAAACAAATTAAAAAATATAATCAAGTCACTTTAGCCTCAAAATAACCCAAGAGACTATTCTAGAGTTTTATGAAAATTAAAGGAAGAGATGTGGGCTTGATAATTTTTTTAAGTAAAATGTACAACCCTAGCTTATAAACACATGTAAAACTGACCCAAGTATGGCTTAAGAAATAAAACATAACTTACAAAATTGATTGAATATATAAGTGTGGGGGGGTCAATCTTTTAGCTACAGTTATTTGTCTAGTTAATTGCCATCAGTTAATACTGTAAGAGAATTTTCCTTCTCTTTTCAAAATTTGCTTTACCCAGAAGTGACTTGCAAATCACTTGGGTTGGAAAAAACAACAACAACAAAAACAAACAAACAAAAAAACATTTTAGAGATCTTCCTACCTGGTTCCAGCAGTAGATCCTTGACTTGGCACCATCTGGAACATCTAGTGTCAGCTCCAGGCTCTAGAGAGACTGATACTCAAAGTCAAGCAAGTTGCCTTTCTAATGCTGTTCATTGAATAACTTTCTGTTGGCACTTAGCAAAATATATGTGGGTTCCTGAGTAGAACTGATTCTGTTTTTCCTGGATCTGACATCAAGGCACTGATATTTGGTGAGAAAATAAAAGTCAGTTAAAGAATATGTTCAGAAATCTTCTGCCTTCTTTCCTTCAAACCCTTGTTTCACACTCTCTTTTAGTCTCTTTATTATTGGTTGCTGTCTCAAATGGTGAATTGAGTTCCCTTTTTTGGTGCATCTCTAGCCAGGAGTTCTTATTCATAATCTTTTCTGAACTTTCAAATTAAAAAAATAACCCTGTGTTATCAGAAGGGTGATTGTGATTAGGTAGTAACGTAAGTCTGTTGAACTTTTACTGCGTATCTATCAGTCACTGGGCTCTGGATATTAACATATAGTGGAATTACATATAGAAGTATTAACCAATCTTGTTATTTTCTCTAATTCTATATGTGGTCCTCTGCTTTCACAGTTGCAATCCATCTTAATAAAATTACAAGACATTTTCTTAAAAATCAAAGTTAAACTTTTATTGTGTCTTGCTGTTTTCAGCAGTCTCTCACCTTTAAAAAGACCTGAAATAATAACTATCTTCTTCAACTCATTTTTAGCTTCTGTAATTTTTTTTCTTTTTCCCTTAGGTTCTAACTGTTGTGGTCTGATGCTAAAAATGTTTTATCTTAAAGGTCTAAAGGAAATGTTTTCTTCCAATATAACATTCTGTGCTCTTGGCTTTAAATTGTTCCATGAATCTGAAAATTTTCACTTATGAGCCAGGAAACATTCCTCCTATGTTTAACTAACTCAAATGACCCTTTCCTTAGTTTTGCTTTGCAGGTTAACTAAATGGACTCCCCATGGAGAAGAGCAATCACTGCACTTCTTTTGCCTTTTGGTAACTGGCCTAACCATTTATCAGAATAATTCCTATGTCATTGTTATTAAGTTGTGATTGGTTTAAAAAAACTAAGATAAAAAATTAATTAAGTTTATTATATCCATGTAATTCTCTGTATTTGCTTTTAAAGTCCTCTGCCATTAAGTTACAGGGCTTTGACTCCTGGGTTTACAAAAAGCAACAACAAATCCTGCTAAATCTTAAACACTGGCAGTAGTTAAAGCCTCATCTTTAGACCCAATAAAAGATGCCAATCAAAATAAACTCTGTTTGTGAGACACAGGGTCAGAATTTAAAACTATTCAAATCTTCAAGGCCCAGGGACTGTCATGGAAGAGGTCGGTGTGAGATTGTAAGGGCCAATTTTGAGACATAAAATTAGTCCTGTTTTTAAATAAATTAACTTAATTTCAAAGTCACACTGACGCAAAACCAACATTTGGGCCCATGTGTCAGATTAACAAGGTTTTCTTGGAGCATTAACCCACTCCTTAATACATAACTATAAAGATTAAAAAAAGATTTATGGAAATTATATCTTATGACCAAGATGATTAAAATTTAATAGATTTTGTTTATAAAATTTTGAAAGATGGGTTTAGTTGGCCTCATGCTGTCTTTATTATTAGGGATTATTGTTTGGGAAATTAAGCCTCCTCTCTCAAAGAATGAGATTTTTACCTTTTTTTGAAGTCTTCGAGTTTTAGCTTTGGCTAAATGAATGACTTATTTTACAATAACCTGTGATTCTACTTTGTGATATGAAGTGTTTTAAGCTATTTATATTTGACAAACTTTCCAAAATCAAACTCTAACTTTGATCCTCATTGACTTTGATGTTAGGTCCCCTTGAAGTCTAAAAGAGATATTTGACTTGTTTGATATAATAAAATCATTGTCAAATAAAATCATTTTATTATAACAAAGCTGAATATGTCTCTTTTGGATTTCAGGCTAACAGTATTGTCAAATATGAACTGGGGTTAACCTCATTTGGATTATATTCATATAAATGTGTTATTAATGTGGTTCCAGAATTTCATGAGGTTCCTGTGATTCTAATATGTCTTGACATTCATTTTTAGCAGTAATTATGATTATTATATAAGATTGCTGTATGCCACAGAAGTAACAAAATTTCCTTGTGAATTGTGTTTTTAACCATGACTGTTTTGAGACTCTTGTAATCCACAGTTGTTTTACTTTTCTCTTTTTTAATAAATGTTTTTATAATCAGCTATAGGACTCTGACAGGTGCTCTTGAATGCAGGTTTCTGATAACTTTGGATATTGTGACATGAGAATAGAGGAAAAACTTCCAAGACTTCCACAGAGAGCTAATGTGTTCATAAACATGAAGTAGAATCGGAGTTAATTACATAGACTAAAACTAATGGAAGATTCAAGTAATCTCTTTATGACTTTTTTGAAATATTGGTAATTCTTTTGTTTTAGAGTCTAGAAAACCCTTTGTCTGTGAGCTATTTACAGCTTTTAACAACTGGGTAAACTACAGTCCTGTGCATAAAATCTGAAGAATAATTCTCTCTACCTGATTTCTTCAAAATTTGAAAACTGTGTGCAAGTATACTTAGTGTATTGCAGTACCGTTATTTACATAAGTTCAATAAGAATCTGTTTTTTTATTGATCTCATAGTTAATTTCAATGTCATACTTTCAGATATAAACAGATTGCTTTATGGTATCTGAGTTCACTTATAGAGCCAATAAAAGCCCCTTGGGAAAAATGCCCTCATACCTTTTCTACATATCCCCTGTACAGGTGTCTGACTTGTGGTAAATAAAGAATATCACTTTCTGACCAGTCCATGCTCCCCAAGTCATTTTGATACTTTGCAGTGAGTAATTTACCCAATTAATACAGGTATTTGCAGGTACAGGCTGGGCTCAAGGCACTAAAGTCTAATCTAAGATTCCTTACTAAATAAAGTTCCAGCAGAGCCATTAAAAAGAGCCTATATAGCAAATGATTATTCTTGCTGACTTTATGCAAATATTCAGGCCAAGTATGATAAGACTAACATTTATTTTACACATAACTTTGTCCTATGATTTGTCATTAATGAAAACAGGAATTGGACAGAGAAGAATGATATTTCAAAATAAATTATAGTACACCTGTTATTAGACTCTCATCTTGCCTAATGTTTTTCAAATTTTATTATTTTCTACAGTTTAATTTTTTCCTTCTTTTATTTCTTTTTCCCCATTTGTCCTTATTTGAAATCACTACAAATTAAGATGTGCTTTTTTAAAACCCTGTGAACTGAAGCTAGACAAACTTCTGAAGAAAATAGTAGCAACTTTGGTGACCTTCTGGCAGACACTGGAGACATTGTGGACAGCAGCTCAGGAAAACAATTATTTAGGCAAAAGAGTACATCCAGTGGATGGAGCATGGTGAAGTGGTTATGAGTCCAGACTCTGGAGCTAGATGGTTTGGGAAAGAATTGTGTGGTTTCAGGTTCTTGCATTGGGACTGACTAGGCAAACCAGTTGACCTATGATGAATGAAGAAAAGCATGGTGGGGTGATGGCCCACCTGGGGGTGGCACAGAGTCAGAGTCAACTCCCCACCCTCATCCAAGGGAAGTGGTGAGTGGTGATTATGCGGCTCTGCTCAGGAAGCCAGGGGTTCTCCCATGGATCTTTGCAACCTGTGGATCAGGAGATCCCCTCATGACCTCACACCACCGAGGCCTTAGGTCTGATAAACAGAGCTATGTGGAGTTTCAGCAGAGTAGTCACTCAGGCACACGCAGAGACCTAGGAGTTTTATATACTCCACCCTGAGATTCCTGACAAGGGCAGGAAATCTGTCTACATATCCCTAGGAAGGGGACTGAATCCAGGGAACCAGGCAG
The DNA here is from genome assembly GCF_024542745.1 of Macaca thibetana thibetana. Lineage (NCBI taxonomy): Eukaryota > Metazoa > Chordata > Mammalia > Primates > Cercopithecidae > Macaca > Macaca thibetana. Next base: position 92,647,609 of record NC_065581.1, read on the forward strand.
CATTGTTCTGTGGGCCCCACTTCCATGGCACCTCATAAGTTAAGACTTAATGGTTTGGAATTCTAGTCAGCCAATGGCAACAGGCTGGAGTCTGCCTAAGAAAGGACTGAGTTTCTGGGGAGAGAGTTCACCACAATCTCTGTGGTTTTGTCAACTTGGCCATTCCAGCCCACCAGATTTGGAGAATCCAAATGGTCCAGACAAGGAAGCATCACCCACAGTACAGCACAATTGTTTTGCCAGATTGTGGCCAGACTGCTTTTTAAAGCAGGATCCTGATTCATTCCTTCTCTCTGGGCGGGACCTCCCTGTGGGGACTTCAGCCACTCTATCCAGGGTTATATGAACAGAGCTCTGAACTCTACCTGGAATGGAGCTCCCATGGGAAGGGGCAGCTGCCATCTGTGCAGTTGTATTGACTCAGCCATTCCTGCCAGCTTTAGAGAATCCAAATGGTCCAGAGAAGGAAGGGTTCTCCCTCTCCCCAGTGCGGCACACTTGATGTACCAAAAAGCAGCCAGACTACTTCTTTAAGTGGGTTCCGGATTCTGTTCCTCCGGAATGGATGAGACCTCACAACAGGGGTCTCTAGTCACCTACTACAGATGCATTCGGTTGATAATAGGTCAGTACCCCCTGGAATGCAGTTTCCAGAGGAAGGAGCAGGGTGCCATCTGTGCCATTTCACAGCCTTCATTGGTGATACCTCCAGGTATGGGAATAAATGAGACACCTAGGATCTGGAGTAAACACCCAACAAACTTCAGCAGTGCTATGAAAGAGTGGCCTGATTCTAAAAAAAAGGAAAAACAAACAGAAAACACCAACAACAACATCAACCAAAAAGACCCACAAAACCCCATTTAAAGGTCAGCAACCTCAAAGATCAAAGGTGAGTTAGTCCACAAAGATGAGAAAGAATCAACACAAAAATGCCGGAGTACCTATTCTCTACCAAATGACTGTAACACCTGTCCAGCAAGGGCAAAGAACTGGGCTGAGGCTAAGATGGCTGAATTGACAGAAGTAGGTTTCAGAAGGTGGGTAATAATGAAATTCACTGAGCCAAAGGAGCATGTTGTAACCCAATGCATAAAAGCTAAGAATCATGATAAAACAATACAGGAGCTGATAGCCAGAATAGTCAGCTTAGAGAAGAACATAGCCGACCTGATGGAGCTAAAAACACAACATGAGAACTTCATGATGCAATAACAAGTATCAATAGCAGAATAGACCAAGTAGAGGAAAGAATATCAGAGCTTGAAGACTATCATTCTGGAATAAGACAGGCAGACAAGAATAGAGAAAAAAAGAATAAAAAGGAATGAACAAACCTATGAGATATATGGGATGTGTAAAGTGACCAAACCTACCATTGACTGGGATACCTGAAAGAGACAGGGAGAATGGAACCAAGTTGGAAAACATACTTCAGGATATCATCCAGGAGAACTTCCTCAACCTAGCAAGAAAAGCCAACATTCAAATTTAGGAAATGCAGAGAAGCCCAGTAAGATATTCTGAGAAGATCAACCCCTATACACATAATCATGAGATTATCCAAGGTGGAAATGAAACAAAAAATGTTAAGTACAGCCAGAGAGAAAGGCCAGATCACTTACAAAGGGAACTCCATCAGAATAACCAGTGGACCTCTCAGCAGAAATCCTGCAAGACAGAAGAGATTGGGGACTAATATTCAACATTCTTAAAAAAAAAGAATTTCCAACCCCAAATTTCATATATCCAGCTGAGCTGAGCATTGTAAGCAAAGGAGAAATAAGATCCTTTTCAGACAAGCAAAGGCTGGGGAATTCATCACCACCAGGCCTACCTAGCAAGCACTCCTAAAGGAAGCACTAAATATGGAAAAGAAATATCATTACCAGCCACTACAAAAACACTGAAGTGTGAAGACCAGTGACACTATGAAGCAACTACATAAACAAATCTGCAAAATAACAAGCTAGTATCCTGTTGGCAGGATCAAATTCACCCATAAAAATACTGATCTTAAATTTAAATGGGCTAAATGCCCCAATTAAAAGACACAGTATGGCAAACTGGATAAAGAACCAAAGCCCATCAGTATGCTATCTTCAAGAGACCCTACTCACATGAAAAGACACACATAGGCTCAAAATAAAGGGATGTAGAAAAATTTGCCAAGCAATTGGAAAACAAACAAACAAACAGAAAAACAGGGGTTGCAATCCTAGTTTCTGACAAAATAGACTTTAAACCAACAAAGATCAAAGAAGACACAGAAGATGCTGAATGCAGTAGCTCACACCTGTAATCCCAGTACTTTGGAAGGCCGAGGTGGGTGGATCACTTGAGGTGGAGTTCGAGACCAGCCTGACCAACAGGGCAAAACCCTATCTCTACTAAAAATACAGAAATTCGCTGGGTGTGGTGGTGTATGCCTGTAATCCCAGCTAGTAGGGAGGTTGAGGCAGGAGAATTGCTTGAACCTAGGGGGCGAAGGTTGTAGTGAGCCAAGATTGTAACACTGCATTTCAGCCTGGGAAAAAAGAAGGGCATTACATAATGATAAAGGGTTCAATTCAACAAGAAGAACTAACTCTCCTAAATATATATACACTCAAGACAGGATAAATCAGATTCATAAGGCAAGTTCTTAAAGACATACAAGGAGACTTAGACTCCCACACAATAATAGTGGGAAGCTTTAACACCCCACTGACAATATTAGACAGAGCGTCTACACAGAAAATTAACAAAAATACTCAGGACCTGAACTCAGCTCTAGATCAAGTGGGCCTGATAGGTATCTACAGAACTCTTCATCCCAAAACAACATAATACACATTCTTCTTGTTGCCACACAACACTTACTCTAAATTGACTTCATAATCAGAAAGTACTCCTCAGCAAATGTGTGAAAGAGCTGAAATCATAGCAATCTCTCAGACCACAGAGCAATCATATTGCAACTTAAGATTAAGAAATTCATTCATAACCACACAGCTACATGAAAATTGAATAACCTCCTCATGAATGACTCTGGTAAATAATGAAATTAAGTCAAAAGTCAAGAAGTTCTTTGAAACTAAAGAGAACAAAAAGACAAAATGCCAGAATCTCTGAAACACAGTTAAATAAAGCAGTGTTAAGAGGGAAATTTGTGGCACTAAATGCCCACATCAAAAAGTAGGAAGATCTCAAGTTAACATACTAACATCATAAAGAACTAGAGAACTAATAGCAAACAAGCCCCAAAGCTTGGAGAAGACAAGAAATAATCAAGATTAGAGCTGAACTGAAGGGGATAGAGATATGAAAAACCCTTCAAAAGATAAATGAATCCAAACACTGTATTTTGAAAAAGTTAATAAAATAGATAGACCACTAGCTAGACTAATAAAGAAGAAAAGAGAGAAGAATCAAACAAACATAATCAGAAATGATAAGCAGGATATCACCACTGACCCCACAGAAATACAAACAACCATTAGAGAATACTATAAACACCTCTGTGCACATAACTAGAGAATTTAGATGAAATCGATAAATTTCTGGACACATACACTCTCTCTATACAGAACTAGGAAGAAATTCAGTCCTGAACAGGCCAATAATGAGTTCTAAAATTGAGGCAGTAATAACTAGCCTACCAACCAAAAGAAGCCAATGACTAGACAGATTCACAGCTGAATTCTACCAGAGGCACAAAGACGGGCTGGTGCCATTCCTACTGAAACTATTCCCGCCCCCCCACCAAAAAAGAAAAGAAAAGAAAACGCAAAGGAATGAATACTCCCTAACTCATCCTATGAGGCCAGCATCATCCTGATACAAAAACCTGGCAGAGATACAACAACAAAAAAGAAAACTTCAGGCCAGTATTCTTGATGAACATTGATGGCAAAATCCTCAATAAAATACTGGCAAACTGAGTCTAGCAGCACACTAAAAAGCTTATGCACCACAATCAAGTTGGCTTCATCCCTGGGATGCAAGCGTGGTTCAACATACACAAATAAATGAATGTAATACAGCACATAAACAGAAAGACAAAAACCACGTGTTTATCTCAATAGACACAGAAAAGTGCTTTGATAAAATTCAACATCCCTTTATGTTAAAAACTATTTATAAGCTAGGTATTGAAGGAACATAACTCAAAATAATAAGAGCTATATATGACAAAACCACAGCCAATATCACGCTGAATAAGCAAAAACTCGAAGAATTTCCCTTGAAAACTGTCATACAAGGATGCGCTCTGTCACCACTCCTACTGAATATAGTATTGGAAGTTCTTCCCCGGACAATAAGGCAGGAGAAAAAAAAAAAAGTTATACAAATAGGAAGATAGAAAGTCAGATTATCTTTGTTTGCAGATGACATAATCCTATATTTAGAAAACCCCATTGTCTCAGCCCGAAAGCTTCTTAAGCTGATAAGCAACTTCAGCAAAGTCTCAGGATACTAAATCAATGTGCAAAAATCACTAGCATTCCTTCAACCAATAACAGGCAAGAAGAGAGCCAAATCATGAATGAACTCCCATTCACAGTTGCTACAGAAAGAATAAAATGCCTAGGAATACAGCTAAAAAAAGAAGTGAAAGATCTCTTCAAGGACAACTACAACCTACTGCTCAAGGATATCAGAGAGGACAGAAACAAATGGAAAAACATTCCATGCTAATGGATAGGAAAAATCAATATCATAAAAATGGCCATACTGCTCAAAGTAATTTATAGATTCAATGTTATTCCCATTAAACTACCATTGATATTCTTCACAGAATCAGAAAAAAACTATTTTAAAATTCACATGGAACTAAAAATGAGCCCAAATATCCAAGACAATCGTTAGCAAGAAGTTCAAAGCTGGAGGCATCATGCACCTGACTTCATGGACCATACTGCAAGGCTACAACAATCAAAACAGCATGGTACCAGTATAAGAGCAGACACATAGATCAGTGGAACAAAATAGAGAACTCAGAAATAAGAACATACACCTATAACCATCTGATTATAGGTATATGTCAGTGCTGATATATGTCTATACTGACAAAAGCAAGCATTGGGGAAAGTATTCCTTATTTAATAAATGGTGCTGGGAGAACTGGCTAACCATATGCAGAAAATTGAAACTGGACCCCTTCCTTACACCATATACAAAAATTAACTCAAGATGGATTAAAGACTTAAATGTAAAACCTAAAACTATAATACCTTAGAAGAAAATCTAGGCAACACCATTCAGGACATAGGCACAGGTGAAGATTTCATGATGAAAACACTGAAAACAATTGCAACAGAAGGAAAAGTTGCAAAATGGAAGCTAGCTAAACTAAACAGCTTTGGCACAGCAAAAGGAACTATCATTAGATAGAACAGACAACCTACATCATGGGAGAATATTTTCACAATCTATTCTTCTAACAAAGGTCTAATATTCAGCATCTACAAAGAAATTAAACAAATTTAGAAGAAAAAACAAACAACCCCATTAAAAAGTGAGCAAAGTACATGAACAGACACTTCTCAAAAGAAGGCATACATGTGGCCAAAAAAATATGAAAGAGCTCAACATCAATATCACTGACTGCTAGATAAATACAAATAAAAACCACAATGAAATACCATCTCATGCCAGTCAGTATGGCTATTATTAAAAGGTCTAGAAATAACAGATGCTGATGAGGTTGCATAGAAAAATGAACACTTTTACACTGTTGGTGAGAGTGTAAATTAGTTCAACCATTGTGGAAGACATTGTAGACATTCCTCAAAGATCTAGAGGCATAAATACCATTTGACCAGCAATCTCATTTCTAGGTATGAGATTGGAATTTATATTCCTTTGGAGACCCAAAGGAGTATAAATCATTCTACAATAAAGTTACATACGCACGTGAGTTCATTACAGCACTATTCACAATAGCAAAGACATGGATTCAACCTAAATGCCCATCAATGATACAAATAAAATATGGTACATATACACTATGGAATACTATGCAGCCATAAAAAAGAGTGAGATCATATCCTTTGCAGGGACATGGATGAAACTGGAAGTTATTATCCTCAGCAGACTGATGCAGGAACAGAAAACCAAACACCACATGTTCTCTCTTATAAGTGGCAGCTGAATCATGAGAACACATGAACACAAGTGGGGGAACTACACACACTGAAGTCTGTTGGTGGGGTGGGGAAGGGAGAGCATCAGGAAAGACAGCAAATGAATGCTGGGCTTAATACCTGAGTAATGTAATGATTCTTGCAGCAAATCACTACGACACATGTTTACCTATGCAACAAACCTTCCTGTCCTGCACATGTATGCCTGAACTTAAAATAATAGTTTTATTAGGAAAAAAAAATAATAGCAACCTATTTACATTCATAAACCATCTTTACACCTGCCTACTGATGTACGGACTTCAGAATAATATGGCCTATATCTATTTTCTATAATTGTTCTTTACTTTTGGTTTGTTTGTTTGCTGTTTTTCTCTCTTACTCCTCCTATTGTTTCTTTTCAGAATGTGAGACTTTACAACCTACTAAAAATGAGCTTCCCTAATAACATGGGATATGCCCATTTAGGGATAAACAATTCTATGCATGAGATATCAGAAAAAACTCGAGACCAGAGACTCATTTTCACCTAAAATGGTTTCTCTGAAAGATTTTCAAAAGAAAAGGTGGGAAATGTGAAATAAAAATAAATCTAGGGACCCCAAAAGCACTAATACAAAGGAAAAATTCAAGTTGGGAACTGAGTCAGGCAAACCTGCCTCCCATTTTATTCCAAAATAAGATAGCTAGAAAGATAAAGGAAAGTTACATACCTCCGTCACAATTTTCCCACAAGGAAATTCCTTGTGGAAAAAAGACTGACAAAACTCAAACTCATCCCTCTGTTCAACTGAGGCAAATGCATATCTGATTACTTCCTTTAGCCTATTGTTTCACTAAGCCAGACTAAGGCATATATGACCATGCCTCGACCCTTCTCTCACATGTAAATTGTATATTCAGTTAAAGGCTAATCAGAGACTCAAAAGAATGCAACCATTTATCTCTCATCTACCTATGAACTGGAAGCCTCCTACCTTGCTTTGAGTTGTTCTGCCTTTCCAGAACAGACCAGCATACATCTTATATATACTGATTGATGTCTCATGCCTCCCTAAAATGTGTAAAACCCAACTGTGCCCTGACCACTTTGGGCACATGTCATCAAGACTTCCTGAGGCCATGTCACAGGTGTATTCTTAACCTTGGCAAAATAAACTTTCCCAGTTGATTGAGATCTGTCTCAGACATGTTTGGGTTCACACCCAAAGGCCAATTTTCCTCCCTCCATCTTACAGAAAATTTAAAAAAAGTTTGAAAGAAACTGCCAGTCTAAACTGAAGAAGATGGTTTTCTTTGAATACACAGATTTTTCCTTAAATAAAACTGATCTGTGGAAGTGAGGAAGAAAAAGAAATGTGACAAATAAACAGGAATGACTGAATGATTTGGGCAACCCCCAAGATAAAACTGTGGTGAATTGTGGACCCCTGTCTTCCAACCTACTGATAGATGATAGAGGCTGATAACGGAACTGGCACAGGGGGCTTGCCTAAACATGACCACGGTGAAAAATTCCATCCCTTCACACCATGCACAATGAGAGAAATAAATCAATGTGGAGTGGCTCAGACTTATGGCCTGCATGCACACTGGAAGAATGGGGTGGAGTCACCAGGAATTCACACCTTATGCAGGAGTAGGAGCTGGGTCTCTTCAGCTCATATGTGGTGGTCTGGTATTCAGTCTGTGAGGTGGGAACCTGTTGGCAAGACAGCCTCTTTTTTTGTTAAGAGCTTTCTTGTAATAAATTCTGCTCTCATCACCTTTCCATGTGTCCACTTGCCTAATTTTTCCTGATCATGAGACAAGAACCCAGATTTTACCTAATTTTTCCTGATCATGAGACAAGAACCCTGAGCTAAGGAGCAAAAAATCCTGCATTAGTATCAACAGTGAACACCTGATTTTCAAGAGTCCTGGACACTTGTAAGCTTCCCCTGAAGAGACCTGGAGGGAATTTGGACATCCTGATGAAAATAAGGGTGAAGGAAGAACCACATTCCTACCAAATTAGCACTAAACTACACTAGTGAGGTATTTTCCTGTGAGCAGAGGCAGCAGTCGAACCCATTATGGCTACATATTAGTTAAGATAATGGGGCACAGAGAGATTAAGTAATGAACACAACATCAATGATCCAGTCACTTTTGGAGCTGAGATAGAAACCCATAAATCTGGTGTCAGAACTTTCATTTATCGTAACATTTTACTGCTTTCAAATATACACTGCAAAATAGTTCAGGATAAGGATTTATCAATATGGTGATATCCACTTGCCTCTAAATTGTGTGTCTTCTCAGAGTGTAATGTTGGACTTTATTTTGTCTTTTATTATATGCTTATTTTCCTCATAGGGAGATCTAGGCCAAGGGTACATCTGAAAATTATAACTCACCAAATCCTATGCAGACTCGGCTTTGTCAGTATTGCTTGCAGATTTTGACATTTCAGATTTGTAGGAAACCTAATACAATTTAGATAAATGGGATTTTAATTAGCAAAATCTGATTTTCAACCCAAGGGAGAGTACTTCAACATAAAAATTGGCTGTATAATAAATCTGGCTTTTCAAATGTCAGCTATGCCCAACTGCCTGCATTTCTGATAACAGTGTTGTAGTTTCCAAGGAGTCTATGAATCTGGTTTCCTGGTTATCAATTATTTAAGTAAGATTTGCACAAGAACAGAAGAACTTTAGTTTACATAATCAATTCACGTTACCTTACAAAAGAGATAAAATTCAGCATAAAAACCCATGTACAGTATTATGCTTCAAGCATTATGGACCTAAGAGTTTGAAAGTATGCCATGTACAAACCAATCTGTACTTTCTGCCCTTCCTCACCATGATAGTCTCAAAAAACAAACCTAAAATTTCAGGAGTCCTCAAGTTTACCAGAGATATCGGTATCCTGAGGCAGACTTAACAGACTGATACTCCAGGGCTGATTACACCACAATGAGGTTTGGTACTGGCAGTTACCAGAATATGGGAAGGAGAAAAAAATGTTACCAGAGTTTTGATCTTGCTCAGTTCAGGCTAGCTTGGAGCAGAGGACAACCTGTCTTTAATCCGGTTCAATCCCTAGGAGTTATGCACTTGGTAAAAATGTCTTGAAAAATAAGACTCATCGTGACAAAAACAACAAAAATCCCCCAGAAAACAACCAAACAAAAATTGTATTGATGTATAACTGACATAAAAAGTATATTCTAAATACAAAATAAAAATTATAAAGTTATAAAAGAAAATATATAAGAAAATCTATGTGACCGTAGGTTTGATGGTTCATTTTTAGCTGTAACATGAAAATAATGAATCATAAAATTAAAAAATTGATGTGTTGGACTTGATTAAAAGTTTAAAAGTTCTTTGTGAAATACACTGTTGACAGAATTAAAGATGAGGACATAGACTAGGATAAAATATTTGCAAAACATGTACATGATAAAAGAGACTTAGAGCTAAATTTTCAAATAACTCTTAAAGCTAAAATATAAGTTAATTAAGTTATGGGCAAAAAGTCTGAACAGACACCTTATCAAAAATGTATACAGATAGAAAATATATGAAAAGATGCTCAATATTTTTAGAAAAATCCAAATTAACATCAAGATTAGGGAAACCCAAATTAAAACAACAATGAAATATCATATATGCCATTAGAATAGCTAAAATTTAAAAAAGTGACAATTCAAAATGATGGAGGGAATGTCTAGCAATAGGAATTCTCATTAATAACTGGTGGGAATGCAACATCGTGTAGCCAAGTTGCAAAATTTGCAGTTTCCTACAAAGCTGAACATAATTTTAACATGCAATTCAGCAATCAGATTGCTTTAAGTTTACCTAAGTGATTTGAAAATGTATATCCACACAAATACCTGGACACAAATATCTATAGCAACCTTATTCCTAACCACTCAAAACAGGAAACAACCCAGATGTTGCTTCAATAGGCAAATGGATAAACAAACTATTTTATATTGTTACAATGGAACACTAATCAACTAAAAAGGGCATAAGCTATTAAGCCACACAAAGACATAGATGGATCTTAAATACATATTACTAAGTGAAAGAGACCTGTCTAAAAAGGCAACATACTGTATTATTCAAATTATATGACATTCTGCACAGGATAAAACAATATAAACAATAAGATTAGTGGTTACCAGGAGTTGGATGGTGGTGGAAGAGAGCTGAATCTTTGAAGAACAGCGGATGAAAATGTTTAGGGAGGTGAAGCTATACCATTTTATACTGTAATGATGGATATGTGAAACTATGCACTTGTTTCACCCAACAGAATTTTATAGCACAGATTAAACCTTTACCTATGCAAATTTTAAAAATAAATTAAAAGTAATGACAAAAAATGTAATGACTTCTGCACCAACCTAATGAAAAGATTACAAGATATAATGAAGAAGGTAACAAAATAATCTAACTATTACTAATACATGAAATAACTTTACTGAAGAGGGTGGGGTGAAAAGTTGCTGACTTAAGCAATTTTGGAAATGAGTGTAGGAAGACTAAAAGCAAAGAAGCTGCACATCAACACTGTACTCTAGTTAAGAAAGTTATTTCATATGGTAGATTAGGTTAAGAATTATTGTAATGCTTTACATGTATACTGAAATTCAATGACTGAATTAATGAATGGCATATAATGAGAGCTAGATTTCTCATTGTTGGGGTGGGAGATAACAGATAAGCAAGAGGAGGAATCTAAAAGTATCTACCTAATAATTGGAGTTGGAGACATCTCTGTGAATTCATATTTAACTTAATATAGACACAAGTAGTGACATATAGAAATATTAATGTATACCTGTAAATATATTGGCTAGTACAAACACACACATATTTTCTTGTCTAAAAGCTTCGAGAACCTAAAATCATGATAGCCTAGTAGCAATGATCACACCTACTGTCCAGATTTGGTTTCTAATACAATTCTTCAACAGAGGGAACCATCTGCTTTTTGAAGAAATAAATAACTATCTAGGCCTGAAGCAGGACTTGTACAAGATGATCCTAGAGCATCTTGTAGTGCCAGAAAGACAAAAAGTGCTTTCCAAGAAATATTGGTGGGTATGTTAAAGGGACACAGGAACTAGCTGAAATAGTTCCCACTGAGCAAAGCTTGAATAATTTGAATTCTTTAAAAAAAGTAATATTGAATTCAATCCAAATTATAATATAATTCAAATTTGTATAAATAAATAATTTAAAAAGTAAGTAAATGGAGGAAAATAGACAAATCCCCTTACAGAGGAATTTCAAGTAACTTATGCGGATATTCTGCACTCACGTAGGTACTCCCTAATCCTTAAGTGTGGGTTACGGACCGTGACTTTATTCTGTAGATTACTGTATTGAAAAGGAGGAAAAAAAGAGGTAAATTTATGATGCAGAAACCTCACAATCATTCCTTTAGGCAGGTGCAGAAGGACATTAATAGTGATGAGTAATGTTGATGATAATATGTATTCTTGATATGATGTGATGAGAATGGCACTTCCACCCCAAAATCCAAAACCTTAATATAATCATGAGAAAAACATAAGATAAATACTTAATGTGGACATTCTACAAAATACCTGACCAGTATTCTTCAGACTGTTAAGGTCATCAAAACCAAGAAAAATCTGAAAAACTGTCACAGTCAAGAGGAGGCTAAAAAGACATGACACCTAAACGCAATGAGGAAACTCAGAATTCACCAAACAAAAGGTAAAAAAAAAAAAAAAAAGCAAAATCTGAACATATCAATTGTAACAAAGTTAAGCTGTTAATATGGAGTGTGGGCTCTATGAAGTATCTGTACTATCTTTGCAATCCTGCAAATCTCTTAGTTAGTGTCTGACATGACATGATTGGTCCATTTCCTTTGCAGTATTTCTTTAAACACTGTTAAGTACTGTTGTAAATGAGTGTGTTTGCATGTTTGAGATGATTAGTTTTATGTGTCAACTTGACTGAACTAATAAAACATTATTTCTGGGAGTGCCTATGAGGGTGTCTCTGGAAGGGAATAGAATTTGAATTAGTAGACTGTGTAAAGAGATTCACCCTCACCACTGTGAATGGGCACCATCAATCTGTTGAGGACCCACAAAGGCCAAAAAGTAGGAAGAAGGACAAATTCTTTCTCTTTTGGAGCTGGTATATCTATCTTTTCCTGCCCTCAAACATAGGAGTTCCTGATTCTTGCCAGTCTTTATATGCTGAGGCTTACACCAATGGTCCCCACCACCACCTTTTCTCCCTCCCACTTTCCAAGTTCTCAGGCCTTCTGACTCAGACTGGGAGCTATGACATCATCTCCCCTGGTTATCAGGCCTTGGGACTTAGAGTGAATTACATGATGGGCTTTCCTGGTCCTTCAGCTTACAGATGGCAGCTAATGGGACTTCTTGACCTCCATAGTTGCATAAGCCAATTTTCATAAACTCTCTCTCTCTCTCCAAACACACACACACACACACACACACACACACACACACACACACACACACACACTCATATCTCCTTTTGGTTCTGTTTCTTTCTTTGGAGAACATTGACCATTGACTAATACAGTGTGCATTTAGAATTTCAAAATTTATACACTATATATGTATAAAATATAGAATCTTGTTTTCTATTACTGATTTTAACCTCACTCTCCAATCTTAATTTCAAGACTCTGGAAAAATGAAAACAAACCTTAAACTTAGCATAATGAGTTGGTTCTGGTTTCATTTTTTTCCTGTAAGAAGCATCTTTTGGAAAACCATCCAATCTTTTCATGAGTTAAGCTTAGGAAATGCTAGCATCTCCCACCTTGCTCCTTTTTCCTGAGCAATCCCCCATGTCATTATGATGTGATGCTCCAAGAACATTAACCCCTACCCCCTAAAAGTTTTTTTCTTAGCCATTTCTAAATGATCATGTGATCAGAGTCAGTTTTCTCAGGGGCTGTACTGAAGGAGGAATTTAAAATTGTTCCTTTCTACATGAAATAAGCAAAAAGTATCCACTCCCACTCTCCTTCCTCCCTGCCTATATGCCTTGCCTAGCAGAGTCCCTAATTTTACAAATGATTGGTGGAGATACAGGCAACTCTCATCTCATTAAATAAAGCTATGTTATCTTCTTTACATTTATTTTATTTATTTGCTTTTTTTCTTTTAATCCATCCTGCATAATTGCTAATGCTTATTGAGTGCTTATTGTTCTAGACCGGTTCTGTGCATTTAATCTTCACACAGTGTTATGCAGTTGGTCCTTTTATCATTTTCATTTTACTGAGGCACAGTGAGGTCAAGTCTTTTATCACTATAGTGAGCAGTGGAGAGATTATTCAAAGCCAGACAGTCTGACTTCAAAACCCATGCTTTCCCTACTATGCTATACTGTTGCTCGTTAGTTTATTGAGCAGAAATGTATTGAATATTACTGTTATGGGATGAGCACTACAGACATAGCAATGCAGGCAAAAGGCAAGGTCCCTGTTCTCATTGGCCTGGTTGGGGGAGAAGAGGGAAGTACAGAGACTAGGAAAGCTGATAATAAACAAATAAGTAGTAAAACAATAAATAATGTCATAATGTAAAAATTGATATGAAAGAAATTATTGAGTATAGTTCTACCAGATATGGTGGTCAGGGAAGAATTATCTTAAGAAAGTAACACTGAGCTGTTACTTAAAGAATAATACTGACTCAGACAAGCAAAAAGATAGGAGAAGAGTATTTCAGATACAGGTTGCAGTCCTGGAAATAAAAAGCATTTTCAGTGTTAAAGAATGTCAGGCTGTGTGACTAGTGGAGTAATCAGAGTGAGAATGCTATGAAAGGTGGGAGTGGCAAGTGAATGTCAGATATGCAGGGCTGTGCATTCAGGGTAAAGAGGGAAACTGATTCGGACATCCTCTTGTTTTAAGCAGGGTTATGACATGATATGATATATATTTAAAAATTATTTTGGCTACTATGTGTGGGAGATTTATTTCAAGAACATCAAATGAGAAAAGGGGCAACCATATCTTACAAATTCTTTAAATGAAAGGTATTAATTTTGGGGGGATTTGGGAAACTTGATTAACCAATTGATAAGTAGCATATTTTTGCTAGCAACTATTCATTATTATTGCCGAACATTATAAAACAGGACAAAGGGAAATGATGTGGTTGACTAAGATAACGCTTTTTATTTCTATAATTGATTATTTTCTAAGTTATTTTCTTTGTCCTGATATCACATAGACACAGGCTCAGATGATCTTCCCAAGATGCTTAGGTTTCATAAATTCATAAAATCCCTGAAAGTTCTCCATAAATCTATGGCTACAATTTTCCAGAAAAGATGCTTCCCAAAACCCAGGTGGACACAGTTTGCATCCTTTTTGGGAATTTAGTTTTAAACAATTTGAATTTGATTCATCTCATTAACCAACTATTTATTGTGCACATTTCAAAAGAAAAATATTTATCAAATTTTTAGACAACATGTGTATGTATTGGCTATATCATCTACTTTTAAGTAATTTTAAACATATATCTTCCTCCAGAAAATGATTGAAAATGTATAATATGAAAAACATTGTGATAATATCGTGGTCATCAAAATGAATAGCACACAATTTCCACTTTAAAAAATGTTATAGTCAAGTACAAAGAGGCATAAAAAAAACTAAATTACTTACTGTAATAGATAAGAAAGAAGAAGTGATTGCTTTCCATTGAGATCACCAGGGAGAATGTCATAGTCAAGGTATCTATCTTGAAATAAAGTCCGAGGCAATTGCTAACAGGCAGGTAGTTTATTTTCAGAAATACTATCAGGGAAGAGGAGTGCCATACAAGTCAGAGGGAAACAGGAAAGGAGGGAAAGCCAATTCCAGAGTACATTCTTGAAACGATCACTAGTGATGGCAAGTTGGCTTGATTCTGCCTGGACCTTGTGGAGTCATGAATACTGTGTCCCAGAACTGCTGGTTTGAGGGACAAAATAAATAAGAACTTAATAAGAACTCTTTTTTCACTAATCAATCATTGCCCACTGGTGCATTAACTCCTTCGTACTTCCAGGTTGCACATGAGTGAGTGAACAAATTGGTTCCTTCAGGTGTTCTGTGTCAGAGAAGCTTGGACAGAAAGTATAAGACAGCTGGTGCAGCTAAGGGAGGTGCTATCAGGTTCTATCTGTGTGAAGCTGGTTGCCATGGCAATGGCTGAAGTAAAAGGTGGGCTAAGAGCATGTGAGGGGACAGGAGGAGGGGGGCAAACTATTCTTAACCCAGAAAACCTTAACAGGTGGGAATATTTGAGCTAGATCTCAGAGATAGATCAGGATTCTTATACACAAAGATTAACAAGAAGTAGCAATATAAGAAAATTATTTAGAACTATATTACAGGCATAGATAATCTAATAAACAAATATGTGGATTTGGGAGAGCACAGAGTGCATCGAAGTGTCAGTATTAGTGGGCGAGAACATAGTGTATTAGCAAGAGCATTACAAAAGATAAGACTGGATATATATTTTGGGTTGAAGAGTATCTTAATGGTGGACTCTGGAATGGACCGTTGTTGTCCAGTAGTTGGAAGTCATTGACCTGGTCTGATTACATGCTAACCCATGGGTTTGGGAGACCACTATAAAAATAATTTGCATTATTTTAGCAGAGAACTAGTTCCCTGTGGAAAGCTCTTATAGTTTTCAAATATATCCACAAATTCTTTGACACCACTCCCTTCAAGAGGTGTCGCTTAATTCCATGCCTGTTAAGTATGAGCTGGACTTAGTAACTTGCCTCTGACACATAGAATACAGTAAAGAGAGTTACAGCCAGTGACAATTCTGAGACTAGGTCATACAAAGTATGCAGCTTCTCTATGTTATCTTTCTCCCAATGCCGTAAGGACATTCTATATGTCTTATGGGACATATGGAGAAGCTCATATGGTGAGGAATCAAGACCTCTGGCAAACAACCAGTGAGGAACTGAGGCTTCTTGTAAAAGGCCATGTGAGTGAGCTTGGCAGTGGATCTTCCAGCTCCAGCAAAGCCTTCAGGTTACAAGGTCCCAGGCTGAAATCTTGTTTGCAATCTCATGAGTAACTCTGAGCCAAAACCACTCAATGGGCTACTCCCCAATTCTTGATATACAGAAGTGTTGTGATAATAAACGTTTTTGTTTTAAGCAGTAAATCTGGGGGTAATTTTTTACACAACCTTTGATAACGAATACAGAAAAAGTACTGGACAGAAAAATGTATGACTAGTTTAAATTATAAGTGCCTAATTTAGGGTGAAAATGATGGACAAAGAAAGGAAACAGATATGCATGAGGGACTAAAGGAAACTAATGTGTGAAGAGTAGCAAAAGAAAGGAAGACAATTCGAGAGCACAGACATTAACAGAATTCTACCACACCACTCAATAAAATTGAGTGCTAACATTTTATTTTTTTCATCATAGTTAGTGAATCATCCATCCCAGAGTTACATGCTCTTGAAGGTAGCTCATGTTACATGAAGGAGTCAGTTCCAGATTTGGTCTACAGAATACATGGATAACATGACAATGATAACATGTGAGCCATTGCTTGTCTGAGTCTCTTAATTCAAAATAAGCTAGTGGAAATTCCAGAATAAATAAGTAGATAACTTACATGATTTTGATGTGTCCCTACTCAAATCTCATCTTGAATTTTAGTTCCCATAATCCCCACATGTCAAGGGTGAGACCAGGTGGAGATAATTGAATCAAAGGGATGGTTTCCCCTATATTGTTCTTGTGATAGGGAGTGAGTTCTCATGACATCAATGGTTTTATAAGGGGCTTCCCTCTTTGCTCTGCACTTCTTTTCTCTCCTGCTGCCATGTGAAGAATAGTGTGTTTTCTTCCCCTTCTGCCATGACTGTAAGTTTCCTCAGGCCTCCCCAGACATGCTGAACTGCGAGTCAATTAAACCTCTTTCCTTTATAAATTACCCAGTCTTGAGTATTTCTTCACCTCGGAGTGGGAACGAACACAATAACGAATATCAAGTTCAAATTGATTTCATCCTAATTCTAAACCTTCTTGCTTAACTGTAATGCAACCAATATCTTAACATCTATTAATGTGCCTTTTTCTTTTCCAGTAATGTGTTCATATTAGTCTTGATAGTCAACTAAAAGTAAGGCATCCCTTTGGGTTTGTCCATCTAGACTAACAGTTGATGCAGCAGGAATGAAAAGGAAATAAAAGAGTTAATACCATATTCAGTTAATGATATTCAAAAGAAAATTTTGCTGAAAAAATTATCTAGATATCTAAGCTTTTCTACCCACATATTATTTTCCAAAATTTTTTAGCATATGAAGAAATAAGGCCTAATAGATTCCAGCCATAGTTTTTCTTTCACATTTCAGAGAAGATATTCCATCCACCTATGATGATTAGGTCATACATCTTCCTCTTTTAAGGTACATTAAATCAAGTAGTTTCAGATCCAAAGCTCCATTCTCTTCTTTCTATTTGAGAGCCGAATTTTAAGGAGAAAGTTTTGAGAAACATTCAGATTCATAAGTTAGAGCTTGAGAACATTGTGGCAAGTGGCATAGTTCCTTGGTAATTGTGTGATGGAAACTGCCAACCCATGGGTAAATTCTATCGATTCAATGTGCCAGCATGGTATAAAAGTACTGCTCATTTTAATAATAGCTATTATGACTAGTGTGAGATGGCATCTTATTATGGTTTTGATTTGCATTTCTTTAATGATTAGTAATGTTGAACATTTTTTCATGTCTATTGGCTGCATATATGTCTTCTTTTGAGAAGTGTCTGCTCATATTCTTTGCCCATTTTTTTAATTGGGATTGTTTGCTTTTTTTCTTTGTTGGTTTGTTTAAGTTCCTTATAGATAACAGTTCCTTATAGATAGCAGATATTGGTGAGGTTGTAGAGAAAAGGGAACATTTATACACCACTGGTGTGAATATAAATTAGTTCAGGTATACAGTGGAAAGCAGTCTGGAAATTTTTGAAAGAACTTAAAATCGAACTACCATTTGACCCAGCCATTCCATTCCACTGGGTATACACCCAAAAGAATATAAATCATTCTACCAAAAAGACACATGCATTCATGTGTTCATCTCAGCACTACTCACAATAGCAAAGACATGGAATCAACCTAGATGTCCAACAATAATGGACTGGATAAAGAAAATGTGGGGACAAAGAGGGGAACAATGGACACTGGGACCTTTCTGAGGGTGGAGGATAGGAGGAGGGTGAAGGTCCTTGGCTGATGTGAGATTGCAGAAATCACTGCCCTTTCTCAAAATGGAAGGATAGAAGTCTGCAATAAAATCTTTTTATCTAAAGAAATAAAATTACCTAAAGCATAGCTTAATGTTTTTGACTCAAAATAAGATTATCGAATTAGGTAAATTTGGTTTTCTTCTTTTCAGCTACCCAATGGGGTAGGGCTTCTGAGGAAAAATCGATCAGATACAGAGTAAAGAATCTGTGCACTCTTTATTCCTCTGAACTGAAGTGGAAGTAAGTAAGTGACCCTGCTGAGTATGTTTTTCTCCTGTGGATGTGACTTATGTACTAAATTTTTCTGATTCCAGGAAACCATAGATAAAATCTGTTTATCTGTTATCTGTTTTAGTGACATTGTTTTGTAATAGAATGAGACTAGGTGACAAGGAAGCCGCATAATTTTTGATCCTGGATCCTACTACCATAATTGTGTAAACATGTCCTCAGTAAGTTTTCAGACTTGCTGACAGTGTTGTGATTTTATACAATTTAGTGTGTCTATATTACAGGAACATAAGAGACAATTTTTTCTTATTGGGTGATGGCTCTGTTTTTTCTCAGTTTAAAATGTGCTTTTATGAGTGAATAGCTTTATTTACTACCTTCTGAATGCATATTCACAAAGATAATTTATTTTTATTACAACAATTTTCATGTGTTAAGGCCTTTCATATTTTCAGTTAGCTTTGCATTTTCTAAGCCTTAAGATATATCAACTGTAATCCTTTCTTATCTTTCTTTTTTAGTTTTTTTTAGTAGCTATTAAGGAAATTTTTTTAAAAAATTAACTTTCCTAAGGCTGTATATATTTAGCCTATTACAATTTGCGTCAAAAGTTTATAAAGAAAACCATTCAAATAATTCAATGATGAAGCATTTTTAAAGAATTAAAATAACTGCTTAGCTCCTGATAAGGCTCATTATGTGAGCAGGAGCACTAAGAAAGGCAGAAAAAAACTGTGTAAATACATAGGTGATTCCTTTTGTAAATGTCAGTTGCCTGATCTTACAACCCTTTCTATCCCAAAGTAATTAAATTTAACTATTTTTCTGTATCTGCCAAAACCTTGAAACCTACATTGTTAACATTATTTCTTCTGTTATTTCTCCAGCATTCCACCAGACACTTCTCTGAATACAATTTCCCTGTTTTCAACCTCCCACTCATTCCTTCCTACTAAACCTACTACCACCATCATTACTTTTACGTACTTCTTTTAAATCCTCCCTGTATTATTACTGTTCTCCTTCACTTGCTTTATCACTAAGCTGGAGCTTCACTGCTTTTCATTTTTTGAAGATGGCCTTGCAACCTATTTTTTTTTTGTTTTTTTTTTTTGAGACGGAGTCTCGCTCTGTCGCCCGGGCTGGAGTGCAGTGGCCGGATCTCAGCTCACTGCAAGCTCCGCCTCCCAGGTTTACGTCATTCTCCTGCCTCAGCCTCCCGAGTAGCTGGGGCCACAGGCGCCCGCCACCTCGCCCGGCTAGTTTTTTGTATTTTTTAGTAGAGACGGGGTTTCACCATGTTAGCCAGGATGATCTCGATCTCCTGACCTCGTGATCCGCCCGTCTCGGCCTTCCAAAGTGCTGGGATTACAGGCTTGAGCCACCGCGCCTGGCCTGCAACCTATTTTAATATGAAGGCTCAAACTAACTGGTAAGAGCTTATTCAATTTTTCCTCCCTCCACTTAAAAAAAAATCCTGCTAGCTAAGTCTCCCTTTCCTCTTTCCTTCTTAATCCAACTCCTTTCAACCTTTGTCACAATCTTTTCCGTCAGCTATATCTATTTTGTCTTGTATCATCAACACTGCTTCAACTGAGAATGCTTAGATCTTTGCACTTGAGAAGAAAAAGCTAGTGCTTTCAATCTTGTCATTCCTTCAAATTACTACATATATATCTTCATCTCCCATTCGCTCACCGAATCCTAAACCCTTTACATTCTGTCTTCTATCCATACCACATTAATACAGGATTTCGCTTATGAATTTCATAGCGTATGTTTTATGTTTTTAGTTTCTTTCTCCTTGTTCTATTTATAAGTAACTGTAGATATTTTTCATTATGCCTTTCTTCCTCACTTCTCTCTTATCATCATTCCTCTATGTTGGCTGGCTCAGCTTAGATTTTATTCATTTGACTGTCAAATTTCCTTCTGAATTTTATTTCAGGCTTTCTTTTACTCCCCTAATGCCAACCCCTTCAGTGATTACTTTCCAAGGTGTCTATAATCACCTCAAAGCAAATGACTTTAAAATCCATATATTCAAGTCTAACAGCTCACATAAAATATATGCCACATTTTTTCTGTTATCAGCTGTGCAATTCCAACTTGGTGCTTGATATAGTTGGAATGTTTGTCCCCTCCAGATCTCATGTTGAGACGTAATCCCCATTGTTGGAGGTGGGGCCTGGTGGGAGGTTTTTGGGTCATGGGGGTGGATCCCTCATGTCTTGGTGCTGTCCTCACCATATTGAGTGAGTTCTCACAAGATCTGGCCATTTAAAAGTGTATGGCACCTCCCCCACACTCTCTCTTGCTCCTGCTCTACCATGGGAGACACCTGCTCCCCGTTTGCCTTTGCCACGATTACAACCTTCATGAGGCCTCCTCAGAAGCCAAGCAGATACCAGTGCCATGCTTTCTGTAAACCCTCTAGAACTGTGAGCCAATTAAACCTCTTTAAAAAAAAAAAATTACCCAGTCTCAGGTATTTCTTTATAGCAACAGAAGAACAGCCTGATACAGTACTATACCAGTACTTCCAATTCAGCATATGCAAAATTAGACACATCTCTACACATTCAAGTCATTGCATACTTTTTGTATTCTTTCTATTGTACTCATTCCTTGTTCTGTGTTCTACCCTGGAAACTCCAGGCTTTAATTTATCCACCTATATAGTATCTCTCAGTCCCTTTCCTTCCTTCTCCATGTTGCTGTTGCTAGAGTTCTGGTTATACATATTAATAGAAAATTTTAATCTCTAACAGTTTTTAAATTTCCTTTATTCCTCTTTCAAGGAAAGAAAGCCCCATGGGTGACACAGTGAAGAATATTTTGAGGCCATGATGCTGAGGAATAAGAGCTTTTGTGGTGAGCATAAAAATGATCCAAAACTCTTGCTGTTACAAAATGTGTCCTTTTCTCTCTGGATTTGTTTGTGTGTTTATCCTATTTTTGTTTATTCTCTTTCCTCCTCCTTTTGTCCTATTTTTGTTTATTCTCTTTCCTCCACCTTTTGTCCTCCTTCTGTCTCTCTCTTCCTTCCTCACTCCCTCTTTTCTCTTTTTGTTTTTTGAGGTAATATCTCTGATTCCTTTTTAGTAAAACTTACCCTTACTCTCATACCACACTTTAAAAAGCAAAATAGAAATGAACAAGAGGAAGTTCATGAAGAGAAGGGATACGGTCTAGGTTGCATAAAGGCTATCTAGTATAAAATAGTGTTATATGGGAGATTGTGGCCAAATTCCAGCTAGTACTAAAGAATGATTTCTCTTTACTCTGTCTTCTGTTTATCTTTTTTGGGGTCTCGCAGGAGGCTCGTTCATCGTGAGAAGTGGAGAATATAAGGATCATAATCTCTTTCACTCACTGTGACTTCCAGAGAATCCTTTGTTTCTTTAATTTATGAAACTCATCATACTTGCAATTATTTGGTTAATGTCATTATTTCCTGGCAGAAAGTAAATTTGGGAAAGCCTGAATTCCATTTTTAGTTGCTTTTTAAAAAATTACCTATCTCCTATTGCTGACCATTATGTATGACATAAAGAAGATAATAAATGTTGTACAAGTGAATGAATGGATAGATGGATGACTAATAGTGTTTATCTCTCACTTGATTTACTATAATATCCACCATTTCCTTTAGATGCCAAGTTTCTATTGGTATGGCTCCCAGATTCATCCCCTAAAGTACTGATTTCATTATGTCCCTTCACCATCATCTATCATAGGATAGATACAGATTCAGCATGCTAGTCGAGATTTGTCACTCTTTCGCCTTAACCTTTCTTCACAACCCATTTTACTCCTACTAGCCTAGCCTTACCCAGTGCTACCTCTAAACTTGTTTACTCTTTTTTCAAAAAAACTACTCTCCAACCTCTCACTTCTTCTCATTGCTGTTCCTGCTATCGAGAATGTAGCCAGTTGAAATCATCTTCATTTTTCAGTCTTACTCAGCTGTTATACTCAGTAAGAAATCTGCATTGATTTATTCCAATTTCAGTTTGCTTAATTTTTCTCAAAAAATTAGCATACCTTCACTTGTTTTCTAATTTTCTATGTCTTTTGGATCTCATAAAATTCCATTATATGAACAAATAGAAATTGTGTTTCTCATTTATCTCTTCCCAGATTGTAAGATTTGTAAAGCTGTTGTCTATAGTTCCTTTACTCTTATGTCCACTTTGAATTATTTCAGACCTGGGAAACACTCGAGAATGTAGTAACTGAAAGAATGAATTTAATAAAGACTCCATTATCAAAAATGCTCCAGAGATTCTCCTGGCTCAGGAGTGATCCTCCCATCTCAACCTCCCAAGTAGCTGGGAATACAGGTGCAAACCACCACACTTGGCTAATCTTTTAATTTTTCTGTACAGAAGAGGTCTTTCCATATTGCTTTGACTAGTCTAAAATCCCTGGCCTCAAGCAGTCCTCCTACTTCAGCCTCTTGAGTTGCTAGGATTAGAAGCCTGAGCCTCACCCCCCTTTAAGCTGTGAGAATTTTTGTTAATATTTCAAGGAAGCTTTCCTATCTCTGTGATAATTGTTTTCATGGTCTCATAGAGTCTTATCACATGTGACAGCTTTATGATTAAATGCTCAGTGATAATCCTCTTGGCATATTCTGGTGGTCTTTCTCTGTGTTGGACCCCTCCAATTCTGCCCAGCACGCTTCAGCTACCTTAGCTTCCCTGATCTCTGCTTGCTGAGTCACTAACTGAGCAAGAATGTCATCCTTACATGTATTTCTTCTCCTTATTTTCTACTCTGCAATGTGCATCCAGGCAGAAAGCTGGCACAATTATATGTCTATTTGCTACTTCTTTATGGGCAAAAAATCCAGCTCAATCTATTGTCTAACATCTGAACATAGTTGCTTCATAAATGTTTTCCATTTATCTAGGTTTTTTGGGGGTTTTCTTGTTGTTGTTTGTAGGAAGAATAATTTGGTACTAGTAATTCCGTCATGCTCAGAAATGGAATTACTCAGATACAATTTTTGTTCACACTTTACAAATAAGAACCTTGAGGCTCAGATAATTAAAATAATTTGCCTCAAATTACATAGATATTGAATGCGGAGCCTAATTCAAACATTAATCTCTGAGACACAAAACCTACTATCAATCCATGGTATTACACATTCTGTCATGAACAAATATAGAACTTTTCAGATTCACGCTCTATGGAACCTCAATGTTAACTGTAGTAGCCGTGATAGAAGTAATAGCAATAACAATAACAAAATGGAAAATATAATATGGGAATAATAATTTACAATTTACAAAGTAATTTTATGATTTATCATTGAGTCTCATGAGCCTTCCAAATTTCCTCATTTTCTGCTTGTTCTTACTACTGCCCCACCTGTGCTCAGGGAAACTGTAATTTTTACTGTTTCCAAGAGAAGGTATACACTCCCACATTAACGTGACACTTAGTTCAGCGACTGCTACGTGAGATGGGAGGGAGATCACTCCTTGGCAGAAAAGGAGATTCACTACTTGGCAGAAAAGTAGATTCTTGTATTTCTTAAGGGTGGAAATACTGTAGCCCAGATCAAAACAATCTGATTTTAGCGTATGTGATAGCTTCTGAAAGCTGAGGTATAGCATGGTGGATTTTACCGAGTCAGAGAATTTTATGTTTTAAAAGATGGTTTATTTGTGCTTTTCTCCTAGTTGGTTCAATATTCACATTATTGAATTTAAACACAGGCTGAAATAAAATAAAATAGGAAAGTATCCAAGGCTTTGGTGATTTGAGATTATGCCCATAGAATCAAACATGTTGAGCATTCTAGACCCAGAAATCTAGGGTAGAATTGTATTAACATGAAGCTGTAACTAATATGAAAATTGCTGTTCCATTGCATGTCTTAAATTATGTTATTTTAAAGCTTCTCAATCACATACATTGTATTCTCCAAACACATCATACTTTTGACATTAGTGTTTCTAAAGGAAAACAACAGAAAAAGAGAACATTAAAATATCAGTAATACAAGTAGTAAAGCAAAATATTATCATATTAGCTGAATAGACAATGATTATTTTAAAAAGCAGGTATTTGAAGGGAGAAGGTATATTAAACTTAAATTTCTGTTCTAATCACAAAAGACCACAATAATTGCTCTTACTGTTCTCTTGTTGACCTTGAGTTTATAATATAATACGTCCCTTAAAATAAGTCTTATTAATCTCCTTTTTCTTTTTTGAATGCAGCATAATTTAAAAAAAAATTGTGACCTCCTGGCCGGGAGTGGTGGCTCACGCCTGTAATCCCAGCACTTTGGGAGGCTGAGTTGGAGGATCATGAGGTCAGGAGTTCAAGACCAGCTTGATCAAACATGGTGAACCCCTGTTTCAACTAAAAATACAAAAATTAGCTGGACATGGTGGCGTGTGCCTGTAATCCCAGCTACTCAGGAGGCTGAGTCAGGAGAATCTCTTCAACCTAGGAGGCGGAGGTTGCAGTGAGCTGAGATCATATCACTGCACTCCAGCCTGGGTGAGAGAGAAAGACTCCATCTCAAAAAAAAAAAAAAAAAAAAAAAAAGGCTTCCAGAAAACAGAAATAAAGCCTCCACTTTGACCCCTCATGAGAGGGTCTCATTTTGAACCAATTATTAATCTTACTATATGGGTAACTATGAACTTCCTACATTGCATGGCATAGTTTCAGGAGTAAAAAGCACATGATTTTTTCCACGAAGTGCAATTTTACTACTTACTTGAAGGGGTCCATGTACCCTCCAAATGCTAAGCACTTGGTTCTAACAGTAAGACATGAGGTAATATAAAGGGAAAAACTTTGAGAACCACAGTTATAGATGCAAATTTCTGGCTTCATAACTTACTAGTTTTATGGTCTGACTTTAATATCCTTACGTGTTTGAAAATTACATGAAAACCTAGAGCATGGGGTTGTAGAAGGGCAAAGATAATCAGTTTTAGTATAAGCTCAATTTTCATCTCTCTTGCTGCTTTAATTATGATCATACTTCACCCATCAAATAGACTTGAATTTTTAGACCATGAATTGATACATCAGCTGAACACAGCTCACCATAGGACAAATGTGTATGTCACAGAGATATCTTCAAAATATAGACACAGCATAGAAAAAGCATCATAATTATAATGTGGCTAATTGTTTTGTTTGTGAATTTGTTTTTGTTTTGTTTTCTAAAAGGACGCTTCTCATAATTATGAACCTTTAGAAGTCTTATATACTAACGATATCTCCTGGGGTGCATTACAGGAGGGAAGTGCCCTCACTGTGGTAGCGGAGCCTGGCTGCATCCTCCCTGTCCTCTTAACAACTTGCATCATTCATGTGTTGAGAGAGCTGTTGTCTCATTTATTCTATGCTCTCACTTGCTCCTAAACTAACATTTCTGCCATTTTTTTTTGTTTTAACTAATTTAATATCAAAATTATCAATGTAAGATATCCCAGAAGTCATTATTTTCAGCCCTAAAAGACTGTCTTTGCTCTTGTGAAGTCAGGAAGCCAAAGAGCCTCTTGCTGGAACAATCCTTGTACTGGTTTTAAAAAATTAAAAGAATAAAATGATGCCCAAAAAATACAGATTGATTATTACAAATAAATATAAGGAAAATGAGGAAAGCAATAAGTAGAAAGTGAGCCTATATTTGTTGTAGGACTCTGACTTAGATATAGTCTAGCCCATGTAGATTTTTTTACTTTCTTGCTCATTGTAGCATTCTACAGCCATATCCATCCTGTCCTTTTTTTTCTTCTAGATCATTCCCTCGTCTTCCCAGTATGCCCCTGAGTCCATCCTCCTCGTAAAATAGCACTGTCCAAGTTAAGTGATTGCACATGACAAATTGACATTATGGTTTGCACATCATTTTCTGTATTGGAGGAATTTGCACATAAATCTCGGACTACCTCAGTATGTAAAAAACTTTTTGACATATAAACACACAGTGCTACCACTGTGAAATATAAACACAAGTTGCTACCAATATTTGGGCAACTCTGGTTGTCAGTCACTAGAGTACATCTCTTCATGTAGTATCAAAGGCCAATATTGAAAGAACAGTTAAAATGGAAAACACTGCCCATTTCACCCTAGATTGCTACAAAGAACACCACAGACTGCATTGCATGGAAATTTTCATTGAATGATGCTGATTTTTCTCTCTTGCATTAATTTCAGTTCAACTTGCCTGGACTGCTTTGATAAAAGCAATAGAAAGCAAAAGCAATGCTAACTCACATCTTTTCTGGGGCATAAAATTTACTGTGCTCTTGAGCACATAATTCTTGAGTAAAAAATATGTTGTAAAAAATAACATCCTAAGCCAAATTAAAAATGTGTGTCCTTTTATGTTATGATGAACTAGTTTAATATTTTTTTTAAAATCATGATCCTGGTTCTAATGTAACTGGAGAATACAATGCCTTTACTTAATACTTAGCCCAGTTTAATGGTTATTTAATCTTATTTCTGAAATTCATGTTATCAATATGTATTTTAACTACGCATAGAAGAAGAAGAATATTTGAATATAAAGGCTGAATTATATATCTTTGTACAATGTTAAGCTAATGAATCAAGTAATAATATTTTTATTTTGGCTAACTCTAGTGATATATAGGGAAGTTACCCCAAATGGCATAGGTTGTAGCTATGTTAATTAATGGTCTATTTTATTTTACTTTTCTTATAAGTATTTGAAGATTTAGAATTTTTTTTGAAATATAATTCTGATGAAAATAACCATCATCAAAGAACAGATTTGTTTTGTCTTCTGCATATAATTATGTTTTCAAGTATGCTATTATTCTTATCCAAATATACTCCTGTATTAGTCTCTCTTCATGCTGCTGATAAAGACAAATCTGAGACTGGGAAGAAAAAGAGGTTTAATTGAACTTACAGTTCCACATGGCTGGGGAGGCCTTAGAATCATGGTGGGAGGCAAAGGCACTTCTTACATGGCAGCAGCAAGAGAAAATGAGGAAGAAACAAAAGTGGAAGTCCCTGATAAACCCATCAGATCTCATGAGACTTATTCATTATCACAAGAATAGCATGAGAAAGACTGGCCCTCATGATTCTATTACCTCCCGCTGGGTCCCTCCCATAACACATGGGAATTTTGGGAGATACAATTCAAGCTGAGATTTGGGTGGGGCACAGCCAAACCATATCAACTTTAAAAAGTCTCTCTGAATCAGAGGAATTATATAATATTGTGTAATAAGGAAAAAGCATGCATCTTCTCCTTGAGAAATTAAGAAATAATTTGGTTTCATAAGACTGAAGAGCTATACTCAATATTGGAGGTAATTTTACATCATTGTTGGAAGAAATTCAATCTGCTCTTTGTTAACAGAAGGCATACATATTAAGATGGTTGCACACATAAGTCAGAGACATAAATAATAATGTAAAAATTATTATAAACCTTCTTTCATCCTCTTATCCACTTAAGTAAATAAACTCATTTCTATGAAATGTCAGAAGTTTGCTTTATAATTAATTTAAGAGAATCATGTGAACTAGAATAAAAATTTCAAATGATAGTACACAAAACTTTTATATCTCTTCCTACTTGCTTTCTATAGGCAGATCTAAAAGTAGAACACTTGATATGCTAGAACAGAAAAGTGACTTGAAAAACAGTATGTGGCACTGATAGTTTTACAGTAGGAGTGTAACAATCATTTAAAAAGGGAGAAGGTAGATTAAGCATATGTGGTTTTTTCTTTACTTCTGTGAAACAGTCAGAATAACATGTATTAAGTAGTCAATATCGTGCAAATTTTAAAATTAGTGAATTTGTTAATTTGTTCAATGAATATTTTTGAGAAACTGCTACTGTGTGCTGTATATTTTTTCCAGGAGCTACATCTGTGAATGGCAATGTTTGGTTTCTATTCTCAAGTAGCCTACATATTAGTGCTGGGGAACAGTAAAATGCAAAGATAATTACAATACAAAGAGTACTTAGTGCTATAAATCAACTAAGAAAAAGGTGAAATCATTACAATAGAATCAACTAAGAAAAAGGTGAGCCAGAGCCATGGTAGGGTCCTGGAGGCAGGGAATAAAATGTGGGATGTGGCTGTCAAATGTAGTCATAAAATCAGAAAAGCTATGAACATTTGAAAAAGGCAATAAATATTTGAAAATAAATAATTTCCAATAGCAATTAATTTGGATAAGAAGTGAAACAGTATTAAGGGATAGATAATAATCGGAGAGTGGGGCTAGGAGCTATTTTAGGCCAGAGAATCTGTGAGTTCACTCTTTGACTTGAGATCTGAGTGATGAGAAGAAACCATAATATCTGAGGGAAGGGCGTATCAGATAGACCTAACAGCTAGTGCAAATGGTCTGAGTCAAAAGAGAGGAGATTAAGATGTTGTCCAAGAAACAAAAAGAAGGGCAGTAGAACAGTGTGCCTGGAACAGAGTAAGCTCAGAGGATCTTGTAAGACTTGAGCTCATACACATAGACAGAGACTCAAGTATTAATTTATCCTCATAGGCAATGCAAGAATCTTATTTTAATTGTAATGAAAAATTTTAAGCTATAGAATGAATCACATTTGAATTGTTAATTTCTATACCATCATATCTAGAAATAGGCTAGCCACAAAATCAGTATGAAATAAATATTTATTGAGTGAATAACTGATTGTTATGATATCATTTAATATCAGATGATAGCAGGAAGTTATAATTTCTGTATTATGAGGGTAGCACTCAGATTCATTACTTCTCTATATGTCATGCTGTCATTATGACATGACAAAAAAATGAAATTTTAAAAAACAAAAAATCATCATCAGTCAAGTTAGTCAATAAAATTCAATTTCTTTTCTATAGCCATAGCTTTTATCCTATGGTTTGTTTCTAAGTATGAATAATAATAGTGGCCCTAGGATTGCTCTAAAGGAGTACTATCATTTTACAAAATAATATACCCAAAATACTTCAGATTACTGGAATAGATAGTGATTCTGTGAATATAACAGATAATGACTAAATTTTCATTTGTTAGAAAATTGAAAGAGCACAAAGATAAGTCTGGTTCATCTTCACATAATATGCTTGGCTAATTTTAGGAGAGCACCTTAGACAACAAGAAGCATTCAGAACACTCAAATCTTCTCAAACTTTGTAATCCCTGCATGCAGTGCTGTTCAAAATTGGATTTCTTTGGAATTGTTCCATTGTATTTATGTCAAAACAGGTAATATTTTTCTGGTCCACTAAACTAAACCCCATTTCAACTTTGATGGATATAAAATAGCTCCTTTTATCTGCAAAGGATATAGCATATAGTGCTTATGATTTGCCCTCAAAGAAGCTTATTTTATTCGTACTGTGGAACGAATACATCTACTCTGCAAGGTTATGGCATGAAAATCTCACGTAGACTCTCTTTTTACCTATACTAAGGGGGATTATTAACAGAAATACTAATAAGTGCAATTACCTAGACTGATAATTGTGAACAATGAGAAATGAGAGAAAGAGAAAAAAAAACCCAGTACATTTGCTCAGTGTTCATGTTATTTGCTTTATCAGGATATACACAAAAGATGAAAGAAGGGATATAAGAAGGCAGGAATAAATTTATGGATGTGGCAAAATGTAAGAATATGCCAGTTATAATGGCAAATGTTTATTGAGTCTCTGTTATGTTCCAGTTAGTATTGTAAGTAGGTTATATACATTATTTTATTTAACCTTCACAACAACTCTATGGTAGCTACTGTTATTTTTCTTGTTTTACAGACCAGGAAGCTGCAGCACAGAGAGATTCCATACCTTTCTTACAAATCCCCAGTTAGTAAGTGGGGAAGGCAAGTTTTCATGAACAATGTAGTTTTGCCCTACAGCCCAATGTGGCAGCATGAGGAGTGCCACTTGGATCTCTCTTTAAGAAAGATTTCCTGTTTGGCTGCAACGAGTGAAGTTGGCTGATGGTGTCTAACTCGAACATCTAACTTTTGAATCAAGACTGAGCTCTGTCTGGACTTCTCCAGCCAATGACTCAGGAGGCTGAGGCATAAGAATCTTTAACCTGGGAGGCGTAGGTTGCAGTAAATACTCCAGCCTGGGTGACAGAGGGAGGAGCTGTCTCAAATAATAATAATAATAATAATAGCTTTATAGAAAGTAAGAAACTTGCAGAAACTGATGAATACAACAATATTACAATTCACACCTATGTCTTCTTCATGCACAAAACCACCCTATTTCTGTAAAAGACAATTAATACATAGCTTTCTAAAGATACTTGTAAAGAAGTAAGAAGAAACAAGCAGACATATTGTTTTTTGAAAATAGTATTATTAGTACAAATGATAGAAGGAAGAATAACCAATGCATCTTTTCTAGAGTAAAGAAAATTATCCCCAAACTAAAAAATGTTAAACAATGTAAAGAAGATGTTGCTGCCTGAGATAGTATGTGAAAGTGGTATGAAGCAGTCCCTAGTTACTTCACATTAATCCAAGTTTCCAGATTCTGAAGAATTATATTGTAGGAAACTGAAGAAGTGTACAAATGTGATCCCAGAGTCACTGCCAGAAATATTTTAATTATTCAGGAAGGAAGAAATGTGGGATGCTCAGAAATAAACAATGTCTCAATTTTCAAAAAGAATAAATTTA
Source organism: Macaca thibetana thibetana (assembly GCF_024542745.1). Lineage (NCBI taxonomy): Eukaryota > Metazoa > Chordata > Mammalia > Primates > Cercopithecidae > Macaca > Macaca thibetana. Next base: position 92,678,970 of record NC_065581.1, read on the forward strand.
TGGCTACATTAGATATTTACCTCTGGGGGAAAAGTTATAGAATGGATATCAAATAGATTTGTTTTGTATTTTAAAATTTTATATAAAGTCTAAATGAAAAGATTAAGAGAAACAAATGGAATACTATAAATGGCCAGAAATATGCTATTACATATGTTTGTATCTATATATACAGATACATGAAGAGATAAATTCTTTGTTCTTCAAAAATAGTTTCATAATTTTTCAAAATCTGCAAAGCGAATGGTATAGCCTAGAGTCACTATATTCTGTGTATTAGCAAGAAGTCACACAGGTAGGCTTTCTTGCTACAATTTTTATTGCTTCCCTGGGTTCTTTCTGACAATTCAGAAGTTAGAAAACTTTGGGAGACTGGTAATGGGGCTTCCTTTGAATCAAACTCAAAATCCAAAGATGCAGTTACATTCAATAATGTAAAGAAAAAAAGGCTGGGTAAATTATTTTTTTCTTTAGTTATCAAGTTTTCAAAATGGTTAGGTGAATCAGATTTTTGTTTTCTTTTTTTTAAGTCAATAGGGAAATGAGACTTAGGATTTCTGAGTATAAATTCCCAGCTGTCTTTCTAACCAGTACAGTGAAAAGTTACTTGAGTTTTCTGTAACTGAAATTTTCTTACCTGAAAATAAATATATATCTATGGTTACCTGTAGCTGGAAACTTCTCTGCATATATGTATGGAGTCTATTGATGTGTACATTACTGGTAGAGAGAGTTGAGACAGCCATGAGCAGAAGCTGGAGAGAATAAAGCCAAACACAAAACAATACAGAGTTGGAAGTCTATACAAAGTACATAAACAGATAAAACTGGGTTGCTGCTAGCAAATATTGCACCTTTCTGTAACCAGACCAGTCTGGTCAACATGATGAAACCCCACCTCTACTACAAATACCAAAATTAGCTGGGCTTGGTGGTGGGTGCCTGTAGTCTCAGCTACTTGGGAGGCTGAGGTAGGAGAATCACTGGAACCCAGGAGGCAGAGGTTTCAGTGAGCCAAAATCATGTCACTGCACTCCAGCCTGGGCAACAGAGCGAGATTCCATCTCAGAAAACAAAAACAAAAATAATAATAAAAAAGGTAAATACATCACAGAAATTTAGGATTAGGATGTTTACATCAACCTTCTTTCTGACTGATTTATAAAGAGAGTTCAGCAATCAACCTAGAGAATAAAACATGCAGAACAAAGACAACCTGTGGAGTGAAAATTATTGAATATGGACGAATTTCACTCTTTTTAACAATGAGTAAGTACAGAAAAAAGAACATGGAGATTCAAAAAAATTTAAGTGACTTAAAAAAAAAAAGTAGATTATAAGAATATATGGCCACTATAAAAGAAGAATGGAATAGGATGAAGAGGAAACAAATTAGGTAAGTCTGAAAGTAGATGAGAAAATAGACAATCCACAAGGAAATTAAAACCATCAGATCCCCCTTAGTAATAGGAAGGGTAAAATCAATGTCACAGAATGCTGGATCAGGAAAATAAAGGATACAATTTACCAGATTTTCATGTATGCAGGACGAAAGAGCAAAGTAATGAATGTGCTAAGAGAAGGAGATAAAACAAGAGGACAAACAACAGCAAGATAGATGATATTGTAGCAGTTTTATTATTGTTTACAACCGTTTCTTCCATTTGCCTTGTAAGAAGATCACACATTTCTGCCACTGCAAGGTAACTTGCAATGTAGAACACACTTGGTGCTTTTAAGCCTGGTCAAATGATTACTTGGGCCAAGGTGTTCCCGGAACCAAGCTGGATCCGGCTGAGTTTTCTCAAGGTCCAACAAGGAGAAGCAGACAAACTAGGAAAGAAGGGAATTTATTGCTGTAACCAGATACAGGGAGAAGGCTGGAGATCATTCCACCAGACCAACTCAAAGTGTTACAATATTCTTAGTGCTTATATAGGTTGGGGTTATGTGCCTAAGTGCAGTATAGCATGCACCTAAGTCTATTGGTAACTACTTTTGTTTCAGCTAGAAGATCAGAGGCAAACAGTGCTTGCTAAGTCTGATTAAACAGGCCGCAGGACCTTCAAAGCCTGTCTACTGTGGTACCGGAGTGATCGTTTCTATCTTATCTCCTTTACAGCTTGGTCTGGGGAGCTCCTTAGACTCTGCGGTGAATCTGTTCAAACAGCTGCCTCTATTACCTTGACTCGTCTCAGATTCTGTTGACCCGAGATGGGTCCTGGCACTAGGAATACAAGACTGTCTCTATTATTTTGGCTTGCTCCCAGGTTAGGGAGAAGCCCATGCAAGGCTCCTACTGACCATACGTTTCATTTTTAGCTTTGATGTCCAGGCACTGATTTCCCTAGGTTTAACTATTTGCTCAGTGTTAGAGCAGTTCTGTGGAAATCTTTCTGTGCAACTGAAGTGCTATGCAGGCCTGTTGGTGTGACTGTCATGCAGGCTTGTCTGTGTGATTGTCAGGGAGAATTAACCTGCCACAAAGGGAACATGGTATTTTACTTCCAAGAGAAATTGCTAAGAGGCATTGCATATTTCTGTTATCTCCCTTACTTTTCTTTCTGCCACAAGAATGACATAGTCTAAAAATCAGCTGCTCTGACAGCTTGGATTGCAGAATGAGGAAATATATAAAGGAGAACATAAGTGACATACAGCATAAACAAAATATAAATGTTTCTTGTGTGAGTTACTGAGACTGGGAACCATTTCTTTTTTTTTTTTTTTTACTACAGCAAAGTCAATACAAAAATAAATGTTATTTGAAAGGGTGATACAGAATGACTTCAATAGGAAACATAGGCAAGAATAAAATAGAAGGCTTCCTCCAGAAAGAAATGGACATGTAAGGAAATACATATAGTTTCCCAAATGAATGCAACTAGAATTGGTGTTAACTTCTTTTCCACAGAATTATGTGCAAGACAAGGCACAATCTTTGGAATTTTGAGAAAATTGGGTAGTGATATTACATATGGCTAAGGCATTTATGTGAGGCTTCTGAAAAGCATTCTAAGGTTTGTGTATATTAAGAAAATGTTAATGGTACTTCTCAAACTTTTTTATTGCAAGTGTCATAAACACTACTTGAACTAGCAAAATACCATTTACTGATTCTCACCATTTCAGACTATTGATGAATGCACTTACAGAAAGGGCAAGGACACGCGATGCAGAAGCACCTGGAATCCAGGAACAGAACTCCTCCAGGTGTCTCTATTCCTTTCTGCTTCTCTCCATGTGTCATCGTCTTTTCAGTGCTGAGGAAGTTGCATATTATTATGCATAAGAAATTTACAGCTTACAAAGCCTTGAAAGAACTTGTGAAACCAGTGGGGAAAGAAAGAGAAAGAGAGAGAGAAAAAATTAACTTCTGCTTAAATCGTGTTAAAAAAACAAAATGTAAAACTTAAAACATTTCCAAAGGAGTTCTCCACCAGTTAAATAAGGTAATAATATCTAGATTAAAAATTTCAAATCATATCATTAAAGGTAGAGACTAAGATTTGAGACAGGTACTTGTGATAAAAGTGTACTAAACTCCTTGAATAAGCTGGGCAAAGTACAGGAAGTAGATAAGAAAAAAATAATTCATAGAAAATAAGTTTTGAAAATTGTACCTTTTATTATATTATTATTAATTAACAAATAGTGAAAATATGCTAAGTATCTGACTCAGGAAAAGGAATAATAACCTAGGCTAACATTAAGAGATTAAGACTTATTAAAATAAAATCAGCAATAAATAAGATAAAAATATAATAGATAAATTAAATATTTGATTTTCTTGAAAAAGAAGATGTGGACAAACTTCTGGGAAACAGAGAAGTAAAAATACACAGCATTAACTGAAAAAAACAATTAGAGATGGCAGAGAACATTTGAAAATTAGAGAATAGCATTCAATTTTATATAAATACATTTCAAATTTTCTTAAAAGTAGATAGTTTTCTACCAAAGTATAAATTATGAAGACTAATTTAAACAGAGATAGAGAACCCAAAACAGACCAATAGAGAAGGAAGAAATAAAAAAAAGACAAAATATTGTCAAGAACCCATACCCACACAAAACTAATCTTATACTCTTATAGAATATAAAAATGGTGGAGCTCATTTTTATGCAAGCAGTACAATAAAATATGAAACCTAAAAAATATATTCTTACATAACTCCTCAAAAGATTCTAGGAGAATAGAGTTTAAATCTAAGTAGTAAAACTTAAGAAAACAGATGAATACTCATTCAATATTAAGGCAAAATGGACTTTGTAAACTTGAACTGATCAGATGAAACTATGCAGTGTAGTCTGCTTTTACTGTGTAAATAGGAGAAAGAATGAATAACATTGCAAAATAAATAACCTATGGCAAACACTTTGTAATTTGATAGAAAACATTATTTTATCAGCATCTAAAATATTCTGGCAGATTAATCAGAAAACATGAATACCTGAATTTAAAATGAAAATTTAGACTAGGATATGAATGGAAGATTCACAACAGAAAATTTATAAATAACTAATAAAACGTTGTAGATATATTCAATGTTGTTTGTATTAAAAAAAATGGAAATTAAAGCTAAATCGAAATACCATGTTTTTATTTGTGAATTTGGCAAAAGCTCTAATATCCAGGGTTGGAGAAAATACTTAAAATGTGGTCTCTCACACAGTCTTGTCAAGAGCATAAATTTGTACAATTTTTCTAGAGAGAAATTTTATAATTTGTATAGGAAACCATGAAACCCTGCGAGGATTTGTATTATAAATAATATTTTTAGGATTTATCCTAAAGATACAATTGGGGGTGAACATTAAGCTTTATATACAAATACTTTGCTAAAAAATTATTTAAAATAATAATGATAATAACTGGAACAAACCAAAATGTACATTGATAGAAGACTGGTTAATTTATGAAACACCATATGATTTAGTCAATAATGCTAATAATAAAATAAATACATGGAAAGATATATGTGTGTGTGTGTGTGTGTGTGTGTGTGTGTGTGTATATATATATATATATATTTTTTTTTTTTTTTTTTGAGACGGAATCTTTTTTTTTTTTTTTTTTTTTTTTTTTTTTATTTATTATTATTATACTTTAAGTTGTAGGGTACATGTGATAACGTCAGGTTTGTTACATATGTATACTTGTGCCATGTTGCTGTGCTGCACCCATCAACTCGTCATTTACATCAGGTATAACTCCCAATGCAATCCCTCCCCCCTCCCCCCCTCCCCATGATAGCCCCGGTGTGTGATGTTCCCCTTCCTGAGTCGAGTGATCTCATTGTTCAGTTTCCCACCTATGAGTGAGAACATGCGGTGTTTGGTTTTCTGTTCTTGTGATGATAGTTTGCTAAGAATGATGGATTCCAGCTGCATCCAAGTCCCTACAAAGGACTCAAACTCATCCTTTTTTATGGCTGCATAGTATTCCATGGTGTATATGTGCCACATTTTCTTAATCCAATCTGTCACTGATGGACATTTGGGTTGATTCCAAGTCTTTGCTATTGTGAATAGTGCTGCAATAAACATACGTGTGCATGTGTCTTTATAGCAGCATAATTTATAATCCTTTGGGTATATACCCAGTAATGGGATGGCTGGGTCATATGGTACATCTAGTTCTAGATCCTTGAGGAATCGCCATATGTTTTTCCATAATGGTTGAACTAGTTTACAATCCCACCAACAGTGTAAAAGTGTTCCTATTTCTCCACATCCTCTCCAGCACCTGTTGTTTCCTGACTTTCTAATGATTGCCATTCTAACTGGTGTGAGATGGTATCTCATTGTGGTTTTGATTTGCATTTCTCTGATGGCCAGTGATGATGAGCATTTTTTCATGTGTCTGTTGGCTGTATGAATGTGAGACGGAATCTTGCTCAGTCGCCCAGGCTGGAGTGCGGTGGTGTGATCTCAGCTCACTGCAAGCTCCGCCTCCCAGGTTCACGCCATTCTCCTGCCTCAGCCTCTCTAATAGCTGGGACTACAGGCGCCTACCACCACGCCCGGCTAATTTTTTGCATTTTTAGTAGAGATGGGGTTTCACCGTGTTAGCCAGGATGGTCTCGATCCGCTGACCTCGTGATCCGCCTGCCTCGGCCTCCCAAAGTGCTGGGATTACAGGCGTGAGCCACTGCGACCGGCCAGATATATATTTTTAATTATAAAGTATTTCTGAAAGTAGAATGCTATTCTGAATGAAAATTTTTATAACAAATAATAGCCGCTCTTAACTGTGATAAGTAACTTTGCAGATTTTTTGTATGCATATTCATGTAACATTAGCAGATAGTAGATTTTCGTATCCATATTCATGTAACATTAACAGATAGTAGTTATTCCACACACAAAGACTCTTTTGATGTAAGCAAAGAATTGGCTTTTTAAAAATTGTGTACATAAAATTGTAGTCTGGATAATAAACTTTGACATGAATTCACAGTTGTTTGAACAATTGCATCCAAGAAGTGTTGAATCAAACCTCTGTGTCATCCTAATAGATTAAGTCCTTGTCCTTGTCCTCTTCAACAATTTTATCGCTGTCTTATAACAAATTATTGTAGGTATGACAGATGACACAAAATTGTAGAGTACAGAATGTCAGAAAAAAAGGAGTAGTAGAGATTGCATAAAAGTGGAGTGTGTGACCGTTCTGGATATATTCTAATTCAGTATTTTTTTTCTTTTATATGCTATGTAGGCCAAACCAAAGCCACGCTGTCGATTAAAACTTTATGACCATGACAGGGGAATGTTTAAGTTCCTTTTGTCAGCAGTTACACTGTTCTATACATTGCACAGATAATGCATTTGATCTTTACAGTGGGGCTCAGAGGTGTTATTATAGTGTCTTTTAGTGATAAGAAATCTGAGGCACAGGGAGATTAATTAATTTGTCTAAGTTTACACAGCTGGTGAGTGGTGAAGCAGAGATTAGAACCCAGGTGTCTGTCTCCAAAGCTAGTGCTCTTAGACACTATGCTGCCCTGCTTTGAGCCCTGTTAAAGTTGATGCAGAAGTGAGTGAAGCACAGCCTCTCACCTCAGTCAAACAGGAGAATCAGGCAAGTGATAATTGACAAATACCATGCAGTGCTGAATGGATTATAATGGAGATTAAAAAGGTATGTTTGTAGCAGAGAAGGCTGGAGGCAGCTCTTCCTCCTGGAGGCTAGTTTGTTACGTGTAGTTCTATTCTTGTGCAAAGCCTCTCCTTCCAGCTACTCAGCCCCTAATGTGCATGGACTTCCTTTAGGCTCACTGATCTGTGTACGGACACTCTCAGGTATGCATGAATTTCAGCCACAAACTGCTTGGGCTCTAAGAAGAGAGGAGGATATTAGGGGAGTGTCCTCACTACGTAGGTATCTTTCTATCACACTTTCCATTACCAAGTGGTATATTCTTTAAATGTCTCATTTGGTTTTTCAGTCTTTTCTACAATTCTGAATCTAGTTGTCCTTGAGAAAAGTGACGTGTCATGGAAAGAGAAATGGCTATGCTTTTACTTGGAGCTAAGCTAGAATCCATGCTTTGTCAGGGACAAGATGTGTTATCTTGTAGAAGGTATTTAATCCCTCTAACACTCGATTCCCTGCTGTGGTAAATGGGTATAATAAAAACTACTACAAGTTAGGTAGGTATTAGAAAGAAATCTACTTTTCTTCCATCTTTGCAATAAATGACTGAACTCACATATACACAGCTCAGAGTGAAAGGAAACCTAATAAAAGTACAAAAAATAAACTCTGCAAGTATTCTTTATATAACCGTGAATTAAAGCTCAAAATACATAAAAGATACATAAAAAGAAAACTATTATATTAAATTCCACCTTCTTGTCTAAAGGGAAGACCAGATTATGTTTTATTCTATCCCCAAGACTGAGGAAGCAGCAGAGTTTCCAACCTAAAATCAAATTGATAACCATGGTTTCTAAAATAAACTGTCCTCCAAAACGCACTGGATTTCCCAGATGAGGTAACCAGAAGAACTCTTGGGCTTTTGGCAATATAAAGTCAAATCTATGCCAATAAGTGGTCATTTGTGAAAATGAATCTTCTCAAAACTCCTTTCCTACCAGCTGGTCCTGGGAACAGAGGGCTGTGATGAGGCTGTGGGAAATCGAGCCACTAACTGTTTTTAGCAGCTGTATTTTACTAATCTGGTTGTTTTTGCCATGTAGGACTGCACAGTATTTCTAAGAGAAGTCATGTCAGTACTAGCCTGGCATATGCCCAATTTGGGTAATTGCATTCTGTCATTTTTCAGGTCTCCCTGGCACTTTCGATTAGCCATAATTTATATTCTTCACAGTTTACAGTTGAAACTGCCTTTATTGCAGCTGTGAGGTTACCCAGAGACAGCAGTTAAATTAATAAACAACTAGTAAATTATTATTATTTTTCACTTCTCTTTTGCTTTACTTTGCTATAGACTGCTAAAGGTTCAGGATCACTAGTTATATTTATAGGAAAGACCCGTGAATCTCGAGAGTAATCTACTATCCACATCTATGAGGAGTTAGATAACACATTTTAAAATAAATTCCTATTTAGGTATTTACCTATATCTTAAGAATGAAATAAAGGAAATAACAAGTTATTTCTAAAAGAAAAAAAACCTTAATATAAATAAGAGATATGATCTTATTTTTTTCATTTTGTTAATGCTTATTAAGTTTCATTTGTACCAAGTCCTGTCTCATATGTTGAGGCTTAATAATGAACCATAGATGACATTTTTCAGATGCTTAAAGTGTACCAGTCCCTGTTTAACTCACTTAATATTCACAGAACTTTATCACGTAAGTAGGGATTGCTTTCACTGTTGTTTCACATGTGAAAAACGGATGCAAAGTAACTGTAATAACTTTCCAGAGATAGCACAGTTATAATCAGGGCTTTAAACTTCAGCCATTTGATGCCACTAACTGTGCTCTCCACCACTTTGATCATCTCTGTTATGAACAGGGCAGTCCTAGGCTTTGAAATAACATAGAGGGAGAAGAACACTAAACAGCTAAATAAACAAACAAGAGAACTATCTACCAGAAATAGGAAACAGATGCCATGAAGAAAGTTCAACTACGTGGGTAAGATAGAGTCAGGAGGTAGTTTCTTTACACTCGATGATAAAGAAGGCTTCTGTGTTTAAGGTGGGAAATTTGGAACGCAAAAGGGAGACAGCTAAGCAAATATAAAAGGAACAGTGTTCAAGGTAGAAGGCAGAACTGATGCCAGGACCCTAAGCTGGGAAAAGGCTTGACATGTTTGGGGAATCAAATAAGCCCAGAGTGGTTACAGGACAAAGGTTAGAGGGGAGAGAGTAAATTCTGGTTGGTAACATGAACAGGCACAAGATTATGAAGGGCTTCGGCATTGTAAGGTGTTTAGCTTTTGTTCATGGGGGCCATATTCTGATCTAAACCTTCAACAGTTTATTCTAAATGGAGAACCTATTTCAAGGGATAGACAAGAGTGGAAGATAAGTGAGTCAAGGCCCATGGTGATGGATGACATATTTCAACTATAGCAGGTTAGGAAATTATGAAAAAAAGAGAACGGATTTGAAATATGTTTTTGTTAACTTTGCTGATGAATGTTGAAAGGATGCAGGTGAGAAAAATAGAGGTTATTAAGTGAAAATCAGCAACTGCCATTATTCGTCTCCATTTTGTCTAAGATTTTCAGTGGTTTCTTCTAAGAATTCTTAGTTGTAACCACAAAAAAAGAGGATTAAATAAGGTTGAAATTTTACTTTTTAAATTTCATTACCAGTCAGTAGAACTTTAAAATAAATTGTTTTATTTATTTTAAGACATGACTTAAGAATATCAACAACTAATTTTAAGATATGACTTATGAACATCGTCAGTTTTATACAAATTATTTACTAATTTGTGTAAAGTAGGCTCATGATTTTGAAAAACTGCCTAGAATTCTGTTCATGTTTGATCATTTCTTCTTGTCACTGCAGAAAGAGCTGTTCAGAAAGGCATCTAGGACAGGTTATCGTAGTGGACAACATACAAAGTTAAATACAGATGAGATACTATTTTTAGCAACTAAATAAGAGAGGAAACTACAGTGCTGAATTCACACCTCTCTAAATGGAAGACATTTTATTTGTTTTTAAAATAAAGTGTGAGACCATACATCATAGTTTTTCAACTGTGTGAATAAGACATGTCTAAAATAACTTAAATTAGATCTATTTAGCAGATAATTGCTTAAACAAGGATTTTGAAAAATCTTTTCATAAATATTTATGAGATTTAATATATTAATACATTTTGATTACAAACAAGTTTGAAAAGATTTTATGTTTTTCTTCTTTTTCTAATATGGGATTATTCCTTACAAGGTTTGTACTGGTGGCTGTGACAGAGTTTCTATTCTGGACATTTTATCACACAATTTCCCAGATAAAAAGCATGATATCAGAGGGATTTTGGTTAACTTGGGATGAAGAAGAGTTGGCAGGAAGAAAGGAAATACAATTTTAGAATGGTAGACCACTTGAGATGATCTATGACAAATCTGACATTTAATAGCCCCCAGTTTCTCATAGGGTCCAAACCCACTGGAAGAGTGTTTCTACCTGGATATCTAGCAGACTAATCAAACTTGGCTAAAGTTACAAATAATTAATTTTTGTATTACCTACTGGGGTTGATAGAATCACTATAATCGAATTCTCCGAGCTCCTATGTTTAGAGCCTTCCTTAGCAACTTTATCACTCTCACAGTCAGTCTTTCACTAAGACTGATTAAGTTTACTTTTCAAATACAGTTATGCCCCACATAATGATTTTCTGGTCAACGATGAACTGCATATGTGACAGTGGTCCCATGAGATTGTAATGAAGCTGAAAGTTCCTATTGCCTAGTGACATTGCAGCTGTTGTAACATTGTAGGACAACACATTGCTCATGTGTTTGTGGTGATGCTGGTCTATGACCTACTGCACTGCCAGGAGTAGAAAAGAATAGCACATACAATTATGTACAGTGAATAATACTTCATGATTATAACAAACTGGCTTATATTACTGTCTTATTTGCTTTGCTTTTTTATTGTTTTAGAGTATACATCTATTTATTTAAAAAAAAATAGTTAACTGTAAAACAGTCTGAGGCAGGTCCTTCTAGAAGTATTCCAGAAGAATGCATTGTTATCATAGGAGAGGAAAGCTCCTTGTGTGTTTTTGCTCCTGAAGACCTTCCAGTGAAACAAACTATGGAAGTGGTAGACAGTGATCCTGATGATTCTCACCTTGTGTAGGCTTAGGCTAATATGTGTGTTTGTGTCTCTGTTTTTGACAAAAAAAAATGCATAAAAATAAAAAATAGAAAAAGTGTTATAAATATATAAAGCAAAAAATATTTTTGTACAGCTGTACAATGTGTTTGTTTAAGCTAAGTGTTATTGCAAGAGAGTTAACAGTTTAAACAACATAAAAATTATGAAGTAAAAAAGCGACAAGAACCTAAGGTTAATTTATAACTGAAGAAAAAAATATGTTTTAAATCTAGTATAGCCTAAGTATACAGCGTTTATAAAGTCTACAGTGGTGTGTAGTAATGTCCCAGGCCTCCACTTTCACTCTCTACTCACTTGCTGACTCACTCAAAGCAATATCCAGTCCTGCTCTATTCATGCTAAGTGTCCTATGCAAGTATACTATTTTTATCTATTATGCAATAATTTTAATGTGTCTTTTTATGTTTAGATGCACCAATACCATTTTGCTACAACTACCTACAGTATTCAGTACAGGAACATGCTATACAGGTTTGTAGCCTAGGTGCAGCAGGTTATACCAGCTAGCCTAGGTGGGTACCAAATTACACCATTTAGGTTTTCGCAGGTACCCTCTATGACGTTTGCAGGACAAAATCATCTAACGACATGCATATTTCTCAGAACATGGCTCCATTGTTAAGTGACAGGTCACTATATATCTGTAATTTATCCCTTCTTCTCCTCTAGTGTCCTAATTCATTCCTTCCTCCATCTCTTGGCTGGATTACTGGAGTAGCTCCCTAATTCATCTCTTCTGCTTTCTCCCTCCTCCAACCCAACATCAATTATCTTTTGGGAAAAAAATGGAATTTCCACTTATAAAATATTGACCTTGCTCCTATCGCCCTCAAAATTAAATCCACAAACCTTCCCAGAGCAAACATCTCTTTACGAAATGGCCCTACCCATCTCACTCCATCTTTCAACATTTCCCAGCAGAATGTCAATCATGTGACTTCGGTTATGCTGAATATCCTTCACATTCCTCCTCAATAGCCATGAGCCTTTTTATACCTTAATTCAACTTCCTTGAATCAATTTTTATTGTTTCTTTTCTGAAAATATTTACAAGACTGGAATTCCACTTAATTTCTAAAAGAGAATCTTCCTTTCAAAGCTCTCAAAAAGATAAGAGGGGAAAAAATTATAAGGAAAGTGTGGGTGGCAGCCATCAACAAGCACAACTTCTCTAGAGATTCCTCTCATGAGTTTTCTTTCTGTCTTGCTTTTTTTGTCTCTGCCTCAGCTCATTCATTCAATTTCTCGGATTTGCAGTGATACTAGCTACTACCAGCACCATAAACTCTAATTTCTCCATATTTTTTTCACTACATTGTTTATCAGTTCAAATCTTTTGAAGGAATTTTACTAGGGCATTAAGGTTGTAATTTCTGATTCAGTAAATCTGAGTTTTAGGGACATGCATGTGTTTTTAGTTTGTCTGCTACTAGAATGAGAAAAAAAAGTACAAAAGCATAAAAAATTTAGAATGAGAAACCTAAACTCTTGCCTTGTGAATCTCAAGCACAAAGTGTCTTGGCTGGACCAAACTCTGCTTCTACCCCTTTGGAGCCCCTTAGTCCAAAATTTTGTCTAAAATATCTTATCCCTAAAGCATACTTCTTCCATGCCTATTCCTTTTTCATCTTGAGAGTTCTTCACCATGCCAAATCCTTCATAGATTGCTTTTTCTTTTAGGCACAAGTTTAAACCAGGAATCTTCTGGGGAAAAATAGACTCCTAAATAGATATTTACGGGGAATCTCTTGGTTCTTAGGGCTCTTGAGTCTGAGTTCAATGCCTTTTCCATCATATTACACAGCTTCAATACTTTTAAAAAGTCTTAATAAAAGATTTCCGTAAGTTACTTCTTCTGTAATTATTTCCCAAATCATTTATCCTTGAATCTGCCTAGAGTATACAGGAGTTTGTCCAAGCTGATGTAGAGGGAATAGCCTAGAACAGATTCACCCTCTAAATGTGGTTTGCCTTTGTGATTCACAGGAAATGTGAGGATCTATTTAGCAGTCTATTCTAGCATACCAGACACTACAGAGAGTCCGGTATTGTCTTCCTTTGTGTGATGATGAATAGACTATTTATTAATTTTCTTCAGAGAAAAATTTGGTTCCCAGTATGTATGATAAATACTAAGGGTATTGTTACATCTAAATGATAGGAAAGATGCAGATAGTTGACTGTTATTCAGTCTCTTCTTCTAAAATATACAGAATACAAGATTTTTAAGTTTTAGTGTAATAAATTACTGGGGTTGTATAATTGCCTGTCAGATCAGGTTTTCATTATAATCGGGATTATTTTTTCCCTGTCAGCAACTTCTCACTTGGGGGAGGATAGACTCCAACAAATGTATTGCAGACCATACACTAAAAATTATGTGAATATTGAATCACAAAATAAGGTATAGAAAATCCTTTTGAAAACTATGTAATATTGTCATCATCATCATTTAGTCTAAACCTTTTATTTTTACCCTGGAGTAAATCTGGGACATTAAATGACTTTCCAAAGGTTACATAGACGAAGATCTGATCTGTTGGTTCTAAGGCTCTCAAATCTGAGTTCAGTGCCTTTTGCATCATATTACGCAGCTTCAATAGTTTTTAAAGTTTTAATAAAATCTTTACATATTTCTATATGTTCCTTCTTCTGCAATTACCTCCCAAATCACTTGTCCTTGAATTTGTCTAGAGTAGAAAGGAGTTTTTCCAAGCTGACATAGAAGGAATAGCCTAGAACAGATCTCACCCTCTAAATGTGGTTTGCCTTTGTGATTATTAGTTCCTTTTAGGTTTTGATGTGAAGTATCACATAAAAGTTAAGGAGGGAGTTGAGGCTTGAGATGCTATTAAGAGCATAGCACGGTGGCTAAAACAAGATTTGTTTCTTTTTTATTTCTCATAACAATATCATACATCCAGATAAAGGGCCAGGTCCTGGTGAGAGCACAAATGCCATTCAAAGCTCTTTCCAGATGTAATGACTCTCCCCTGCAAAAGTGTGGATTGCTCTGGGACTCTGAATTGCGTTGTCCATGGTGCTAAACATAGCCCTGCTGCAAAATTTCTCTTCTGGCCAAGCAGTTGGAATAGCATCTAACTCTGTTTTTTTCAGAGCTTTTTAGCAGCCTCAGTCAGCTGTGTACAACCTGCAACCCTTCAAAGATGTAACAGCTCACATAGGTAGCTTTGAGAAACATCTGGCTTCTGACTGCACTGAAGTTAAAATGAAAAATTCACATCAGAAGAAAATATTTGAACTTATTTGTCACTATTCTGCTTTTCCTAAAATAATACTCCTCATATCTTTTAAAAATTAAAGCAAGGCTTTTGGTTGTTGCTCTCCTAGTTATATTTCCTACACAATATTAAAATTGTGTAGTGTTACATAGTGCAACTGTCAATCCCAAAATAAAATTAGCCACAGAAAATTAGATACAGTGCCCCCTGTGGATATAGAAACACTAGGTAGGCATTACAACTCAGCATTAAGCTGGAGTGTATGTGAAATTACCAAGCAGGAGAAGTTTGAACAAAGAAAATGGAATGCATCTTTTACAGTGTGAACTATTATATATTGCAAGGTATGAGTTACTACATATTTGGAGGACACCTTTCAATCTACACTCCATCTGTGTAAAATTATCTCCTCACTTAGCTTTCATACATTATAACATAGATATTTGTAGGAGATAGACTGTTGTTCCCAAGTATTCCAAATTGCCTTGGCTGCTTTTCTGGAGTAGGCACCTTGTGCTCTATTTGGTGGCTTTCTCTGTGATACACCTAGGACTTGAATAGCAAACTGCCAATGGTGTCCGTTTCCTCTCTCAGATAGGCGGTGTTAACATTCTTACTGGCATAAAAGCCTACTGACCTTGATCTCTGCTAGTGCTATATGATGTCAACCAAGAATTCCCTGAAATCTGAAGTTATGTGACTAGGGGAGACTTGAGTCTCCACTGAGAGGTGGTCCTAAGATGCACACTGGGGTATGGGGTACTCCCACCATGCTGTTACTAAACTCTTCGTACTCAATCTCTCTCTCTCTCTCTTTTTTTTTTTTTTTTTTTTTTTGAGACAAAGTTTTGCTCTTGTTGCCCATGATGGAGTGCAATGGCATGATCTCGGCTCATTGCAACCTCCGCCTCCCAGGTTCAAGAGATTCTCCTGCCTCAGCCTCCCAGTAGCTGGGATTACAGGCGCCTGCCACCACGCCTGACTAATTTTTGTGTTTTTAGTAGAGATGGGGTTTCACCATATAGAACAGACTGGTCTTGAACTCCTGACCTCAGGTGATCCACCTGCCTCAGCTTCCCAAAGTGCTGGGATTACAGGAATGAGCCACCGTGCCTGGCCCATACTCAATCTCTTTCACAGTGCTTCAAACGACCTAGAATCATGAGCTCAGGGCAACCGCCATCAGCTATTACGTGAATTGCTGCAACAGCCTTGCTTTCATTAATGCAAAGCATGACCCTTGTCCATATATTCTCTGCAAAGAAGCCATCATAACCTTTTTTATAAAACATTTTATTACATTGATCCTCTTAAACTTTTTAATGGATTTTTATTATCATTAAGATAATATTCAGGCCTGTCAGACTGGCCCCTATTTCTCCCTCCTGTCTCTTTTGCTTTCCTTATCTCCTTTTGGGTTCTATCTTTCAATCATACTGATTTTTAAAAAATTAATTGCATACACTATATTTTCTTTTGACTTCTGATCATCACCAGCTCTTTTTCCTACCTCCAAATCTCCTTTATCTTAATGTGGCTAACTCACTTATCATTTACCTCTCAGTTTGAAAGTCACATTCTCTAAGAGACCCTGACTGTAGCCCCCTCATCCTCTCCTTTCTCCCACTCTCCACACAAGTTCAGATTCTCAGCTCTATTTGCACCCAATGTATCTCCACCATATGATCTAGTTGTCACCATTTCTTTCTTTCATTTTATTTTATGATTAGCACAGTGCTTGGCACAGATGTGCACTTACTGTGCATTGAGAGAACAAAAGAATGAAAAGTCAAAGTGTTTTTCATTGAATAAATATTTATTCACTGTGATAAGCACAGTGTTGCCCTACAGGCAGAATACGCTCATGTGTATATTTAGTGTGGCCGTGGAGGAGTGGGAAGGGGGAAGAAGAGGAGTGGGAAGGAAGAAGAAGAGAAAAGAAGTCAGAGACAGAGACTGGTTGCATCATATTTATTTGGAATTATAATGTTGCCCTTTTTCAGCATTTTGGGAATACTTATTTAAGAGGAGTTAAAGAAGTAAAAAGACCAGACCCTGCAGGTTTCATGTAAATTCTTGCTGAAAAAAATCAAATAAAACTTTCCTTTTTGAAAAATTTAGTCTCAGTAAAAAATAGATAAGTTATACAGGGCACCTTGGGGTACCCAAACACAAAATTATATCTAGGTTTATAAACTATAATGTGACCTTGTAGAGAGACCAGAAAATTTGGGCTGTTCATTATGATTTGCTTAGTTGAATACTAAAGAGACTTTGCATTACTTTTACACGTAACTGCAAAAAAGGCTCTGCGACTGTCAAATAAACATGAGATTAAAAATTTTAATAAAAAATCTGTATGCAGATTGTGTAGTTTGTAAATAATCTAAAATTGTTATACAGGACTTTTATTGTGCATCCATGATATAAATACTGTTAAGGTCTGAAGTGAAATATGTATTGCCTATATTATGTAAGTATATATCTATATGTACTGAAATGTGCATTGATTGACATGATTAAAATAAAATATAACAATAAGCTAAAGTATGTGGTTTTTGGTTCTAGTAATTTATAATGCTGTTTCACTAGCTGGCAATAAGAAAATGAGAAATATATTTTTTTACAGCAGAAACCATACATACAGATGGACATTTTAAGAGAGATTTTTAAAAATTTACCGTATAGTGGCACTCATGCTTCTATAAGAACCTTTATAGCAGCTTTATTTCTTTGTCTTTGTAAAAACAGTTTAGTCTTACTGTTTTATTATTACTTATATTTTACAAAGGGAGATACTGAGGTACAGGAGTCATTTAAAACACACTTTTCTCTAAGAAAAAACTTAACTCAGTATATACTCTGGTTTTCCTTTATTATTTCCAAATTCTTTTTTTAAAATACTGATGTAAACACTGAATTTATAGGCTATTAATAAATACTGAAGTACAAAATAGGAGAGATTCAGGGAGTAATAGCATGCCTGAGAGAAGGGGGAGCCCAGATGGTCACCTGCTTTCCTAAAATCCTCTTCTTTTTGGGCGTCCGAACTTCCCCACCTTTCCCTGACCAGTCTATTTGTCTCCCTCTCTTCTGACACTGCGTCTTCTCCATGGCTCCCTTCTCTATACCTTCCCAGAGTCACCTCCTCTGACCCCAGCCCCCCCAACTTCCTTCCTCCAGGAACTGTCTCAAGACTCCCGAGTTGTCTCTTGGCCCCTCATTTTTTTACACTATCTTTCTTAAGTTCTCTCACTTATTTAACTGTTACTGGAAAGATTGAATCAGAGAGTCAGTCACCTTTGGGTTACTTTTGTCAAGCACCTTGTTATTTTTCTAGTTTATTATTTCATTTTATTGGAGATAATATATTATTTATATGTAATTCAATGTTTAAATATCAGTTATGATTTAAATAAAGCTTTTTACATAAATACTGTTTCCATATTTTGTTTTAACCTTTATTTTAAAAAATATTTCCTGTACTATTCTCCAGCTCTTCAGGATGCAGTTACAAACCCAGATATGTTACAAACTGCTTTAATGAAAAGGAACATAATTTTTATTACTTTTAAAAAAGCATAATCCTATATTCTACAATTTAAAAATTGGTACATAGTGCCTCAAATTCAAGATGAAATCTTGAAGTTCTTCAATTCCTAAATTGTTACTAAAGACATGCATCTCTAGGGCTGCCCATAATCCCATATTCCACTGTGTTTCTGACCTCTAAGCAGCTTCTTCAAATCCATAGTATACATAATCTTGCTTATTTTATATTAAAGTGGTCTAGATATAGACCCAAAAGCATGAGATACATACTGCTGAATTAGATAAATAATAGCATATTCTTACTTTAGTCTACAAATATTCAAAAGTATTGATAATTATAATTTATCTTAGTTTCAGAAGAAATTACTTTTTAATGAAATAGGGTAAAAATCAAAGACTCATATATAAAATTTTAATATGAATTATTATGAATAAATTTAAGGAAATATATGTTCTTAAGAATTTAAGATTTTAACAATATATGTTCATAAGAAAATTTGCTGTTAACTACATTTGGGTTTTATTCATTTAAATTTCTGTCTGAATCTCTACTTGAAAGAACTTCGTTATACTTTTTTCTTTTAATTTTATTTATTTATATTTTTGTTAGACTTTATTTTTTAGAGCAATTTTGGGTTCACAGCAAAATTTACAGAGAACAATGTATAGATATTTCCTAAATACCTCTTCCTTGCCCCTCACGTGGAATATTCCCCATATTAACATCCCCGCTAGAGTGGCAGATTTGTTACAACTGATGAACCTACATTGACACATCATTATCACCCAAAGTCTACAGTTTCCTTTAGGGTTCACGCTTAGTGTTGTATATTCCATGTGCTTGGACAAATTTATAATTTCATGTATCCAAAATTATAATGCCATTCAGATTAGTATCGCTTACCTAAAAATTCTTTAGATTCCATCTATTCATTCCTCCTTCCTCCCTAAGCCCTGACAACCAGATTTTTTTTTTTATAGTTTCCATAGTTTTACCTTTTCATTATGCCATGTACTTGGAATCATACAGTATGTATATTTTTCAAACTGGTCTCTTACACTCATAGTAATATGCATTTAATTTGCCTCAATGTCTTTTCATGGTTTGATAGCTCATTTCTTTTAGCACTGCATATTATTCCATTGCCTGGAAGTGCCAGTCTACTTATCCATTCACTTACTGAAGGACATGTTGGCTGCTTCCAAGTTTTGGCAATTATGAATAAAACTACTATAAACATCCATGTGCAGGTTTTTGTGTAGACTTAAGTTTGCAGCTCTTTTTGGTAAATACCCAAGAGAAGCATGAATGAAAGATCATATGCTAAGAGTATCTTTGGTTTTGTAAGACATTGCCACACTGTTTTCCAAAGTGGCTGTGCCATTTTGCATTCCCACCAGCAATGAATAAGCATTTCTGTTGCCCCATTTCCTCTCCAGCATTTTGTCTTGTCAGAGTTCTGCATTTTGACCATTCTTATAAGTATATAGTGGTATTGCTTTGTCATTTTAATTTGCATTTTTCTGATGACACACAATATGGAGCATCTTTTTCATAGGCTTATTTGCCATCTACATATTTTCTTTAGTGATATGTATGTTAAGATCTTTGGCCTATTTTTAATTATTTTTGTTTTGTTTAATTTTAAGAGTTCTTTGTAAATCATGGATAACAATCCTTTATGAGATGTGTCATTTGCAAATATTTTCTCCCAGTCTACAACTTGTCTTCTCATTTCCTTGACAATTTCTTTTGCACAGCAAAATATTTCAGTTTTAATGGAGTCCAGCTTATCATTTTTTTCTTTCATGGATTACACCTTTGGTGTTTTATCTAAAATTTCATTGTTAAACCCAAGATTATCTAGATTTTCTCCTATGTTATGTTCTAGGAGTGTTATAGTTTTACAGTTTTGAATTTTACTGTTAGATGTATGAACCATTTTGAGTTAATTTTTGTGAAGGGTGTAAGGTCTCCATTTAAATTCTTTTTTCCTTTCATGTGGATATTTAGTCGTCCAAGCTTCACTTATTGAAAAGACTATCTTTGCTCCATTGCATTGCCTTTGCTCCTTTGTCAAAGATCAGTTGACCATATTTATGTGGCTCTATTTCTGGGCTCTTTATTCCATCCCACCGATCAATTCGTCTATTTTTTCACCACTGTTACACTCTTAATTATAGTAGATTTATAGCAAGTCTTGAAGCCAGGTAGCATCAGTACTCTAACTCTGTTCTTCTTCAATATTGTGTTGGCTATTCTGAGGATTTACCTCTCCATATAAACTTTAGATTTGCTTTGTTGATATACTGAAAATAACTTACTGGTATTTTGATTGGGATTTCATCAAATCTTCATCATACATTTTAATTAATTTGCTTAATTCATTGCAACGTCAATGTCAGTTTGATAGCTTCTTTTGCCTTTTAAAATCTGTGTACGATTGCTTGAACCATTATTTATGTCTTTTGAAAATATAATGCTCTCTTTATGTTTCTTGTTTCTTCTCTTCCTCTTCTTTGTCCCTCTTTTTCTCCTCCTCCTCCTTTTTCTTTTCTCCTTCTCTCCCTTTCTCTCTCTCCCTCCTAGCTCCCTTCTTATCCCCCTACACATGTGGCATGTGCCTCTGTGTGTGAAATCAATTAGGATTTAGCTCACATCTGATTTGGGCATCCTGCTCAGAACTAAGCTGAATTCACTTACTTTAGGGATCTTAAGGCCATTTATCTCATGTTTCACTTACATTGACTTAATACTCTCTAGAGTTCAGCTCCTCCTCAAGTCCCATCAAATGAGCTTCATTTACAAGGTATTTATGTAATTTGAAAACTTTACATGAGGTTTCAGGAAGATTGTGGAATTTATACAAGGTCCCAGCTTTCACCGTCTTGCTCATTTTCTTTCTCTTCTTTCTCTCCACCTTTTCACCAACCCACTGTTGTTTCCTTATGAAAGGAAATTCTGCCATCTCTTTTGCTGCTTACTTTGTGCTAACCTTATCAAAACAATTTCTCTAAAAACAAAACAAAACAAAAGCCCAAAATGTTCTCATTAAAGGCATT
Source organism: Macaca thibetana thibetana (assembly GCF_024542745.1). Taxonomy (NCBI): domain Eukaryota; kingdom Metazoa; phylum Chordata; class Mammalia; order Primates; family Cercopithecidae; genus Macaca; species Macaca thibetana. Next base: position 92,700,172 of record NC_065581.1, read on the forward strand.
CTGTTCCCAGCTAATCAAAAATAGCAAAAACAAAATAACTTTACCACATCACAATAAAATTATCTTTATGAAACTAGGCTGGGCACGGTGGCTCATGCCCGTAATCCCAGCACTTTGGGAGGCCAAAAGATGGGTGGATTGCTTGAGGTCAGGAGTTCGAGATGAGCCTGGCCAACATGGCAAAACCCCATTTCTACTAAAGATACAAAAAATTGGCCAGGCTTGGTGGTGTGCCCCTGTCATCCCAGCTACTTGAGAGTCTGAGGCAGGAGAATAGCTTAAGCCCAGGACGTGGAGGTCTCAGTGAGCTTAGATTATCTCAGAAAAGAAGGAGAAGGAGAAGAATAAGAAGAAGGAGGAGGAGGAGGAGGAGAAGAAGAAGAAGAAGAAGAAGAAGAAGAAGAAGAAGAAGAGAAGAAGAAGAAGAAGAAGAAGAAGAAACAACTCTATTAGTTTGTACTTTTGCTACTTTTTATAAAACTACAAACTTATGCTCATTTGTGATAATAACTATGGAAGAAAAGTATTAGCAGTGGTTTCTTAATGGTGATGGAAACAGTATAATGAAGCTATCTAAAATCAAAGTCTGAAATGAACTGGTTAATTTTGCATTTTACAGTATAGAGAGCTATACTTTGATATATAGTAGTTACCATCTTTTTAAAAGAATATAAGTTAGGTAATAAGTGAATATTTGGATGACTGATCAAATTTATGTGAGATTGGCATGCACATTGTGCTAAAATTATAATTACTCAAGATCAGTTACTCTTAAGTAATACTTCATTGACTATTTAAGTACCTATTTATGCCTGAATACCTAAGAGTTTCCCTTTTATTACTTTTAAAATAAATACTACCTTACCTACTTAGAGTAGTAATTCAGAATTAATATCACTTAAGTGAATATATTAGATAAGCTTGAGATGAAAAAATCTATTGAATTCATGCTTTAGATTGACCGAGGATGAAAATCCAGCACTGCCTGGAGAGCAATACCACATAGTAGATTACCGAAAGAAATTAAAAGTTGAAACATTGGTTCTGATATCTGAATTGGGCAAATATTAAATACAAATTTTGAATGTATTTCAATTTTGCCATCTTTGAAATATAGTATTAATCATATAGTAGCCATGTTTTTATTTTTAATATTCTTATTTTTTTCAGTAGTCTCTCCTCAAAAGTAAAAGAGAAAATTAGAGAAAAAACTGGTAAACTCAAAATGATAGGGCAATTAAGTTGCAGTTTGGCAGCATAAAATATAAGCTGTTGACCTTTGAACCCCTTCTGCTGTAGTTGTTGAAAAAACCCTTTACATGAAAGGGCTGGTGAATTATCTTTTCAATCAATAAATCCCCTTCTTAGAGGTTGCATTGTTGCCCGTAGGGTTGATGAGCCTAGCTAATTTCCTTTTAGGGCTGAAAAAACTATTTAGGTTCATATGACACTGCTATCCTTTAGGACTTCTTAGGATAAAGCAAATGTTAAAAAATTACTACCATTAAATTGAATAAAAAGGTCAAGCTATCAACCCCTAGTCTATAAAAATTAATCTTGAAACAATTTGAAGATTTTTAAACCCCAATTATTGCTCACAGTGTTTAAGTTTTAAGTTCCAGTGTAAATCTTGTGATGGCAGAAATCAGAGTACCTCACCTGGTGTGTCGTTTAGAATGGCCTGCAAGTATGGCAGACGTAACGAGAATAATCAGAAGTACATTTCCAAAACAAATTAATAAGACTGTTTGCATACCCAGTAAGTAGGTTAGGTATACTTAAATACAAGACCATCTTATTGACCCATATTATCTAATGTACAGCAATTACACAGGTGTTTTCCTTATGGAGTTATAAGAGGCACACCAAAAAAATCAAAGATCACAGACAATTTACCCATATGCTTTTTTCTCATTCTAACCATACTCACTTTTTACAGTTCAATGGGGGAAAGATTACATACTGACATTTTTGAAATTTAAAAACAAGAACAAATTTTGCTAATATCAGAATTATTACCTGTATTTGGTTCAGTAAAGATTCTTACATATATGCAAAACAATTGCATATAATCCAGATTATATGTGTTGACATACTATGTTTATTTCCCATATATTGATTTTTTTTTTTAAACTGGAAGACTTAAGTTACAGAGAAAGATTAAAGGAAAATCTATTTGTTAAAAAATACATGTATTCTCTATGAATAGGAATGCATAGATTTTTCTCTCTCATAACTCATTGTGATTTTGGTATTTGAGAATCCTATCACAGAAATCAAGATTAGTAATGATTCATATTAAATGAGTAGTAAAAGTTCTCTGTCTCTCTGTGCCTATGTTTTATGAGGTGAAGTAGGTGAATAAAACAAAAATATGGATTGTTCATTTATCCTTTCTCACATAACTAAACTAAAATGAAACTTGAAAGTCTTGAATGTTTACTGCATCTTTAGAAATATACACACTCGAAAATACTTTTACTCATTTTCTTAAAATCTCTTTATACATTTTGATGGTCCAGTATCTTTTAAAAAGATAGTCAGTTGGATTGCATATTAACTCTCTACAACTTTGATACAAAGAAAAAATTACCCGTTCCCTTTATTTGTCATTAGCTCCTCTAGTCTCTTTCGTGAGAAACCATTCATTGGCTGGTAGGAGAAAGATCAACTAAATATCTTGTCCAGTTTAAAAGCTGGATTGATCACAATATTAAACCATGTTTCAGATAGCCTGTTTAATTAAATTTGTTGTAGAGCTGCCTTCATAGGTATTTTAAATTTGGCCTAAAAGTTTCTTTGTACATAGTGAACTGTAACTTAATTTGATGTGTAAATAGATTGTAATCTATTTATGTAACAAATAGTCCAGTCATAGCCAAACAGAGCAGGCAAACTTTGGTCACCCACAGGTGCCCACCTGTTCAAAACAGGCTCAAGTAAGGCAAATGCCCAGCTCTAACCAGTCCAACTGTTTCTGTACCTTAGTTCCATTTTCTATATGCTAGTTTCCTTTTTCTGTCCATATATGTTATCCAACCATGTGGCAGCCCTGAAATCACTCTGAACCTAGTCTGGTTCTGAGGGCTGCCCAATTCACAAATTGTCCTTTGCTTAATTAAACTCTGTTCAATTGAGTTTGCCTAAACATTTTCTTTTAACACCTCTCATTGATTCTCACCACAAGACAAACATCTAGCAGTAGGAAGTGTGGTGTTGGGTGGACCAACTCAGGCTGGCATGTGTCATTTGAAAGGTAAATCCTATGTGTGTTTTATGTTTAGGTGTCCCTGGCTTCTAATGCTTAAGTCTGTGGTCTATTAACCTTGGTTCTACCCTCAGTTCTAGAAACAGTCCTCATGGCTGTTCCTAATGAGCCTGGATCTACCTAAGGATTTGTTTATATAACTCATCTGCAATCTGAGTGTTACTGTCTTTGATCCCAGCCAGGCTGTACTACAGTAAAGACTCCGGCAAGCCTCTGACATGCTTTTGGTTCTATAAAGTAAAATAAAATAAAATAAAAAATAAAATAAAATAAAATAAAATAAAATAAAATAAAATAAAATAAAAGGTTGTTTTAGAGAACACTCAAATGCTTCCCTCTGCTGGACAGTACCAAAGTTACTTTGATGAGTCTGTTGCTGAGTAATGGGTACCATGACCCTCAGCGTTCCAAATAACTAGTGACCTAACTATTGTTTTCCACTCTGTATTAGTTCATTTTCACAGAGCTATAAAGAAATATCTGAGACTGGGTAATTTATGAAGAAAGGTTTAATTGACTCACAGTTCCACATGACTGGGGAGGCCTCAGGAAACTCAGAATCATGGCAGAAGGTGAAGGGGAAGCAAGGCACACCTTACATGGCAGCAGGAGAGAAAGAGAGCAAGGGGGAGAAGTGCCACCCTTTCAAACCATCAACTCTCATGAGAACTCACTCACCATCAGGAGAACAACAAGGGAGAAATCTGCCTCTGTGATCCAACCATCTTCTACCACACCCCTCCTCTGACATGCAGGAATTACAATCTGAGATGAGATTTGGGTGGGGACACAGAGCCAAGCCATATCACACCCTCATATAAATGTCTGTTTCTAAAAAATATTTAAAAAAAGAAATCAGAACATCGGTCTGCTAGTCATTTCTCTGTCCTCTGCTTCTCATCTATTACTCCTTTAGTTTCCCTAGTGTCAGAAAAGACCCAGCTTCCCTGTTTGCTCTTCCTATGTGGGCTTCTATGGTTTAGCCCACACAGCCTAGCTCTTGCTTGTGCAAAACAGAGATAAAGGAATTTACCAATCTTCCCTCATGACTCTACCCTCACTGTCAAGGTTATTGGCTTGCTTCCAAGTCATATTTTTCAATGTCAAAAACTCAATCTTTCCGTTTGATTCCTTTTGTAACAACTTATAATCTTCTTCAGGCAGAAGGACAGAGTAGGGCAAAGTGCACGTGGTACAAAGGAAAGTTTCAAAGGTTAAAAAGAAAAATAATTAATAACCTTAGATCATCACACTTATTACTTTTTTCTCTTTATGCTTCTAAAAGTAGATCATGAATATAAAGTGTATCTAAAACTGAAAAGACAATGTCCATCTAGGAATGTGTCCCAGAGTAAGAAAGTATATATAGAAAGACTGATGAATCTTAAAGTATAAAAATTAATCATATTTGTATGGTAAAACTTGTAGTTAAAATGATTAACAATATATTTGAGAAAATCCCCTTAATATAGGTGTAAGGACATTGATGCTCACATAGTTCAAAGTTCTTACAAGTAAAGAAGGAAAGGGCAGCCTTCCTATCCATGAATAAGCAAATACGAAATTAGAAATGTGAATTGTTAGTAAATATTAAAATAAATATTTGGCCTTTACTCATTATCAAAGAAATGAAAAGTAGAATGAGATACCATTTCCCCCTACAGATTGGCAAAAATTCAAAAGAATGGTAAAGACCAGGAAGGGGAACCACATAAAGAAATTGACACTCTTCTTTATGGTGGCATTAGAGACATTGTTGAGATCATTGCTTTTAGAAAAGAGATAAGCTTGTGGATTAAAATTCCTAGATTATTAGTTACTACATCAACTAATTAAACATGCAAATATGTTTAATTTTTATGCTTTAAGCTTTATTGGTCTTTCTGTATGTATTTTCTGACTCTGGGACACATTCCTTGGGAGGCTAATATATGGGATTTTTATGTAATATACTTGACATGGTAAGTGTCAATACAAAGTTGTTGTGGTTGTTAGAATATACATTGGCTCAGTCATTTTGAAAAGGAATTTATCAAAACATGTACAAAACTTTAAAGAATGTATATGTCCTATGAGCCAACATTTCTAGGAATTTTCCCAAAACAATGAATCAAATGTATATGTACAATTATGAAGAGTTAAATCACAGCTTATTTAAAATAGAAAATTGGAAACAAATGTGCAAAAATAGGGATTTATGAAAATCTTTGCATACCTACTACTAAAATCCAGCATCTGTTGAATCTACTTTGTTTCTTGCCCGACTTTCCATTTTGTTCCTGTAAGATCAACCATATGTTTTAAAGCATCTTGTCATATTGTGATCTAGCATTTACTTGGGCTTGAAGATTTTTCAGGTGTTCTTAATTTGTTATTTTATTTAAGAAAAAAATCAATGTACATTTTTTAACATTGGTACATTTTCATCACTTATTAATATTTAAATTAAAAGCAACAATCTTCAAAGAAGTGTGTATTTGAATTATTTTTAATACACATCAAATAGTATGAAATAAAATATTAAAACATTATTTTCAGCTGATTGGATTACTAGCAAAAGAGAGAGTGTGTGTGTACACTTACTTTTCCATGTTTTGAACATCAGTATTTTCTTATTTGAGTATATATTAATTTTATAATTATAAATATTTTCATAAATGAATCTATATATATTATTTTTGATTTGTTAAAATACGTACACTTTTTTAAAAAATTAAGAATTTTGATTCTTTTTAATTATATTTTCTGTGCATACAACTTTTAAAATTACTTTACAGAGTTATAGTACCTCTATTGTTTTGTTGCTTTAAAAAAAAAATCTGACAATATTAAATAAACACAGTAAACACACAAGTATACTGGCATTCAATATCCAAATCATTCTGATTCTGACCTCCTTTCCTAGCCTTATTTTCTATGACTCTGCAGAATTAGTCTTCCTTACCTGGTGCCAGGCTGAACCACTGAATATTCTTTAAGCATATATTTCCCACTCACATATCCCTTGTGATTCCTGTATAGATGGATTGTATTAGCCTTATCAAAATCCCAATATTTCAAAACACACTCATTATTGAGGGTGAATCAAAGCATGACCTTTTCCACTGTCTTCTGCCTTCTTTAATACTTTGAGGATAAAATAGTATCTTTATCTTTGAATTACTATACATTTTTAATTCACGCCTCTTACAACACCAGTTGCATAGAATCCTGCATTGTAGATACTTGTAAATGGCACTTTTTGTCTTTAGGTAAAGTCTTTCTAAAGACAGAGATCCTGAATCTTTAGAGTGGTCAACTCATTTTATTCTGTTTGACATACAAAAGTATTAGAATTTAATAAATTTAATGAATTATTTTCCATTTTTAAGAAAAAAAAGTGTCTTGAATTAACATGTTAGCTATTGCATTTTGATTCTATCCATTTCTAAGGTCATGCAGCACTTTAGGAGATATCTTAAAAAGTTATCTCTGGGTTATTCTTCTTGATAGCTTGAACTTCAGTTATCATAAATATATTAAGGAAAATAACTTACACTAAAATCTAAGACTAAACAAGACATGCAAGAAGACATCATTTAATTAAGTTGCATTCTTCAGTCTGCATGATTTCTTTTGCCTGGTTGCTTTATAACATTATCATTGAGACAGGAATAATACAAGGTGGTCACAGGAGAACCGAAAATTTGAGGTAGCAGTTTCACATGACTAGCAAAAAGAAACTGTTGAAATAAATGCATAAACTAAGGGCTGACAAAACCCCGAAACACCAGGGTGTGGGGCAAGATAGCTGAGATCAACTGGACCCAAGATGGTGCTGGGTTTGAACTAAGTTTCACCTAGGACCTCACTATACACCCATTAACATAATAAATCACACACCTGCCAGCACCATGACAGTTCCAGGAACACCTGTATTTGGTGTAAAAATAGGTGGTACCACAGTTCCAAGAAACTTTCACCTTTTTCCAGGAATCTTTGTGAATATTCCAACCCTTGGTTGAGGAAACACATAAAGACAGAAACCCTAAGCCCCTCTTCATGACTCTCTCTTACGTATGCCTGCACTCCCCTTTCTCGAGTGTGTATTTTTCACTTTCAAATATTAATATGCTATCTCCGTACTTTCACTGTTTTCTGACTTGTCCTTGAATTCCTTCTCATGACAGTGTCAAGAGCCTGGACACACAGGCTGGGGTTGAGGTCCCACTGGCATTTGGTGACCTCCCCCAACTCACCAGTATCACCATGCCAACACATTTGAGTTTTGATTTTACTTTTGATTTTGCTTTATAGAATGCAATGTTGTTTAAATCCAGGAGCCAAATGTCAGTCATGGAGGCATACTGGTTCATCAGAAGCATCATAACTGAGGGTTTCAGACAGGGAGGAAAAGAACCCCTCAGGAACATGATAAAATTAGATCTAATTTATGTGCACGTTGAGCCATATATTGAGGTCAGGAGCTGTGATTGAACTGCACCATTTGTGAACTGCTATTCATTGTCTCAGAAGTAGTCTGAAACATTGCAGCTCAGGCTTCATATCATTATTTAATTAGGTTATCTTGAGTAGAACTTTCTGAGGGAAAAGAAGAGTACTGGAAATTCATTGGAGGTCTAATTAACCACAGCTTTTGTTTTGCCATACAATTATCATTGTAACATATATTCTCACAGCTCTCTATTAAGTAGAGATTGTTTTGCATAGTGTTTACAATATCTTTTCTTATATTGCAATGTTCCTGGTTACCAAGAGTAATAAAAAGTTGTCAGAGAAGATAGAGAGAATTTATGTCTTTCAAAGTGATTTCTTTTTTAATTTAAAAAAATTTTTAATTTTTGTTGCTACATAGTAGGTATGTAGTAGGTATGTAATTTTTGTTGCTACATAGTAGGTGTATATATTTATAGGGTACATTAGATGTTTTAATACAGGCATACAATGGGTAATAATCACATCGGGGTAAATGGGGTATCCATCACCTCAAGCATTTATTCTTTTTGTTGTGTTACAAAATATCCAATTATACTCTTTTAGTTGTTTCAAAATATACAATAAGTTATTGTTGATGGTAGTCACCCTGCTGTGCTATCAAATACTGGATCTTAATGACTCTGTCTAAATATATTTTTTTACCCATGGGCAATTCCCACTCATGCCCATCTTAGAGTGATTTTTAAAAATACTCTGAGAACATATATGTGTGTGAGGTATGTATGCCTCACTGTAATATACAATTATGCAATATTTGGGGATACAACACATTAAGGTGCTTGGGCCAAAAAGTCAAGTAAAACAAAGCAAAATGCAAACAAAACCAACAATAAAAAAAGCACTTTGAAAGTAAATATTATTGTTTCTTTTTTTTCTTCTTAATGTTTTCATTTCCTATTTCCAGAGGCAAAGATGATTTTTTTCCTCTTCTTTAATTCTGTCTTGAAAGCCTTCTATGGATATCAGTGGGAGAAAACTGTGAAGCATTCAATATCTCATTTAAGCTACTAAGCACAAAGAATACTTAAATATTTTTCACCTATATGCAATTGCTTTTACTGCTGCATCAAACACTGCTGGGGTGTGAGGAAGTGGGTCTTATTATTCAAACCTAACCTTGATTTTCTAAAGTAGTATTTTAACAACCAGATGCAAAATATTTTAGGGAGTGAACTGAGTTTTGAATATTTCTATGGCATGCCATATTTGTGTTGAGATAAACACAGTGACTGGCTGTTCATTTTCTGTTCTACAATGGCACATTATGAATGTTCCTATAAACCTGTACTCACAGTATATGGACTTGGGAAGCACTATGGTTAAGACTGAGAATATCTAGCTTCCACTTAGTTGCCTGGACAACCCAAATAAAAAATGAGCAAAGGACTTGAATAGATACTTCTCTAAAGAAGATATACAAATGGCCAATAAGCACACATAAAGATGTTCAATATCAGTAATCATTAGAAAAATGAAAATCAAAACTGTAATGAGATATCACTTTACACACATTACAATGGCTAATATTTAAAAAATAACAAGCATGGGGATATAGAGTAATTAGAACCTTGGGTACTGTTGGTGGAATGGAAAATGGTACAGCCACTGTGGAAATAAGTATGACATTTATTGAAAATAATAATAAAGCTATTATATGATCCAGCAGTTCTACTTGTGGGTATATACATCTCAAGAATTGAAAGCAGGGTCTCTAGGAGATAGTTGTACACCTATGTTTATAGCAGCATTATTCATGATAGTTAAAACATGTAAGAAACCAGTTTGTTTATGAATGGATGAATGGATATGCAAAATGTAGTGCATACATACAATGAAATATTATTCAGCCTTCAAAAGGAAGAAAATTCTAATATATGCTACAACATGAATGAAACTTGAGTACATTAGGCTAAGTGAAATAAGCCAGTCATGTAAAGACAAATATTGTATAATTCCATACATATAAAGTACTTTGGTAGTCAAAATCACAGAGACAGAAAGCTGACTGGTGGTTGCCAGAAGCTGAGGGGAGGGGACAATAAGTTATTATTTAATGGGTATAGAGTTTCAGTTTTGTAAAATGAGAAGAGTTATGAGGATGGATGGCAGTGATGGTTGCACAAGATTATAAATGTATCTGATATTATTGAACCATACACATAAAAATGGTTGAGTTTGAATTTAAATTTTATGCTTTATGTATTTGCCACAAAAAAATGAAGCAAAAACAGAGTAGGCCAAGATGACATTTCCTCCAGGAAACCTCAAGAGCTCTCCTATCTCTTAATCTCTTCTTGAGCACCAAATACTCGCATGATCCTGCCACTGAACTCGGTTCCCGGAATTATAATTGCTTGTCCCTTTTTTAAATATCCAAAACCTGCCTTAAATTTCGGTATCAAAATTCCAGATGGCGAATACTTTCACTCATCATGGTATAGAGCTCTGTGTCCTGTCTCGAATGAATGTGAGTATTCTGTTAGGCTCTTTACCTTCACGCGCAGGTAAAGGAAACTAGACATTCATTTTTCCTTTTTCCCTTTCTGAAGGAATAAAGAATGAGATTCTTTCTTTCTTTCCCACCAAGCAGATACAGGAGTCATATGCAGAGGTTGCATTCACCTCATGTGGATCAGAACAGCTGCAGTAGCAGTTAAAACAGTGATACCAGTGACTAAAAAGCCACTGTCCTGAGCCTCCTGACAGTGTTTCTGCTGTTTTAGCCAAGAGGGACACTTCTTAGGACCCTCTGTTAGATGTCCTCACATGTAACAACTAAAGGGGTAATGCATGGCAGATAGGAAAATTGGCTTTTAACATTCTGCACCAGCCATACAGCCAAAGTCTTTTCTGATTGGTCAGTGCCTATACCACACTTATTGTTAAGTACTTTAAATACAGTTCTTGAGTGTAAGGTTATAAAATTAAATACCAATGTCTTACATAATAATTGTGCTTTTTTGCTGTGTACTTAGCTATGTTATACATACAACTCTTTAGGAAAAAACGTTCAATTACATTTTAAAAATATTTCCCATACCTTGAAAAGAGAAATTATCCAGAAGTACTAAGCATACTTCATGTTATAGATAGTATGTAATATAGAACACATATATTTTAAAAATAAGATGTAATTTTAATAGTAAATATAGAATTTTTAAAGTAGAGAAATATTAATATAAACAGGATAAAATCCTCTCACATATATATCTTTACAAAATAAAATCCAGATTATATTTTAAATATAGATTTTAAAAGTTTATTTCATTAAAATTGTAGATCAGTGATCTCCTATTGTAAAAGAAGTACCTGTCAAGTTAAGTTGGAAGCACTAAAAACTACAAACAGTTATACCCATTTTCCCAGAGTCCTAGACAGATCAGCAACAAAGCATAGTAACATATCGCCTTGGAAATGCCTTCAAAGATAATACACTAACAAAACTCATTAACCAAATGTCTATGGCATACTAAACAAACAAGAACATTTTCATGATTGTGAAGTTTTGCTGAATAATCAATAATCTCCTGGTACTTTGCAGCAGTAAATACTAAAGACAATTAGAAACAACTTATTTAGAGTACAATTAAAAGTGGGGGGTACATGGAAAAGAGCATGGAGCCATATGAAAAATAGACTAACAGATCGGCCAGGGGATCATAACTACAATGTGCATACAAGGTTGATTCCCATTTAGCCCCACAGAGGAGTAGAATTTTCTTAATATCTAGTGTTAGGTTTATGGAAATAAGGTCTTTTATAAGAAATGGTGTGACAGAGATATTCCCAGCGGGTGCTGATTATCGGAAACTCTTATTTAACGTATCATGATTTGGGGCACATAAAAGAAGATGGATGTTAGAAAGGCAGTGATTTTCCAGGCCCTATAAAAGGTAATTGAAGCATTAAAACAACTACACAGGAAGCCAAACTAGAGGAGTTGTGGATCAGAAAATATAACTGTGAGATGTTAGAATATCAAATAATCTTTCTTACTAATTGAAAATGCATTCATGTACACTCTAGGGACCTGAATACCTGTTCTATAAGTTAATTAGGTACTAATATTTAAACTGGAATTTTTCTTTGGTTAAAGGAGTCTAATGTTTATAATAATGTGTATGCATATATAGACACACATATATACATCAATATTACAAAACATTGTCAAGAAAAATATTTAGCTTTCCTAGGCAGAGAGAGAAATCTTACCTACATGGATCTGTATGTCAAATATATTTTTAATAAACTTACATTTTCAAATAAAAGTATCTCACACTACATTTGCACCATAAATTGTTTGGGATGAAATAGTGGAAAGTGCCAGGCATGGTGGCTCACACCTGTAATCCTAGCATGTTGGGAAGCTGAGATGGATGGATCACTTGAGGTCAGGAGTTCAAGACCAGCCTGGCCAACATGGCAAAATCCCACTGTTACCAAAAATACAAAAATTAGCCAGGTGTGCTGGTGTATGCTGATAATCCCCACTCGGGAGACTGAGACACTAGAATTGTGTGAACTCAGGAGGCAGAGGTTGGAGTCAGCTGAGATCATACCACTGCACTCCAGCCTGAGTGATAGAGTGAGACTCTGTCTCAAAAAGAAATAGTAAAGAAAAGAAGAGGAGAGAAGAGAAGAGAAGAGAAGAGAAGAGAAAAGAAGAGAAAAGAAAAGAAAAAAAGAATTAATGGAAACAAAAACTTTGGAATAATAGGTGACAGAAAGAGCCAGAGATCATCACTGATGTTCACATGCTGTCTGAAAGGGTCTAAGTCACCCCTGTCATATTTTCATATTAGTTTTGGTTTACCCTGTGTTCCTCAAACATATTCCTTTTCCTTCAATGAATATTGGAAGGCTTTTGGGGTATGACAAACCTCAGGAGTCTCCAACATTTCTTAGGGCGAGACAACACATTTTTAATAGGTCATGTCCATTTTATGAGTTGAACCAAGGTTGTAGAAACTGAAGCCTGACATTTTTTGTTTGTTTGTTTTTAATTTTTGTTATATATTGACAAATTATACTTGTATATATTTATGGGGCACAAAGTGATGGTATAATTTTTGTTGCAATGTAGAAACATTAGATTAGCTTAATATATCATTACTTCAAACATTTAAATTTTTATACAAGAACATTAGAAATTACTCTCTTAGGATATTGAACTTCACAGAATTCAGCTGTTATCTATATTCACCCCACTGTACAACTGATATAAAAAAAAGAAAAACCCTATTTCTCCTGTCTAACTGAGGCTTTGTACACTGTGACTATCATCTCCACATTTTCCCTACCCTCAGGCCTGTGAAAACCACCATTCTATTCTCTACTTCCACATATAAGTGATAGCATGTGGTATCTTTCTGTGTTTGGCTTGTTTCACTTAGCATGATGTTCTTCAATTTCATTGTCTTAAATTGTACATTTTTTTTCTTTTTTAGGGCTGAATAATATTTCATGGCGTATGAATACCACATTGTATTTATCCATTAATTAGCTCATGAACACTTAGTTTAATTCCATAATACGGCCATTGTGAATAATGCTGCAATAAACAGGGGAGTGCAGACATCTCTGTCACATACTGATTTAAATATTTGGGGGAAATGCTCAGATGTAAGATTGTTATATCATATGGTAATGCTATTTTTAGTTTTTTGAGGAACCTCCATAGTGTTTTCCATAATGATTATAGTAATTTGCATTCCCACTAACAGTGTACAAGGGTTCCCTTTTCTCCACATCCTTGCCAATACTTGTTATCTTTCCCCTTTTTTTTTCTGATAGACATTCTAACAGGTGTGAGTTAATATCTCACTGTGGTTTTTAATTTTCATATTTCTAATAATTGGTGATATTGAGCATGTTTTAAACGTATCTGTTATCTATTTGTATTTTTTCTTTTGAGAAATGTTGATTCTGGTCCCTTGTTTATTTTTAATATCAGATTATGTATTAGCCCGTTTTCAGACTGCTGACAAAGACATACTCAAGACTGGGCAATTTACAAAAGAAAGAGGTTTATAATGGACTTAAAGTTCCATATGGCTGGGGAAGCCTCATAATCATGGCAGAAGGTAAAGAGGAGCAAGACATGCCTTACATGGTTGGCAGCAGGCAAAAAGAGAGCTTGTGCAGGGAACCTTCCCTTTTTAAAACTATTGATTTCATGAGATTCATTCACTATCAAAAGAACAGTGCAGGAAAGATCCGCCCCCACAATTCAATCACCTCCCACCAGGTTTCTTTCACAACACATGGGAATTGTGGGAATTCAAGATGAAATTTGGGTGAGAACACAACCAAGCCATATCATTCCATTCCTGGCCCCTCCCAAATCTTACATCCTCACATTTTAAAACTAATCATGCCCTCCTAATAGTCCTCCAAAGTCTTAACTCATTTCAGGATTAACTCAAAAATCCACAGTCCAGTCTCTTCCACTCATGAGCCTGTAAAATCCAAAGCCAGTTAATTATTTCCTAGATACAATGGGGGTACAGGCATTGGATAAATACACTCACTCCAAATGGGAGAAATTGGCCAAAACAAAGGGGCTACAGGCCCCAGGCAAGTCTGAAATCCAGCAGGACACTCAGATCTTAAAGCTCCAAAGTGATCTCCTTTGACTCCATGTCTCATATTCAGGTCACACTGGTGTAAGAGGTGGGTTCCCATGGTCTTGGGCAGCTCTGTCCCTCTGGCTCTACAGGGGACAGCCTCCTTCCTGGCTGCTTTCATGTGCTGGCGTTGAGTGTCTTGGCTTCTCCAAATGCATGGTGCGAGCTGTCAGTGGACCTACCATCTGGGGTCTGGAGGACCACGGCCCTCTTCCCACAGCTCCACTAGATGGTAACCCAATAGTGACTCCATGTGGGAGCTCTGACCACATATTTTCCTTCCACACTGCCCTAGCAGAGGTTCTCCATGAAAGCCCCTCCCCTGCAGCAAATTTCTTGACATCCAGGTGCTTCCATATATTCCAGGAAAGCTAGGCAAAGGTTCTCAAACCCCAATTTTCAATTTCTGTGAACTGGCAGGCTCAACGCCATGAGGAAGCTGCCAAACTTTGAGGCTTGCACCCTCTGAAGCCATGGCCCTGGCTCTATATTGGCCCCTTTCAGCCATGACTGGAGAGACTGGATGCAGGGCACCAAGTCCCTAGACTGTACACAGCACATAGACCCTGGGGCCAGCCCATTAAACCACTTTTTCCTCCTAGTCTTCCAGACCTGTGATGGGGGAGGGCTGCTGTGAAGACTTCAGATATGCCCTGGAGACATTTTCTCCATTGTCTTGGGGATTAACATTTCAGCTCCTTGTTACTTATGCAACCTGCAGCCAGCTTCAATTTCTCCTCAGAAAATGAATTTTTCTTTTCTATTGCATTGTCAGCCAGCAAATTTTCCAAACTTTTATGCTCTGCTTATCTTTTAAAACTGAATGCCTTTAACAGCACCCAGGTCACATCTTGAATGCTTTTCTGCTTATAAATTATTTTTTCCATCAGATACACTAAATCATCTGTCTCAGGTTCAAAGTTACACAATCTCTAAGGCAGGGGCAAAATGCCACCAATCTCTTTGCTAAAACATAACAAGAGTCACACGATAATAGTGGGAGACTTTAACACCCCACTGTCAATATTAGATCAGTGAGACAGAAAATCAACAAGGATATTCAGGACTTGAACTCAGCTCTGGACCAAGTGGACCTAATAGACATCTACAGAACTCTCCACTCCAAATCAACAGAATGTACATTCTTCTCAGCACCACATCACACTTATTCTAAAACTGACAGCATAATTAGAAGTAAAAGACTCCTCAGCAAATGCAAAAGAATGGTAATCATAACAGTCTCTCAGACCACAGTGCAATCAAATTAGAATTCAGGATAAAGAAACTCACTAAAAATCGCACAAATACATGGAAACTGAACAACCTCTTCCTGAAAGACTACTGGGTAAAAAACAAAATTAACACAGAAATAAATAAGCTCTTTGAAACCAATGAGAACAAAGACACAACATACCAGAATCTCTGGAACATAGCTAAAGCAGTGTTTACAGGGAAATTTATAGCACTAAATGCCCACATGGGAAAGCTGGTAAGATCTAAAATTGACACCCTAACATCACAATTAAAAGAACTAGAGAAGCAAAACAAACAAATTCAAATGCTAGCAGAAGACACGAAATAACTAAGACATGAGCAGGACTGAAGGAGACAGAGACATGAAAAACCCTTCAAAAAATCAATGACCCCAGGAGCAGTTTTTTTTTTTTTTTTAAGATTAACAAAATAGACTACTGGTCAGACTAATAAAGAAGAAAAGAGAGAAGAATCAAATAGACACAATAAAAAATGCTAAACGGGATGTCACCACTGATTCCACAGAAATACAAACTACTATCAGAGAATACTACAAGTACCTCTATGCAAATAAAGTAGAAAATCTAGAAGAAATAGATACATTCCTGGACACATACACCCTCCCAAGACTAAACCAGGAAGGAGTCGAAACCCTGAATAGACCAATAACAAGATCTGAAACTGAGGCAGTGATTAATAACCTATCAACCAAAAAAAGTCCAGGACTAGATTGATTCATAGCTGAATTCTACCAGAAGTACAAAGAGGTGCTGGTATCAGTCCTTTTGAAACTATTCCAAGCAATAGAAAAAGAGGGACTTCTACCTAACTCATTTTAAGGGGCCAGCATCATCCTGATACCAAAACCTGGCAGAGACACAACAACAAAAAAGAAAATTCCAGGTCAATATCCCTGATGAACATCTATGTGAAAATCCTCAATATAATACTGGCAAACTGAATCCAGCAGCACATCAAAAAACTTATCCACCATGATTAAGTTGGCCTCATTCCTGGGATGCAAGGCTGGTTCAATATACGCAAATCAATAAATGTAATCCATCACATAAACAGAACCAACGACAAAAACCGCACGATTATCTCAACAGATGCAGAAAAGGCCTTCAATAAAATTCAACACCACTTCATGCTAAAAACACTAAAAAAATAGGTATTGATGGAGCATATCTCAAAATAATAAGAGCTATTTCTGACAAACCCACAGCCAATATCATACTGAATGGGCAAAGGTGGAAGCATTCCCTTTGAAAACTGGCACAAGACAAGGAATTCATCACTCACCACTCCTATTCAACATAGTATTGGAAATTCTGGCCAGGGCAATCAGGCAAGAGAAAGAAATAAAGGATATTCAAATAGGAAGAGAGGAAGTCAAATTGTCTCTGTTTGTAGATGACATGATTATATATTTAGAAAACCCCATCGCCTCAGCCCAAAAATTCCTTAAGCTGATAAGTAACTTAAGCAGTCTCAAGAAACAAAATCAATGTGCAAAAATCACAGGCATTCCTATACACCAATAATAGACACATAGAGAGCCAAATCATGAGTGAATTCCCATTTGCAATTGCTACAAAGAGAATAAAATACCTAAGAATACAACTTACAAGGGATGTGAAGGACCTCTTCAAGGAGAACTACAAACCACTGTTCAAGGAAATAAGAATGGACACAAATAAATGGAAAAACATTCCATGCTCATGCATAGGAAGAATCAGTATTGTGAAAATGGCCATACTGCCCAAAGTAATTTATAGGTTCAATGTAATCCCCATCAAGCTACCATTGACTTTCTTCACAGAATTAGAAAAAAACTACTTTAAATTTCATATGGAACCAAAAAAGAGCCTGTATAGCCATCAAGTCCTAAGCAAAAAGAACAAAGCTGGAGGCATCATGCTCCCTGACTTCAAACTGACTACAAGAACACAGGAACCAAAACAGCATGGTACTGTTACCAAAACAGATATATAAACCAATGGAACAGAGGCCTCAGAAATAACACCATACATCTACAACCATCTTATTTTTGACAAAGCTGACAAAAACAAGCAATGAGGAAAGGATTCCCCATTTAATAAATGGTGTTGGGAAAACACGGTAGCCATTTGCAGAAAACTAAAACCGGACCCCTTCCTTACACCTTACATGAAAATCACCTCAAGATGGATTAAAGATTTAACATAACAACCTTAGAAGAAAACCTAGGCAATACCATTTAGGATATAAGCATGGGAAAAGATTTCAAACACCAAAAGCAATGGCAACAAAAGCCAGAATTGACAAATGGGATCTAGCTTCTGCACAACAAAAGAAACAATCATCAGAGTGAACAGGCAACCTACAGAACGGGAGAAAATTTTTGCGATCTATCCATCTGACAAATGGCTAATATCCAGAGTCTACAAAGAACGTAAACGAATTTACAAGAAAAAAAACCCAACCCCATCAAAAAGTGGGTGAAGGATATGAACAAGCACTTCTCAAAAGAAGACATTTATGCGGCCAACTAACATATGAAAAGAAGCTCATCATCACTGGTCATCAGAGAAATGCAAATCAAAACCACAATGAGATACCATCTCACGCCAGTTAGAATGGTGATCATTAAAAACTCAGGAAACACCTGATGTTGGAGAGGATGTGGAGAAATAGGAACACTTTTACACCATTTATGGGAGTGTAAATTAGTTCAACCATTGTGGAAGACAGTGTGGCTAATCCTCAAGGATCTGGAACCAGAAATACTATTTGACCCAGCAATCCCATTACTGGGTATATACCCAAAGGATTATACATTATTCTACTATAAAGACACATGCACACATATGTTTATTGCAGCACTATTCACAATAGCAAGCACTTGGAATCAACCCAAATGCCCATCAATGGTAAACTGGGTAAAGAAAATGTGGCACATATACACGATGGAATACTACACAGCCATAATAAAAGGATGAGTTCATGTCCTTTGCAGGGACATGGATGAAGCTGGAAACTGTCATTCTCAACAAACTAACACACAAACAGAAAACACCGCATGTTCTCACTCATAAGTGGGAGATGAACAACAGGAACACATGGACACAAGGAGGGGAACATCACACACTGGGGCCTTTTTGGAGTTGGGGGGCTAGGGGAGGGATGGCATTAGGAGAAATAGCTAACGTAGATGACGGGTTGATGGGTGCCCCAAGTCACCATGGCACATGTATACATATGTAACAAACCTACACACTCTGCACATTATCCCAGAACTTAAAGTATAATAAAAAAATTAGAAAAGAAAGTTCATTGTTATTGTAGAGAAATGCTACTGATTTCTATGTGTTGATCTTTTACCCTGCAAGTTTACTTAATTTATCAGTTCTAACAGTTATTTGGTGGAATCTTTAGGGTTTTTTATATATAAGATTATGTCCTTTGCAAACAGAGACCCTATACCTTTTATTCTTTTCAATTTGGATGCTTTTATTTCTTTCTCTTGCCTCATTGCTCTGGCTAAGGCTTTCAGTACTATGTCGAATAGAAGTGGTGAAAATTGGCATCTTTTTTCCAGTTCTTAGAAGAAAAGCTTTTACCATTTCCCCTCTTGAGTATTATGTTAACTATGGATTTTTTGTGGGCCTTCATTGTGTTGAACTACATTTCTTCTCTACCCAATTTGTTGAGAGTTTTACCATACAAGGATGTTGATTTTTGTCAAATGCTTTTTTCTAAATCTATTAAAATAATCATATAATTTTTGTTCTTCATTCTGTAAAGTGATGCGTCCCATTTATTGATTTGCTTATGTTGAACTATCCTTTCATCCCAGAAATATATCCCATTAGATTATACTAGATAACAGTGAATATATCTTAATATGTTGTCATATTCAGGTTTTTTTTGGTATTTGATTGAGGATTTTTGCATATATGATGTTAGTCCCTAATTTTGATGGTGATAGCCTCATTCGACTTTGGTATTAATGTAATGCTGGCTTCATAAAAAGAGTTTGGAAGCACTCCCTCTTCTTCATTTTTTTGAATAGTTTATTGAGAATGGCCATTAGTTCTTTAAATATTTAGTAGAATTAAGTAGTGAAACCATCAGGTTGGGCTCTTCTTGGTTGGGAGACTTTTTATTCCTACTTTAATCTTCTTTCTCATTATTGGTCCGTTAAGGTTTTTTCCCCTGTGATTCAGTCTTGGCCAAGGTGGCATGTATCTAGGAATGTAGCCAATTCTTTTAGGTTATCCATTTGGGGGGCATATAATTACACATGACAGTGTCATCATTTTTTTGTATTTCTGTGGTATTAATTGTAATGTCTCTTCTTCTTTCTCTTGGTTAGTCTAGTTAAAACTTTGTCCATTTGCTTATCTTTTTAAAAAAACCCAACTCTCAATCTGTTGACCTTTTTTTTTTTTTTTGGTCTCTATTCATTTATTTCTCTTCCAGTCTTTATTATTTCTTTACCTCTGCTAACATTGGGCTTAGTTTATTCGTCTTTTTCTATTTTCTTAAGGCATAATGTTAAGTTGTTTACTTAAAACTTTCTTCTTTTTGTTTGATTGTTTGAACGTAGCATCATCAACATAATAGTAGGCAGAGACTTGCTATAGGATGTTGGGTTAACTAACTGGTGGTCTTAGTTTTCAGTGATGTGCTTATTTTTGTGTATGAGTATTTTATTTTAATTTTATTGTGTTTTTCTTGAGACAAAGTCTCATTCTGTTGCCCGGGTTGGAGTGCAGTGACCTGATCACAGCTCACTGCAGCCTCAACCTCTGCAGGCTCAGGCAATCCTGCCACCCCAGTCTCCTGAGTAGCTGGAGTGACAGGCACACACTACCATGCCCAGCTATTTTTTTTTTTTTTTTTTTTAGAGACAAGATTTCATCATGTTGCCCAGGCTGTGTCTCAAACTCCCGGGCTCAAGTGATCCACCCTCCTCGGGACCCCAAAGCACTAGGATTACAGGCTTGAGCCACTGAGCCTCGCCATCTACAAATATTTTAAAAGGAAATCTGGCATAATTGTATACAGCTGCTTAGATAAATACCATTTTGGCAACATCACATTGCCTTTAAGTTTGAAAAATAAATGTTCAACTCCATATATCAAGCAGAATGTGATAATATAACATTTATCCCTCATACTTGGTACTGAATGAATGAATACTAAATGCGTCTTTTATTTTTAAAGTTATTTGTAACAATACACAAAATATAAGCATGTAGTTCATGATTTTTGGACTACAATTTGAAATGCAAGGTGGCATCTTCACTTTTATTATGCAATTTGTTCCTGTAAATAATTTGTAAATTATATAATCAACATGAAGTTATATTTGTATATATTATAAGGTGATGAGGAAAAATTGGAATCTAATTTATTTTTTAAGTAATTTATTGAATAATGTATCATTAAATTCTCTTAACAAAAATTGTGACACATAGTTTTTAAAACAGAAAATTATGACACAATATTGATGTGCATTAGTATATTGTTAAAAATCCATGTACCTAACATAGGAAGAAAGTAGATGTGTTTCTGTGCTTATAAAATCCATGTAAATAATGTGGCCATTTGTGCCCTGAATGCAATTGCTCTCATTAAAGAATTATCTGTCCTATATAGTTCAGTTATTGTGTTTGACTATAATAAAGGAACTATGCCATTAGTGGGCAAAAAATTATTTTTTTCCACTATCTGATGCCTCAAATTATACCAGCAACATTCTGCTAGAAATGGAACTTGCAGTTACATGCACTGTGATATATTTTGTAATCAGTTTCTCAGAAATAAGAGCAATATTTTGAAAAGTATATACAGTTTTAAATGAGAACAATTAAAATGCATTTTGTTGGTTGGGTCCTTTATTCACTGGTTCCTGATGATGGTGTTTTTCAAATGATTGGTTTTGTAATTACTGGGTTTTACTTGGTAATTGAAAATTCTTGCAAGCAATGTCCACTATGCAATGAAATTTGATGTGCTTACGATATGCTTGCTGAGTAAATTTTTTGACATTTTATGGAATTTACACATATGTACGCACACATATAAGGAAGCAAAAAAGGGTAATTACATATTTTATACTGTTGCTGTGATAGTACATTGTTTTCAGCCTTTGATGCTTCATTATCAGAAAATTTTCTTTCTTCTCTTGACACTAAATTCTAATAGAAATTTCATACATTAGATTTTATTTCTGGATTTACAGTTTGTAACACTTTCACTAAAAAAAAAAAAAAAATAGAAGCAGGTTTTCTAGGTCACGATATAAAGGGGCTGTATGAGTTTCTTTGAAATCCTGTAACAAAGTGTCACAAACTGGGCTCCTTAAAAGGACAGAAATTTATTGTTTCACAGCTCTGGAGAATAGAAGTCTGGAAGCAAGAAGTCAGCAGGGTCATGTTCCTTCTGAAACCGTTAGAAAAATCCTTCCTTGACGCTACCTAGTTTCTGGTGGTTTACTGACAATATTTGGTGTTTCTATCCTTGCAGCTGCACAACTCTAATCTCTATCTTTCTCACCATATGGTGCTCTCATTCTTTCTCTGTGTTCACATGACTGTCTTCTTATAAAGGCATCAGAAATATTGGATGAAGAGCCCACCCTATTCCAGTCTGGCATCATCTTACATCTACAGTGTAATTACATCACATTACACTACACTAACTACATCTACAGTGATTCTATTTCTAAATAATGTTACATTCTCAAGTGTTGGGGGTTAGAACTTCAGCATACCTTTTTAGGGGCAGTGGGGCAGGGAGGTGATTGCGGCACAATTCAACCCATAGCTGTGCCCAACCTTATTTAGAAGTGTGCAATATGTGCTGACATTTTGATTAGACTAGGACATTGAGCACATTATCAAACCTTCTCTTAGGCCTCCCTTCATGCCATCCTTCTTTTACCTACAGAAACTTTGCTTGAGATGTTTTCTCAACCAGAAACGTTATACACTTCCCTTCCCAATTTTACTTATTCAGTTCCTGGTCAGTCCTTGACAACTTCTTTCAAGCAAACCTCCTCAGTGATGCCATCTCAGACCAGGAACATATTGGAATAAGTCCACTTCTGAATGCTGTCACAGCCTTGATATCTGGTCAATGAAACTTTGATCAGTTGTACTTATACATTCATCAATATAATTATAATTGTCATTTGATTGATATCTTTCTCCTTAAATAAGTTGAAACCTTTCTAAATGCTATATCTATAGAACCTAGTACAGTGTCTGCCTCCCCCCAAAAATGCTATATTGTGATTTATTGAGTAAGTGAATGAATATGTTTATCTTTGTTCCGAGGACAAACAAAAAACAGCATAATTTGGTGTAAAACTCTTGAAACTGCTCAATCAATTATTATATATTATATATGAGGTATGAAAGTGACAAATGTGAAAGAAAGACAAAGTTACAAGTATAACAAAAATATAGAAGCTTAGAAAATGCAACCTAGGAGTGGAGTAATGCCATAAAGTCATGTAAGGTAATATTTAAGGAACATAATTGGAAATAAATTCCTGTGATTTCAGAACCATATGGGGCAATTCTAAATAGATTTCCAGTTGTGTCCTGACATTGTGACAAATATTAAGTTCTCTGGAGTCATATGGTCTGGGTTTGAATTCTAGTTTATTATTTATTCTTTGTATGACTGTTGTCACATTACTGTATCTTCCTGTTTTCTCATTTACAAAATGGGAATGATAATGGCATCTATTTTATGGGTGTAATTTAGATTACTCAGGTAGAGCACCCAGCAAATATAATCACTGGTGGAGCTTGGGCTCAATCTTGAAAGGAAATATTTGTTTTCAAAAAGACAAGGAAAGACATTCAGGTGGAAGTAGTTTTCAATTTGAAAGCAAGTACCAGGCAAAATTCTCAGAACAGACTCCAAAACTTATTAATAGGGCAAAAGGCACAATAACCAGGACACTACACTACAGCAAAAGCATGAGGCTCTACCTCAATTGCTGTGAAGGACATATCAGAAAACCAGCACACATTCACTATGGAGAAGGACCAAAGTAACTAAGGAACTTTTATTTTTGAGAGGTAGGAAAAATATAAATGGGAAGTGTTGTATTAAGAGAGTGTTTTTCAACTTTTTATGTGTATACAGATCACTTGGGAAATTCATAAATATGAAAATTCTGATTTAGTGAGTTTTGAATGGGGCGTGAGATTCTTTATTTCTAACAAATGTCCATGTCTGTTGGTCCTTGAGCCAACTTTAAGCATCAAGTCTTTCAGATACACACTGAGAGGGAGAGATCATCATAAATGCTGCATTTGTCATCCATTGAATATATCCTGAATATATCCTAGGGGTACCGTGAAATTCTGGTAAAACCGGTGGAAAAAGATATTGAACTAAAAGATTTTAGCTACATAAATATTTGTACCATCTTATCAAGACTGGCAGTTTAATTTATGAGCCTCATGGAGCAAGTCTGCTGACAAGTAATAGCACAGTAATAGCGATCACAAACATACTCACACAAATGTCACTTCTTCAGTTCCATGACCCAGAGAAAAAAATTCATAGACCTTCCATAAAAGAGAGAAGCAAAATGCTGCATACTATTAAGCAATTGTGGTTTTATATATTTCTGGACTATTAGATGTTTTAACGAAGGAAATTTTCCTTTGATTAAAAGCAAATTGGCAATATAATGAAAATAATATGTTACTACTGCTACATAATATTCTGTCATAGAGGAAAAACAGGAGATGGTATTTAATTTGATTCACCCATCAGTTTCTTTGGAAACCATATTGCTCTATTATGAACAATACTGTATCATATGAGCACTGCCCATAATGACTTCAAAATTCATTGAAAGGCAGCCAGCATGTACATCAGATTTATTGAGACATCAGAATTTCATTTCATGAATTCAAAATGTTCATTTATAGCTTGGGGAGTTTTTATTAGACTTATAATTTGATTCTGTGGCTATTGGAAAATAAGCAGTATGTTGTCAGTATCTAAGTTTTTAGTAGATAGCCAATGTCAAAATACATTAAAAAATAATGAATATAACTAGGAAATGGAGACATTTTTACCAAATAGATTTTCTCTAAACTGCATACTTTCAAATATGTTTAGGAATAAATAAACCTGAGCATACACTATTATATATTCTTCAATCCTGACAGATCCTAACAGTATACCTAACCTGAAAGCTTAAACAAGTACAGTAGATTTGTAGAATTGATAATCAATTTCCCGGTTACCTTCGTGTGCCTTTATGGTGATTCAAACATGAGAGACCTGAGAGCGATTTGTTCCATGTATCAACTTTTAATCCATGTTGAAACAATATATAAACAGCCTAAACAAGCAACACCATTTTAAAAATCACCTACTACACTGCAGTTTAAAAGTTCAATAATTAACAATGTAGAATATAATTTTAGTATACTTTTCTACCTACACATAGATACACACATTCTTATACAATAATAATAAGAAATTACATTTACATTTTATGGTTTGAAGTGGTTTTGGCTTGGGTACTGAAGAGTTTGAGACCTACAAGTTCACAGAAAATCAAAGAATCACTGCTAGAGTCCTCATGAGGGCTTGCGTTTTGTTTGTATAAGGTGCAAAAGACTGAATCTTAACCTGCATATTTATTTAATTCAGATTTGGAGGTGGCATTTGTAGCAAGTACCTCTGAACACAGGCTAGAGCTTGAAAATTAAAGTAGGCTGTGTTTAAATCCTCACTCTAAAATTTAACAGCTGAGTAAGTTTCAAAAAGTCAATTAAATCACTATGTTTTGGTTTTTCATCTGTAAATTGGGGAAAATAATTCTTACCTCATATAGCTTTTGTGCAGATTAAATGGGAAGTAAAAATATAAGTTTTACATCCTACACAGTATAAATTATGGATGAAAAAATAAGTATTAATTCATTTTGCTTCTCTCTGCCAATGCTTTTTGTGCTTTTTGGTAAATTAACAAATTCTTTGCTTTAGTGTCTCACTTGTAAATTAGAATAAACAATTAATGTACTAGATATGGTTTCCCTAAGAACTTGTAAATAGAAAATTAAAAGTCATGGACTTGGTTCCAAGATGCCCGAATAGGAACAGCTCCAGTCTGCAGCTTCCAGTGTGAGTGACACAGAAGACGGGTGATTTCTGCATTTCCAACTGAGGTACTGGGTTCATCTCAATGGGGCTCGTCAGACAGTGGGTGCAGCCCATGGAGCAGGGTGGGGCATCCTCTCACCTGGGAAGCGCAAGAGATCGGGGAATTCCCTTTCCTAGCAAAGCAAAGCCATGACAGACAGTACCTGGAAAATCAGGACACTCCCACCCTAATACTGTGCTTTTCCAATGGCCTTAGCAAATGGCACACCAGGAGATGATACCCCGCGCCTCATTTGGAGGGTCCCATGACCACAGAGCCTCACTCACTGCTAGCACTGCAGTCTGAGATCCAACTGCAAGGCGGCAGCGAGGCTGGCGGAGGGGCATCTGCCATTGCTGAGGCTTGGGTAGGTAAACAAAGCGTCCAGGAAGCTTGAACTGGGTGGAGCCCACCGCAGGTCAACAGGCATGCCTGCCTCTGTAGACTCCACCTCTGGGGGCAGGGCATAGCTGAACAAAAGGCAGGAGAAACTTCTGCAGACTTAAACGTCCCTGTCTGACAATTTGAAGAGAGTAGTGGTTCTCCCAGCATGGAGTTTGAGATCTGAGAATGGACAGACTGCCTCCTCAAGTGGGTCTCTGACCCCCAAGAAGCCTAAATGGGAGACACCTCCCAGTAGGGGCCGACTGACACCTCATACAGCCAGGTGCCCCTCTGAGACAAAGCTTCCAGAGGAAGGATCAGGCAGCAGCATCTTCCTTTCTGCAATATTTGCTGCTCTGCAGCCTACACTGGTGATACCCAGGCAAACAGGTTCTGGAGAGGACCTCCAGCAAACTCCAACAGACCTGCAGCTGAGGATCCTGACTGTTAGAAGGAAAACTAACAGAAAGGACATCCACACCCAAACTCCATCTGTATGTCACCATCATCAAAGACCAAGGGTAGATAAAACCACAAAGATGGGGAGAAACCAGAGCACAAAACCTGAAAATTCTAAAAATCAGAGCACTTCTTCTCCTCTAAAGGAGCACAGCTCCTTGCCAGCAACAGAACAAAGCTGGATGGAGAAAGACTTTAAAAGTTGAGAGAAGAAGGCTTCAGACGATTGGTAATAAACTTCTCCAAGCTAAAGGAGGATGTTTGAACCCATTGGCAAAAAAGCTAAAAACCTTGAAAAAAGATTAGATGAATGGCTAACTAGAATAACCAGTGTAGAGAAGTCCTTAAATGACCTGATGGAGCTGAAAACCATGGCATGAGAACTACGTGATGCATGTACAAGCTTCAGTAGCCGATTTGATCCAAGTGGAAGGAAGAGTATCAGTAATCGAAGATCAAATGAATGAAATGAAGCGAGAAGAGAAGTTTAGAGAAAAAAGAGTAAAAAGAAATGAACAAAGCCTCCAAGAAATATGGGACTATGTGAAAAGATCAAATCTACGTCTGATTTGTGTACCTGAAAGTGACAGGGAGAATGGAACCAAGATGTAAAACGCTCTTCAGAATATTATCCAGGAGAACTTCCCCAACATAGCAAGGCAGGCCAACATTCAAATTCAGGAAATACAGAGAATACCACAAAGATACTCCTCAAGAAGAGCAACTCCAAGACACATAATTGTCAGATTCACCAAAGTTGAAATGAAGGAAAAAATGTTAAGGACAGAGAGAAAGCTCGGGTTACCCACAAAGGGAAACCCATCAGACTAATAGCTGATCTCTTGGCAGAAACTCTACAAGCCAGAAGACAGTGGGGGCCAATATTCAACATTCTTAAAGAAAAGAATTTTCAACCCAGAATTTCATATCCAGCCAAACTAAGCTTCATAAGTGAAGGAGAAAAAAAAATCCTTTACAGACAAACAAATGCAGAGAGATTTTGTCACCACCAGGCTTGCCTTACAAGAGCTCCTGAAGGAAGCACTAAACATGGAAAGAAACAACCGGTACCATCTGCTTCAAAAACATGCCAAATTGTAAAGACCGTCAATGCTAGGAAGAAACTGCATCAACTGATGACCAAAATAACCAGCTAACATCATAATGAGAGGATCAAATTCACATATAACAATATTAACCTTAAATATAAATAGACTAAATGCTCCAATTAAAAGACACAGACTGGTAAATTGGATAAAGAGTCATGACCCGTCAGTTTGCTGTATTCAGGAGACCCATCTCATGTGCAGAGACACACATAGGCTCAAAATAAAAGGATGGAGGAAGATCTACCAAGAAAATGGAAAACAAAAAAAAGCAGGAGCTGTAATCCTAGTCTCTGATAAAACAGACTTTAAACCAACAATGATCAAAAGAGACAAAGAAAGCCATTAGTTAATAGTAAAGGCATCAATTCAACAAGAGGAGCTAACTATCCTAAATATATTTGCACCCAATACAGGAGCACCCATATTCATAAAACAAGTCCTTAGAGACCTACAAAGAGACTTAGACTCCCACACAATAATAATGGGAGACTTTAACATCCCACTGTCAACATTAGACAGATCAATGAGACAGAAAGTTAACAAGGATATCCAGGAATTGAACTCAGCTCTGCACCAAGTGGACCTAATAGACATCTACAAAACTCTCCACCCCAAATCAACAGAATACGCATTCTTCTCAGCACCACATCACACTTATTCCAAAATTGACCACATAGTTGGAAATAAAGCACTCCTCAGCAAATGTAAAATAACAGAAATTATAACAAACTGTCTCTCAGACCACAGTGCCATCAAACTAGAACTCAGGATTAAGAAATTCATTCAAAACCACTCAACTACATGGAAACTGAACAACCTGTTTCTGAGTGACTACTGGGTACATAATGAAATGAAGGCAGAAATAAAGATGTTCTTTGAAACCAATGAGAACAAACACACAACATACCAGGATCTCTGGGACACATTTAAAGCAGTGTGTAGAGGTAAAATTATAGCACTAAATGCCCACATGGGAAAGCTGATAAGATCTAACATTGACACCCTAATATCACAGTTAAAAGAATTAGAGAAGCAAGAGCAAACACATTCAAAAGCTAGCAGAAGGTAAGAAGTAACTAAGATCAGAGCAGAACTGAAGGAGACAGAGACATGAAAAAACCCTTCAAAAGATCAATAAATCCAGGAGCTGGTTTTTTGAAAAGATCAACAAAATAGACTACTAGCAAGACTAATAAAGTAAAAAAGAGGGAAGAATCAAATAGGTGCAATAAAAATGATAAAGGGGATATCACCACTGATTCTACAGAAATACAAACTACCATCAGAAAATATTATAAACACATCTACGCAAATAAAGTAGAAAATCTAGAAGAAATGGATACATTCCTGGACACATACACCCTCCCGAGACTAAACCAGGAAGAAGCTGAATCCTTGAATAGACCAGTAACAGGTTCTGAAATTGAGGCAATAATTAATATCCTCCTAACCAAAAAAAGTCCAGGACCAGATAGATTCACAGCCAAATTCTACCAGAGGTATGGAGAGGAGCTGGTACCATTCCTTCTGAAACTATTCCAATCAATAGAAAAAGAGGGAATCCGCCCTAATTTATTTTATGAGGCCAACATCCTCCTGAGACCAAAGCCTGACAGAGACACACATAAAAAAGGGAATTTTAGACCAATATCCCTGATGAACATTGATGCAAAAATCCTCAATAAAATACTGGCAAACTGAATCCAGCAGCACATCAAAAAGCTTATTCATCATGATCAAGTTGACTTCATCCCTGGGATGCAAGCCTGGTTCAACATACACAAATCAATAAATGTAATACATCCTATAAACAGAACCAAAGACAAAAACCACATGATTATCTCAGTAGATGCAGAAAAGGCCTTTAACAAAAATCAACAGCCCTTCATGCTAAAAACTCTCAATAAACTAGGTATTGATGGCACGTATCTCAAAATAACAAGAACTATTTATGACAAACCCACAGCCAATATCATACTGAATGGGCAAAAACTGGAAGCATTCCCTTTGAAAACTGGCACAAGACAGGGATGCCCTCTCTCACCACTCCTATTCAACATAGTGTTGGAAGTTCTGGCCAGGGAAATCAGGCAAGAGAAAGAAACAAAGGGTATTCAATTAGGAAAAGAGGAAGTCAAATTGTCCCTGTTTGCAGATGACATGATTGTATATTTAGAAAACCCCATTGTCTCAGCCTAAAATCTCCTTAAGCTGATAAGCAACTTCAGCAAAGTCTCAGGATAATCAATGTGCAAAAATCACAAACATTCCTACACACTAATAAAAGTCAAACAGCCAAATCATGAGTGAACTCCCATTCACAATTGCTTCAAAGAGAATAAAATACCTAGGAATCCAACTTACAAGGGATGTGAAGGACCTCTTCAAGGAGAACTACAAACCACTGCTCAGTGAAATAAAAGAGGACACAAACAAATGGAAGAACATTCCATGATCATGGATAGGAAGAATCAATGCTGTGAAAATGGCCATACTGCCTGAGGTAATATATAGATTCAATGCCATCCCCATCAAGCTACAAATGACTTTCTTCACAGAATTGGAAAAAACTACTTTAAAGTTCATATAGAACCAAAAAAGAGCCCACATTGCCAAGACAATCCTAAGCCAAAAGAACAAAGCTGGAGGCATCATGCTACCTGACTTCAAACTATACTCAAGGCTACAGTAACTGAAACAGCATGGTACTGGTACCACAACAGAGATATAGACCAATGGAACAGAACAGAGTCCTCAGAAATAATACCACACATCTACAACCATCTGATCTTTGACAAACCTGACAAAAACAAGAAATGGGGAACGGGTTCCCTATTTAATAAATGGTGCTGGGAAAATTGGCTAGTCATGAGTAGAAAGCTGAAACCAGATCCTTTCTTTACTCCTTATACGAAAATTAATTCAAGATGGATTAGAGACTTAAATGTTAGACCTAATACCATAAAAACTGTAGAAGATAACATAGGTAATGCCATTCAGGACATAGGCATGGGCAAAGACTTCATGTCTAAAACACCAAAAGCAACGGCAACAAAAGCCAAAATTGACAAATGGGATCTCATTAAACTAAAGAGCTTCTGCACAGCAAAAGAAACTACCATCAGAGTGAACAGGCAACTTACAGAATGGGAGAAAATTTTTGCAATCTACTCATCTGACAAAGGGCTAATATCCAGAACCTACAAAGAACTCAAACAAATTTACAAGAAAAAAACAAACAACCCCATCAAAAAGTGGGCAAAGGATATGAACAGACAGTTCTCAAAAGAAGACATTCATACAGCCAACAGACACTTGAAAAAAAATGCTCGTCATCACTAGTCATCAGAGAAATGCAAATCAAAACCACAATGAGATACCATCTCACACCAGTTAAAATGGCAGTCATTAAAAAGTCAGGAAACAACAGGTGCTGGAGAGGATGTGGAGAAATAGGAATGCTTTTACACTGTTGGTGGGACTGTAAACTAGTTCAACCACTGTGGAAGACAGTGTGGCAATTCCTCAAGGATCTAGAACTAGAAATACCATTTGACCCAGCCACCCCATTACTGGGCACACACTTGAAGGATTATAGATCATGTTGCTATAAAGACACATGCACACGTATGTTTACTGCGACACTATTCACAATAGCAAAGACTTGGAACCAACCCAAATGTCCATCAGTGATAGACTGGATTAAGAAAATGTGACACATATACACTATAGAATAGTATGCAGCCCTAAAAAAGGATGAGTTCATGTTCTTTGTAGAGACATAGATGAAGGTGGAAGCCATTATTCTGAGCAAACTATTGTAGGGACAGAAAACCATACACTGCATGTTCTCACTCATAGGTGGGAATTGAACAATGAGAACACTTGGACACAGGGTGGGGATCATCACACACTGGGGCCTGTCATGGGGCGGGGGGAGGGGGGAGGGATAGCATTAGGAGAAATATGTAATGTAAATGACAAGTTTGATGGGTGCGGCACACCAACATGGCACATGTATACATATGTAACAAACCGGTACATTGTGCACATGTACCCTAGAACTTAAAGTATAATAATAAAAAATAAACGAAAATTAAAAGTCATGACTACCTGTCTTATCTGAAAACAAGATAGGAAATCAAGAAATAAAGCAATTCAGGACATGCTAAGATTTATGTAAAATTTTATCAGAGATCTAGCAATTGTCAAGATTAATTTAACAATAAATGCAGCAGCCAGAATAGTTTAGGACCTTAACTGGATATAAAAGCTCTGAGTGATCAAAGTAAGTGGTATATGCAACCTAAAGTAAGAAGACCATCCCTGAAATACTTGCCATCCAAATCTATACAACAATCTTCAGTTAAAATTGCTGTGACTTTACAATTTCATTTTCTTTTACCAGTCTTATTCTTTTAATACAATTCCAAACAGCAAATGAAGTGACTTTTTTAAAATTCCAGTAAGTTCATGTGACCTCCTGCTCAAAGTCTTCCAGTGTCTTCTCATGTTACTTAAAATAAAATCCAGTCTTCTTAGCAAGACCTCTTAGGTTCTGTATCCTCTGGCCTTGCCTGTCTCTTGAAACCATATATGTTACCCCTGCTCCTTATTTATTGTGCTCACAGCCTTCCCATTATCATATTTAACACACTGAATGGTTGTATTTGATGTCGTTTTATATTGACTATGCTTACCTTTTTACCGTTGTATTCCCAGATCCTCAAGCAGCACCTAACTTTCAATAAATATTTGTTGAATTCATTAACATTTTAAAAAATTCTATGCTGTAGAACCCAGCTAATTGAATTAATTTGAATCAAATACATACCATCTTATTATACACTATTATATGATTTACCCTATTTTTTTGAACACAGACCATATATAACGTACAGGGTTAAGTGCTATGAAAAAATATAGACACTAAAGTCTTTTCCTCAAAGACTTCACATTTGGCGGGGGGACGGGGAATACAGGAAAAATGCAAAATATATTAATAAAGCTCAAATTAATAAATGCATTGGTCCTGCTTATTTATGTCAAGTATTTAAGTCATCCTATTAATAATATGTATACACAACATTTATATACAAGTCTCTACTCTTTCTTTATTTCACGTAATTAAAAATATCATATAAGGACTTATAAAAATTTTCCTCTATTTGATTTTTGATTTTGTTTATGTACATGCATGCATGTATGTGTGTGCATATGTGTGTGCGTATGTGTGTGTGATTATTCATTAGACTGTCAATGTGTGGAATTTAGCTACCTTTGCAGTGTGAACCCTACTTCCTGAAACACATAAACTAAATTTCGAATATTCAATGAGAAGGATAGTTTATATAAAGTATTAGATGTGATAATTTGGTATCATGATTCCTAAGCAAAAATGTAAATTCTTCACCAATGATGGGATGATAGTGCGGTAAATACAATCTCAAGCAAAATAAAGTTTCATACCTCTTCTACTTACTGAATCACCACATTCAGATGTGTAATTCTTTCCTGAAATTCCGCTAGTACATTCAAGTCAATGTACATTTCCATCCTCACAACATCTAAAAATCCCACCATCATTTTCAAGGGCTCTGATAAATTATGTTGTTTTCTGAACTTTGTAATTTCCTTCAGAAAAAAAAAAAAATCACTTTGCCTGAAGTGATTGCTTGTTTCTGTAGAAGATATGTATATTCTTTATGCACATGGAGATTATATAGAACTCCACCACTGTGAAAGCATTTATTTTCTATAAATCTCAACACCTTTGATCAGAACCATTGGCAAAATCAATAATTGGATTCTGGCTGAGATGACTTGGCAAGTTATTCCCAAACCTAAACCTTAATAACAATATATACAAATACATTTCTTAGAGCACAGTATCTTCAATTCAATCATGAATTCCAAAGCAACCTAAGCTATGCTATTTTGTAGGTGTGGGTTTTTTTTAATATACAGAAATTATTGTGCAGAGAAAAGATGTGACCTGCAAAGTTTAAAAGGAAAAACAGCAGCATTTTTCATTATGTGGCAATGAAGTAGAATCAAGCAGAGAGCTGTTCTTATAAAATCACTCCACAAATTGCATCACATGATGGTGCATAACATCCTGCAATGGAATTATGTAACACATGAGCTACTTTTCAAAGTATGAAAATGCAGTTTTGATTTTGCAGAAGCAGAAACAAAATGAAATGGAAAAAATATTTTAGAAATAATACACCTAAAGTACATTTTGCAGAAAAGTGCATATGTATTATGTAGATATAAATCTATAGGGTATATTAGGAACAGATTGGGCTCATCACAGATAAATAAGTGCTTGATAAATTTAAGATGATTGCATAGGCAAAAAATGCTTCATTTGAGTTTAATTTGCCTATTAACAAACCTATATATACCAAAAAATAATACAGTATTAGAAGCAGAAAGTACTTTACCTAGATCAACATTTTTTGTTCAGTAGAGCATTAAAGCTTCATTAAAATTAGAGAGTGCTTTGAGATTAGAATCTTTCTTTTTTACTTTCCTCTTACTAAGTGTGTGACTTTGCGAGATGGATTGATTTCCTGAGATTCAGTTTGATCATCTGCAAATCTTGCATAATACCTCTCCAGAAGCGCAGGAGATGACTTTCGTGGCTCTAATAAAAGATTTCTTTGAAAAATATAGCAGACTCAAGAAGAAACTCAATGGGACATGGAAAAACCAGGTAGATTTGAGGGGAAAATTATAAAACCTGGAAAAAGGAGCGATCCCCCATACAAGCCCCAGTCAAATAATTTGTTTTTGATTTAGATACATCTTCTTAATGTAAGCAAGAAATCACAATTCTATCTTAGTCTATTTTACCGCATCCCAAAACCTTCCATAATAAGCTGGGAGCTTTCTTTTTCCTAACAACTGTAAATCCATTTCTAGTTCAAATTTGTGGAGGTCTTATACAATCAATGTAAGCACTACAATGAAAATGTAGGGCTTTTTGTTTGTTTTTGGTTGGCTTTTTTTTTTTTTTTTCCCCAAGCATACATGGATATATGTATTAAGGTTTAACCTTAATAAAAACACTTAAACTTGCTATAGGTAAAAGTTCTGTGTTTAGGAAAAAATACTATTTAAAACCATTGAACTGAAACCATTGTGCTTTAGGTTTTTAAGATGCAAATAATGAAATAAAGAGATCATTTTGAAATAGCTAAAGTGTGGAGTATTGTGATATGAGTTTTGCGGAGAGAGAGTTACTGTTTCAAAATTTCTCTCTCACTAGTACCTGGAAGTTCAGAATGGATAAGTCATTCCTTAGGATAATGAAGGTCTTTATTTTCGCATGTCTTGCGTCCATTTCCCAATCCTATAATCAGCTATACAATAGTAGACTTGTGTCTCTCTCTGATCTCTTAGCACCACTGTGGAGAAACATCGATCTTTTTGAATCAGTACCACGTCCACCCCTCACATGCAGCCTAGAGGGATGCTCATCAAAGATTTCTCAGCCTTGAATTAATACTTTCCTTAAGATCCACCTACCCTTAGTCAAATACTTATTTAGAATTCACAACTTTAATAATTATACTTATTAAAATATTTTTTTATTCAAGTTCCCAAACTAATGAAAATACCCACTTAGTAAGTTTAACAAAGATGCCTATCATTTCTTCCCCGTACACCTATACCTCCTTCTTAGGAAACTGAGCCCTGGGAAGACAGAGTCCTATTCTTCAATGCCACCATAAAGAAGCAAATTAGATATAGACACCTGAGTTCAACTGCATAAATAAGATTTCCCCCTAAATATATAAAGTATAGACTTTAAATTATTTAGCTATGATCTGCCAGCCCTGGAGGTCATTTAAGCTATGGGACTAAGGTTGTAGTTTGGGGGTAACTATAACGTGTTGGTGAGTGTGCAGAGGCTAATCTGAGGAGACAAAAGAACAAAGCAAAAGTGCTTGAATTTTGCCTTTTTCTTTATCTCTCTGCATCTTCCTACCTTCTTAAAAGGACTTCTGGCCGGGCTCCGTGGCTCATGCCTGGAATCCCAGCACTTTGGGAGGCTGAGGTGGGTGGATCACCTGAGGTCAGGAGATTGAGACCAGCCAGACCAACATGGTGAAACCCCGTCTCGACTAAAAATACAAAAAGTAGCCGGGAGTGGTGGCGCATGCCTGTAATCCCAGCTATTCTGGAGGCTGGGGCAGGTG
Organism: Macaca thibetana thibetana; assembly: GCF_024542745.1. Lineage (NCBI taxonomy): Eukaryota > Metazoa > Chordata > Mammalia > Primates > Cercopithecidae > Macaca > Macaca thibetana. Next base: position 92,736,152 of record NC_065581.1, read on the forward strand.
AATCACTTGAACCTGGGAGACAGAGGTTGCAGTGAGCTGAGATCGCGTCACTGCACTCCAGCCTGGGCATGCCATAATCATAAACAAAATCACAATGAGATACCATCTCACACCAGTTAGAATGGCAATCATTAAAAAGTCAGGAAACAACAGGTGCTGGAGAGGATGTGGAGAAATAGGAACACTTTTACACTGTTGGTGGGATTGTGAACTAGTTCAACCATTATGGAAAACAGTATGGCGATTCCTTAAGGATCTAGAACTAGAAATACCATCTGACCCAGCCATCCCATTACTGGGTATATACCCAAAGGATTATAAATCATGCTCCTATAAAGACACATGCACACGTATGTTCATTGCGGCACTATTCACAATAGCAAAGACTTGGAATCAACCCAAATGTCCATCAGTGACAGACTGGATTAAGAAAATGTGGCACATATACACCATGGAATACTATGCAGCCATAAAAACGGATGAGTTTGTGTCCTTTGTAGGGACATGGATGCAGCTGGAAACCATCATTCTCAGCAAACTATGGCAAGAACAGAAAACCAAACACCGCGTGTTCTCATTCATAGGTGGGAACTGAACAATGAGATCACTTGGACTGAAGGGGAACATCACACACCGGGGCCTATTATGGGGAAGGGGGAGGGGGGAGGGATTGCATTGGGAGTTATACCTGATGTAAATGATGAGTTGATGGGTGCTGACGAGTTGATGGGTACAGCACACCAACATGGCACAAGTATACATATGTAACAAACCTACACATTATGCACATGTACCCTAGAACTTAAAGTATAATAATAATAATAATAAATAATGAAAAAAAGTAATAAACTAATCCTGATTATTTCTAAGTGATTGCCTTGGACTCAGTCTATATGATGACTCAGATTTTCCCCTTCAAGGAAATTCACTTAATATTCATGTCCCCTCAACGTCAGGCAGTGTGGGTATTCAATTTTTTTTTTTTTTTTTTTTTTTTTTTTTTTTTTTTTTTTTTTTTTTTTTTTTTTGAGACGGAGTCTTGCTCTGTCGCCCAGGCCGGAGTGCAGTGGCCGGATCTTAGCTCACTGCAAGCTCCGCCTCCCAGGTTTACGCCATTCTCCTGCCTCAGCCTCCCGAGTAGCTGGGACTACAGGCACCCACCACCTCGCCCGGCTAGTTTTTTGTGTTTTTTAGTAGAGACGGGGATTCACTGTGTTAGCCAAGATGGTCTCGATCTCCTGACCTCGTGGTCCGCCCGTCTCGGCCTCCCAAAGTGCTGGGATTACAGGCTTGAGCCACCGCGCCCAGCCTCAATCATTTTTTTAACAGAATCAGTAAATGGGCTATTTTTCCTTAACATCATTCACAATAGAAAGAATATCTGAATTAAACTTATAACTATTTTATATTGTCAACAAACTTTCCAAAAGAGTTGACACTTTTTATCTTCCCATTGACAATGTGGAAGAGTTCTGCTTTCACCACATTCTTACCATCTTTATTAAATGAAAAAATGTTAATTGATTGACAAAAATCTATTTTATCTTGACCTTCTCTTTAGCAATGAGTTTGAACATTTTATAATTTATATCATAACCTCTTCACTTCCCTTTTATTTTAATGTTCTTAGGCCATTAATCTACAGAAATTAGCAGATTTAAGAGTGGCTTAAAGAGTAAAATAAATATTGAATCAAAAAGAGAGTTATGATAGAAAGTGTACTGCCTACAATTCTGAAGAAGTTTATAAGTGTTTACAAGATCCTTAAGATTCTTAGAGATTGCTTGCATCATAACATAGGGAATGATATATTTTGATAACCACTGATCATCTACAACTAAAGTGCATTGAGTCATTTTATTCATCAAGACAGTAATAATAGAAATAAGAAAATTAACTTGCCAATATTGGCAAGTTAGCTTTAATCATATTGGTTGACATTATTAAATTAAATTGCAGTGCATTCCTACAAAATGTCTCTCAATACACTCAGAATCAGAATATTGAGATAAATGCTGTGTTACTGTGGCTCTTTACTGCCAAGAACAGATGTCACCATGGTTTATAATGGTATTCCCACAGCGAGGTATTGAAGGTCAACAAAATGGCTCAGGTTGGATTCTAGCTCTGAGAACAAAAATGTGCTTTTACCTTTGCCAGGTGGAAGGTAAAAGCACTAATTCACAAACTAGTTTTATAATGGTGACAGTATATTGGTTGAATTAAAAGGTAGGTTAATAATTTGGTCTGTAACCATGCTAGCTATTCCTCAGTTAGTAAGAATTCGTTTTAGGTGTATAATATTGTTCAATGAGAATACTACCATGTTATTTCAGAGACCATACACACACTAATTCATTTATTCACTTAAAATTTGTTTTAAGTCATTACCCTCTGCCGTGTACTGTGCTATGTCTTGGGGAGCTGGTAGTAAATAAATAAGACAACTCTTACAGAATTTTCTGGATGATGGAGAAGACAAGATTAAACAATTAATTACAGTAAAATATGGATGTTGTGGAAAAAGAAGTACAAAGAATGATGGGAACATACATTAAGATATTTAACTGAGCCTAGAAGTTTAGAAGAGGTTTCCTGGAAGTAAGGAAACATTAATATGTGAAGAAAATCTAATCGTAAGAGAATAAATATTGGGAGGTCTTCAAACTTGCTTACCCTCTTTGTCTTATCACTAAAAGTTTATGCCCCACAGTTAAACCTTTATCTATTTTTTAGGAAAATCAATTCATGAAGTCAAAACTAGTAAAAGCATTATTTTTAATTAAATATTTTTTATTCAAAATTAATACAATGGCTCTATATAAAAAGTAGACTTTAGATTGATAGAGCACAGTGTTTATGAATGTGGGACCAAAACTCTGAGCAAGCTTACTCTATGTTCTTTTAAGAATTACTTATAGGTTGACCCAGAGACTGAAACTATTAAAATAAAGCATGAGCCTATTCTTGACTATCTATACTAACTTTACTGCCATTCACATATAATGGGATGTTAAAATTGAAGCTTTGACCAGGGTGCCAACAGATAATGTGTGCTACGTATCAAAGTGAAGTGTCAGATCAAATCGTTTATTTCAAAGAAGATGGCTGAAAACAGGCTGAAAATTGGTTGCATCAATCTTGAGTTCTCTCATAAGGGAGCCTTGACTCCAAATCTAGGATATAAAAAGTTCCAGAAAATAAAAAAGAAAGAATTTATTAATAGGCTTTTGAAATAGAACTGCTGCCCTCCATGATTTTCTTCACCCTCCCTCATTTCTAAAAAAAAAAGAAAAGAGAAAAGGAAAAAAAAAAAGGTGGTGGTGGGGGTACAGCTCTTTGTTTTACCTCCATTACATACAAAAACATTTATAAAGCCACTTACAGAGAGATTGGAATATATCTTCTGCAGTTTAGAATATGCAAGCTACGGAGATGAGTTGGAGCACTGATTAGGCAGGGGAGCAACAGGAAACTGTGATTGCTTCTAGGGAGTGTTTGGACTGACTTTCAATGGTAGGTCAAATGGCTTGAGTAAGTCCCTTGTGGCAGGCATTGACCACATGGGAGGCAGAACAAACCGAGAGCTCTCTTAAGTCCCACCAAAGTGAAATCACTATTCATAACTACTTATGTTGGCTTTACTGCCATTCACATATTAAGGGATGTTAAAATAGAAGCTTTGACCAGGGTGCCAACTAATAATGTGTGCTACATATCAAAGTGACGTGTCAGATCAAATTGTTTATTTCAAAGAAAATGGTTGAAAACAGGCTGAAAATTAGTTTCATCCTTCTTAGGCCCCTCAGCAAGGGAGCCCTGATTCCCTTGTTGAAACTTTCGAAACTATAAGGCAGGGACTGATGGAAAACAAACAAACAAACAAACAAACAGTACTGAAGAGGGAAACCTTCAGCTATAGAAACATACTGCCTATGGGAGGATTCTGGCAAAATGGTGGAGTAGAAAGCACCGGGAATCTGTAACTCCACCTAGACAACAATTTTACTGGTAGAATATGTCTGAAGTAACTGTTTTATAACTCTGAAGTCTACTGAAGGCTTGAAATATCCAAGCGGAAGATTTAGAAGGTAATCTGTGTTTAATGCGGTCAATTTTCTGTCGTAGCAGAGTAGCAGCTACCCATCCCCCATCCCAGTGGCAGCCAGCTGAATTCCTGGAGTAGCTTGTGCACAGCTTGCAGGGCATATAGAAAACAAACAGCAAAATGACACAATTAAGTCCCTCTTTATCAGTAATTATTTTAAATGTAAATGGATTAAACTCCTCAATAAAAAAATCAAAACAGAGATTTTTAGAATGGATAAAAAGACATATTCAACTATATACTATCTATAAGACAATAACTTTTACTCCAAAACCACAAATTGATTGAAAGTGAACATATGCAAAAATATGAAAACATTGAACAAAGGAAGGCAGGGGTAACTATCAGAAAAAATGGACTTCAAATTCAAAAAGTTGACAAGGGACAAAAGACATTATATATTAATAAAAGATTCAATACAGCAAGTTAAAATTATAAACATTTATGCACTGAATAAGAACATCAAAACATGTGAGGCAAAACTGATAAAATTGAAAGGAGAAATTGATAGTTATACAATAACAGAGATTTCAATAATCTACTCTCAATAATTAATAGAACAACCAGAGAGATGATAAGTGAGGAAATAGAGGACTTAACACAATAAACCAACTAGATTTAGCAGACTTTTGAAGAGCACTCTAGCCATCAAAACAGAACATACATTCTTCCCAAGAGCATTAGGACATTTTTCAGGATAGATGATCTGTTAGGCCATGAATTCTCAATAGATTTTAAAAGATAGATATTATACAAAGTATCTTCTCCAACTACAATAAAAAGAAGATAAAAAACAATAAAAAGTAAAATTGGAAAATGTACAAAGTTGTGTAAACAATACACTTTTAAACAACAAACAGATAAACAAAAACATCATAAAGAAAATTAGAAAATACTTAGAGATGAAGCAAAATGAAAACACAACCTAGTAAAACTGATAGGGCACCGTGAAAGCATTAATATGGAAAAATACAGCTATACATGCCTTTTTGAAAAACAAGAAAAATCTCTAATCAACAAGCTAGCTTTACAACTTAAGAACTTAGAAAAAGAAGAACAACATAAACCCAAAGCTTGCAGAAGAGTGGAAAGAATAAAGATTAGAACAGTGATAAGTGAAATAGACAAACAAAAACAAAAACAAAAACAAAACAAAAAAACCTAAAAAAAAAAACCAGAAAAGAAAGCAAACCAAATGGTGGTTCTTAAAAACAATCAACAAAATATGTGAACCTATTCCTACAAGAGAAAAATGGAGGACTCAAATTGCTAAAATCAGAAGTGAAAATGAGATATTTTTATGGATTCTATAAAAATAAAAGGATTTAGAAGAGAATACTATGAACAAGTGTATGCCAATGGACAGTTTCCTAGAAACACAAAACCTATGAACACTAAGTCACAAAGAAATAAAGTATCTGAATAGATCAATAATAAGATGGAATTAATTGTAAAATATCTCCCATTAAAGAAAAGCCCAGCAATTTCACTTTTGAGTGTTTACACAAAAGATTTGAAATCAGTGTATCAAAAAGATATCTGCACACCTATGTTCACTGCAGCATTATTCACAATAGCCAAGTTATGAAATCAAACTAAGTGTTCATCAAGTGTGAATGAATAAAGAAAATATGGCATACATACACAATGGATGACTATTCAGCCTTAAAAAAGGGAGAAATTCTGTCACTTGAGACAACATAGATGGAACTGGAAAAACATCATATTAAATGAAATAAGTCAAACCTGGAAAGAGAAATACTACATGTTCTCACTGTTAGGTGTAATCTAAAACAAAAGAACTGATAGAAGCAAAAAGTGGAATGGTGGTTTTCATGGGCCTTGGGACAGGAAAAATGTGGAGATTATAGTCACAAGGTACAAAGCCTCAATTAGATAGGAGTAATAAATCTAATTTTTATGAGATCTATTGTAAAACATGGTGAATATAGTTAATAATTGAGTATTGCAAATTACAATATCACTGAGAGTAAATTTCTGAAGTTCTCATCACAAAAATGTTAAATATTTGAGACAATGGATATGTGACTTAGCTTGATTTAATCATTCCGCTTGTATTAAAAATTGTAACATCACTCTGTACTCCAAAAATATATACAACTCTAATTCGTCAATATGCAGTTAAAAAAAGAAGAAAAGCCCAGGACCTGATGGTTTATCTGGTGAATGTTACAAAGCATTTTAAAAAGAACTAATACCATTGCTTTTCAAACGTTTCTTGAAACTGAAGAGTAGAAACACTTCCTAACTCATTCTGAGGCCAGCATTACTTTGATACTAAAGCCAAAGGCACTACAAGAAAAGAAAACTGTACAGCAATATCCGTTTTAAATGTTAACATAAAAATCCTCAAAAAATATTAGCACAATGAATTTAAAAGCATATTAAAAGGATTATACAGCATGATCAAGTGGAAATTATTCCTGGAAAAAAAGGATTGATTTGATATATGAAAATTCATGAATGTAATACACCTCATTAACAGAATGAAGGAAAAAACTCAAACTGTTATCTCAACTGATCTAGAAGAAGCATTTGAAAAAATTTGGCACCCTTACTTAAAAAATGCTAAAAAAACTGTCTCAAGATAATGAAATATGTATTGAAAAAAACTACAGCAAATACAATACTCAATGGTGTAAATCTTAACGCTTTTCCTCTAGGATCAGAAACAAAGCAAGAATGCCTATTTTTGGCACTGCTATTCAACATAGTATTCAAAGTTCTAGCCAGAGCAATTAGGTAAAATAAAGAAATATAAAGAACAAAATTGGAAAGTAAGAAAATTATCTATTTGCAGATGATATGGTGTAGAAAACCTTAACGATTCTACACCACCACCAACAAACTGTTAGAACCAATAAATGAATTCAGCAAAATATCAGGATACAACATCAACACACAAAAATCAAATGCTTTTGTTTGCATTTGACTTACATTTATTAGGCTGTCTAGTATAAACAAAACAAAACAAAACAAAAATAACAAGTTTTGGCTAGAATTTGGAGGGACTAGAACTCTTGAACGCTTTTGGTGGAAATGTAAAATGATACAGCCACTGCAAAAAACAGTATGGTATCCTGACATGGAGCCTCAAATACATTATGCTAGGTGAAATAAGCCAGCCACAAAAAGACAAATACTGTGTAATTTCACATATATGAGTAGTTAACATCACAGAGATAGGAAGTAGAATGCTCGTTGCCAAGGGCTGTGAGGATGAGGGAATAAAGGGTTATTATTTAATGGGTATAGAGTTTTAGTTTTACAAGATGAAAGGGTTATGGAGATAGATAAATGTGATGGTTCCACAATACTATGAATGTATTTAATACCGTTGAACTGTACACTTAAAATGGTAAAGATGGTACACTTTATGTTATGTGTATTTTACCACAATGTTTTAAAAGGGGGATAAAACATACTGCTTGTGTCTGAAAGTTTTAGCTGGAGAGCACAATCAGGAGAATGTGTTTAATACCAAAAACAGACTCCAGAACGTTACCTCTAAGCATCAGCCAGGCACATGCAGTGGAAAGTCATCTTATGACAATAAACATTCACACAAGAAATTTAACTGACCTCTTCCCTTAAATGTCCTTCCTGTCACATCTCTACTTCTACTTATGAATGAGTTATTATGGTTATATTACGGTTATTGAGGCAGGGTGGAGGAGTCGAGAATAGAACGGCCACACCAACCATCTCCACTGCAAACTGCAAGTTTACTTACTATGGGCAGTGACTGGAGAAAGGGAGAAATTTTGCCCTTGTATCAGGTTTGATGTTGTGATAGGTTGTATTGTCTTCCAACAACTTTTTTTCCCTCTCTGCCTTTATCTTCTCCCTCATTTCACTGTGGTAAGACTGTAATTTTTCACCTCACTAATGCTGAATCTAGCCATGTGAGTTTCTGAGGCTGATGTAATAGTAGTGAGTGTAATAAAATCAGGGGCTTTAAATTATATGTTTGTGTGTTTGTTTCTATGTCTTGCACTTATGCTATTACCTTGAGAAGCAAATGCCCTGGGTATTAACTGACTGAAGAATGATAGAGACAAGTGAGAAAGACTTCAACTGAATCAAAGCCTCATATCCAGCTTAGACCAGCAGAGCCCAGGAGAATTCAGGAGAACTATAGTTGCTCCACAGACTTGAGAGCAAGAAATAAATCTTTGCTGTGGAAGCAACAAAAATTTTTGATGTATTTTTAATGTACCAATAAATTGACTATTGCAAACATTTTTATTAGTGTGGAGAATTGCTTGTTTTAATGTCTTAATTGAGATTTTGTTAAAAATTTAATATAGAGAATGGGAGAAAATATTCACAAACTATCTATCTGACAAAGGATTAATAACCAGAATATATAATAATAACAAAAGGATATATAAGAAGCTCAAACAACTCTATAGGAAAAAAATCTCGTAATACAATTAAAAACGGGCAAAAGATCTGAATAGACAGATTTCAAAAGAAGACATACAGATGGCAAACAGGCATATCAAAATGTGCTCAAAAATCTTTTATGATCAGAGAAATTCAAATCAAAACCACAATGAGATACTATTTCACTCCAGTTAAAAGAAGTTTATCCATCAATGATAAATACTGGCAAGGAAATGGAGAAAAGGAAACCCTTTATCCTATATTAGTCCATTTTCACACTACTAGAAAGAAACACCAGAGACTGAGTAATTCATAAAGAAAAAAGGTTTAATTGACTCACAGTTCCAAATGGCTGGGGAGGCCTCTGGAAACTTGCAATCATGGTGAAAGGCAAAGGGGAAGCAAGTTTGAACCTTCTCCCACTGAGGCAGCAGAGAGAGCCGAATGAGGAGCAAAGGGGGAAGAGCCCCACATAAAACCATCAGATCTCATGACAACTGACTCACTATCATGGGAACAGCATGGGGGAAACTGCCCCCATGATCCAATCCCCTCTCACCGGCTCTGTCCCTAGACACGTGGGGATAATCAGGATTACAATTCAAGATAAGATTTGGGTGGAGCCACTGAGCCAAACCTTGCCATATACTGTTAGTGGGAATGTAAATTAGGACAACCATTATGGAGAACAGTTTGGAGGTTCTTCAGAAAAGTAAAAATAGAGCTACTACGTGATCCAATCCCACTGCTAGATATATACCCAAAAGAAAGGGAATCAGTATATCTAAAGGACATCTGCACTCCCATGTATATTGCAGCACTATTCACGGTAGCCAAGATTTAGAAACAACCTAAGTGTCCATCAACAGATAAATGGAGAAAGAAAATGTGGTACCTACACACAATACAGTGTTAGCCAGCTATAAAAAAAGAATGAGATCCTTTCATTTGCAATAACATGGATGGAACTGCAGGTCATTATGTTAAGTGAAATAAGCCAGGCGTAGAAAGAGGTAAGTCTCGCATGCTCTTACTTATTTGTGAGAGCTAAAAATTAAAACAATTGAATTCATGGAGGCAAAGAATAAAATGATGGTTACCAGAGACTGGGAAGGGTAGTGGCGTGGTGGGGTGGGAGTGTACAGGGTGAGTGGGGATACTTAATGGGTACAAAAATAGTTGGAAATAATGAACAAGATATATTATTTGATAGCACAACAGGGTGACTATGGTCAGTAGTAATTTAACTGTACATTTTAAGATAACTAAAAGGGTAGAATTGGATTGTTTTTAACACAACACAAGGACAAATGGTTGAGGTGATGGATACCACATTTACCCTGATGTAGTTATTACACATTTTATGTCTGTATAAAAATATCTCATATGCCCCATAAACATATACACCTACTATGTATCCACAAAATTTAAAATTTAAAAAATATGACTAGAGAACTTTTAATTATCTAAGAGTGAGTTTTAAAACTATGAGGCCAGTTAAAGATAGACTATTATCAAGGAAAAGAGAAAATGTTTTTTGATGACTACATGTAAAGGAACAAAGGGAAATAAGTCTTATATAAGTATTGTATACTATTGGGTACCAAAAGTTGCACCTGTCTACTTTTCTAGTTTTTGAACAGTTTTTCTGGGTAATAAACCCTTTTTCTATTTAAAAGTACAAGCATAAACAATAAGGACAGGAAATAATGCTTGTTTTCAAACCCTTTGCCGCATAAACCAATAATTAATAGGCACAAAAGTAGTCAGAATATACTTCTTTCGAATTCACAAATGCCTAGAACTAACTCTCTGAACAAGGACCCAACCTGAATTACATTCATTTGTGTGAAAAAATGCACTTTCAAGTTTACTATAATACTTTCTAATGCTGAGTATGAAGTAAACAGTGAAAACATCTTTTTGAATCATAATTCAGTTGAACTTGGCCCACATATGTTACAGGCTCTTACATCCACTTATTATAAAGAATTTATGAAGGTCATGGTCCAAGAACAAACACTAGAACATGAACAAACACTAGAATGTTCTTCAGGTGTATAACAGTATATAAAGCAAACATTTTTATTACAGACATTAGCTGCTGGGGTTATGGTGGTATGCTGGTACATTATGCTAAATTAATACATCTGCTCATATAATCTATCCAGCAGCAACCTCCCTTTTAAATAACAGAGAACAAAAATTTTCTATAAATAGTTTTCTTCACATCAGTCTGAGCCCAGGCCTATTTCATACAAGATAATAGATAATAAGATGATGTTAATCTTTTGATTTTTTTCTCTCTCTAGCTGATTACATCCTATTTTAAATCAGACACAAACAAAATCTTACAGGAAACATAATTAGATGTGAAATTGCTTTAAAGCACCTTTGTCTCTGGAGGAACCTTTTCACCCTCTGTGATGTGCTGGGATGTATCTAATCTAATGGTCAGCTGCCACCAAGTAATTGAATATCCTAGAATTTGAGCTGCTAGAGAGCCTATGCATTTTACTCCTCTTGTTTTTCCTCTAAATAAATAAAGGGGTAAAATGGACCTACATGACACTAAATTGCTACTTTTGGTGAAGAGTTGCTTATATTTTTAGTGTTCATCCTCAAGGTTGAAATGTTTTAGCATATGAGAGGTAATACTTGAAAATAAGTTACTTATCAAAATGAACATATGGGGTTTTAAAGAAAATTGTAAAGTAGCTTTAAAAATTTGAACTTGAAGCCTTAAAAATGTAGCATGCTTCTTGATAATGAAATATAAATCTTTTAAAAATAAGAAACATATTATTGTCACTAAGGTTAGAAAAATACTAAAACCCTCCCTTGTGAAAATTGAATTGAAGGAATTCATAAATAATGTAATTGAGGAGTTTCATCATCTCCTTTTTTAATAAGATGAATTCTTATTTTTGCTAAATGTTAACTTTCAAAACTAGAGTACAGTTGTCCTCCCTTATCAAAAGTTTCATTTTCTGCAATTTCAGTTACCCCCAGTCAACTGTGATCATAAAATACCACACTATATTGCACCTTGGGCCATTATTAAGTAAATAAGAGTTATTTGAACACAAGCACTGCAATACTGTGACAGCAGAATAGCAATTGGGGGGCACAGAACAGGAAAGCATGAGATTGCATCATGCTACTCAGAATGGTGTGCAATTTAAAACTTATGAGTTGTTTATTTCTGGAATTTTCTACTTATATCACAATGCCTACATCATTCACCTCATTTCATCTCATTACATGGACATTTTATCTTCTCACATCATCACAAGATGGGTGAGTACAGGACAATAAGATATTTTGAGAGAGAGAGAGACCACATTTATGTAACTTTTATTGTAGTATGTTGCTATAAAAATTATTCTATTTTATTATTAATTAACATGGTTAATCTCTTCCTGTGTGTCTTACTGATAAATTAAACTTGATGATAGGCATGTATGTGTAGGAAAAACCAGAGTGTATAAATATGGTTTTGTACTATCCATGATTTTAGACATCCACTGGGGGTCTTGGAATGTATCCCCTGAGAATAAGGGAGGATTACTGTAGTTTTCTAGCTGCATTACATAAAAAATAACTGTAAGAAAATAATGATTCAGATCACTTATTCTGAACATGACACAGATGACCTTACTACAACTGTGGGATTTTAAAAGAGTATAAAACCTCTATGTCACTTGAAAACAGACCCTTTCGCGACCTCAGATATCCTTTATCTTATGTAAACCTGTGAAGATTGATAGCTCATATATAATATTCTCTTTCCTGGCAATTATCAGAGATACAGCTTAAAATTCCCCCAAGAGAGTAACAATGCCATCTCCAAAAACAGCTTGAGAGAAATATGGCAGCAATGCCAGCTTTCTTATCTCTAGGACCATTTAAAGGTTAAATGAGAAAATTTGTGATTTAAAATAGCTTGTTTCTAACACACAAACTTGCTGACAACAGCTAAACTCCTTAATTAAGTTATGTTATAATCTTGGTACAATATGTGAAGAAAGCCATTCCTAAGAAAGAATACTTCATATAATTCTCCACATATTTAATTTCAGATAATAACCAGGTGGTTCAGAACTCCTTTGTAGCATTGATTTGTAGGAGATGCATTAAAACTATTCTGATCATTAAAACTCCACCAACATGTGATCTTGCCCAGCTCATTTATTTAATCATGCAAGTAAAGGAAAAATTGCACAGGATTATCCTCAACAAGATCATTACTGCAGAGGTGGCAAATCCTCATGGAAATGTCCACCTTCACAAAAGCAAACAACAACAACAACAACAACAACAACAAACCAGTGACTTGCTTTACTGAGAGGTTGTTCACTGTAATTCTTTTCTCCCTCACACTCACTCCCAGTATCATTTTTGGTGTCTTCCTTTGTCACATTATTCTTGCAGGCTATTTTCCTTCTTCTCTCCCTAAAACCATTTATTTCTGAATTATAGGCAATGAATAATTGTAGTCATTCTGCATACAGGTGACCCCATTCTTTGAAGATTTGAGTTTTTTTCTGATTAGTTCTTCCAACACTACTCATTATAGTCTTAATAATTTTGTTATCTACATTGTGTATTATCCTCCTATTATCCATAACTCCCAGTTCTCTCCGATCTGCTAACTTCCTCTTCCCTTGAGTTTGTTCTCCACCCTACATTATCCTTTCACATCTATGCTTATGCCCTGGATCTTGTTTATTATAAACAAAAATAACGTCTTCATAATCTCAATTTTATGCATACTTCTCTCTAATGCTTACATCCATCTTCAGCTCCCTCCCTTTAGCATTACAACTCCTTCAATTCTTCATACTTACTATACCTAGAATCCATTAATCTAACTACAATTTACCATATCTCAACACACTCACATTATTATTTTCTTCTGCTCCAGCTTTGAGGCTATATTTTATCAATAAAATTATTCCCTTGCATACACTCTCAACTCTCTTGCTACTCTTATATTTTGTACTCACTTGGCAAAATCCCTGTCCTGGTTAAATTCAACTCTCTGCCTGCTCTGATACTACAGACATATAGCTAAATATGGCTACACAGAGAATAACACACATCCATGCTCTTTGCATTTGAAATTCTTGACTGTTAACATCAATACACAAGCTGTAGATTTGCATGGCAATCAGAGTACATGTCCCACATCTGTTCATGTTCCTTATTCATACTTGGTAACCCTGCTACTGTTTTACTAAGAAAAATCCATTAGAATAGAACACCTACAAGTTTACACAATCACTACTTATGTATATTCAACCATCTTTCCTTTTACAACGGATGAACCATCTATGTCTCTAGGTAAAACCATGTGCATTAAATCTCTCCCCTTCTTGCATTTTAAAAAAGATAACTTTCAGCATTCCTCCATTTCCTATCACTTCCATTAACTGGCACTCCAACTCAAGACACAACCATTTCTCACCAAAATTAATAAAGTGACTTTTGAATTTGTCCCTCTGCTCCCACACTTGTTCCTTACGATTTAAGTCAGATCATGTTATCCTTATTCTTCAAACCCTCCCATGGCCCATGATGTAGGATAACAGACAGATTCTTATGAAGGCATTCAGAGTTTACTTGATTTTGTCTTCTCTATTTTCTCTGACCACAACTCCCCAATATTTCCTCCCAGCACGCTGAACTCCTTGTTATTTCTTGAACACTCTGGACAAGTTTTGGCCTCAGGGTTTAGCACTTACTCCTCATCTTACCTTGAAATAATAATAAATTTGTCCAACTTTTGATCTTTGGTCAGTGTCCATTTATAATAGACATATAATAAGGAGGCTTTTCATCTTCTTATTATTATTTCATTTTTCTCCATAGAATTTATCAGAAATTATCAACATCTGATATGTCATTTTATTATGCCCCTTTGTGTTGTCTATTGTCGGTCTCCATCCACTAGAATAAAAGTGTCAGTGGAAATATTTTTGCTGCTTATTTCACCAATGAATGCTTCTAAAATAATGCTTGATACGTGGTCAGCATTCAGTAAATATACACAGAATCAATGAATGAGTGACCTTCACTGAAAATCAAGGCTTGATTAAAATTTTCATAGCTCTCCAACAACAAGAAAATTGTGACATGTTTATAGTCATACATTTTCATTGTTCCTAAGGGCATACCAGAACACATTAAAATTTCCCTTAAAAACCACTTTTTAAAAAAATGTTTATCTGTAATGACATTCCAAACCAGGTGTTTAATCAGAATATGATAGTGACTGCAGTATTCCTGTCATAAGTTATTTTGAAGGAATATCAACTTGAAGGAATTACAGTTTTAATCAAAGATCACACTTAAAAAAAAAAAAGTTTCCACTTGTTTAAAAGTAAAATCTTGGCCCCTAAGCTTTTACTTTAGTCTAATATAAACTCCATCAATATTTCTATCTTTACATTTAACTGTGTGCTATGTAGGACACAAGAAAGTGGAATCCAGGATTAAGATGGAGTGACGTTATCACTAAGTGTGTGTTATATTTTGATTTATAAGACATATGCCTCAATTTCATATCTCCTTTTGAAAAAGATCACTTTTTAAACAAATATCTATTTACATATTGTGTACATACCCAAACTGGATTTGAACATTTGGTTTATCAACAGTTAATGGTCTGGCTATACTATCTTTTGCTTCAAGAATAGAGCAGTTTTTATATTACTTGACAGTTCAATATTCTCAGGGTCTGGCTTCTTCTTTTAAGTCTTCCTTCTTTTATAGTGCAAATAATTCTCACTTCCATCAGGATATTTTCATCTCATACTCAGACTAACACATGTAACCTGGATTGACTTCTTTACCATGGATCATGAATCAAATTGTGGTTGCCTCCTATTGGCATGCAGTTATGTACTAAAATCATTTGGAATAGGGTAATGAAATTCAACCTTCTTTCAATGTCAAGTGATTTCTATGTAGGCTCAGCAACAGGACGCATCTTTTTTAAAGTGTAAGATAACAAATAATAAATAAGAAAAATTATAATACATAATTTTTGCAAATATGTCTTCATGTTCTAAGCAAGATACGACATAATCAGATGTGAATTCTTTAAAAACTAGACTGGGATGATTTTGTAAATGATGACTCTCTTACTCTCACCATACTAACAAAGGGAAACAAAAAGAAGCAAAGTCCTTTATTTTAATTGGAAATGGACATCATTGGTTGGAGAACAACAGTCATTTAAACATATTTCTGGTGTGTTTTTCTTTATTGCAGTGGCTTGAATTCTATATTTTCCAGAAAGTCTTACAGCTATAGCTCTGGATATAATTTTGGTTCTGCCAATCAATTACACTCCCATGACATTTGCACAGTTAATGCAATATGGCAGCTTGATTTTGCCATTTCTTTTGTGTCTGGTACCAGAGATCATCATGAGGGTGTCTGGTTTTCTGTGGCAGCATTAGCAGAAATGTCAAAGTATAGTCACTTGCTCCATGAGTATTAGTAAGAATTGTGTAGGGCATCCATTTATTCAGTTTATAAATATAGATAATTTGTGCTTTCTGGAAATAGAACAGAGTAAGTGGGAAAATGCTTTAATGCAATCTTAGGAAAAAATGGTTCAAAAATCTTACTTTTTAAAATTTTTGTGTGTCCACAGCATGTAAATTTTTAAATCTGCAGGTGGCAAGAGCTCATGGCATATCAGAAATCATTACTAAAAAGTTAGTAACATTTTAGTGGGTACCTGATAGTTATCCTCTCTATACTCATTACTCCCTTTCCCCACAATCTGGCTCTGTTTTCTGAGTCATATAGTTTGAGTGAGATTGCCACTATTCTCATTTCATCCTCTAGTTCTAGTATGAACATGATGGTTGCTTAGTTCTGGACCTCCTTTCTCTGCTTCTGAAAGTAATATAAAGAAACAAAGAGAATAGGGAAGAAGCACAAACTCCAAGGAAATATCCAGTCTTCAGATTACTTCTAAGTATGGAGCAAGAGAAAAATCCAGAAACTTCTAATTACTTCTAGGCATGGCCTAGAGTCCTTGAAAGTAAAAAACTGTCAGGTTTTTTCTTTTTCTTGTAGGAATGATTTTTATCTTATATTCTTCTGTTCTTTCTTGCTGGGGGTTTGTTGAGATTCTCGGATTGATATATTTACAGTTTTCACCTAAATGGAGGGTTTTCTACCATTTTGTATATATCTTTTTCTTGCCTGTTCTACCCTTTTTGTCCCTCTACTGCTCTAATTGAATATATGATCGATGGCTTCATATTATTTTACAGGTTTCTGAAGCCTCATTATTCTTCCTTAATGTTTCTGTCTCTTCTTTAAGTTGTTACCTATATGCAAATATATATGTATGTATATGTATTGTTTTCCTTTTTTAAAGGTTACTTATTATCTTTTCAATCATTTCTAATCTTCAGCAAATCCCATAACACAAGTCTTTCACTTCAGATATTATTTTCATCACTAAAATTTTTATTCAGTACATTTTATAATCTGTTGAGTTTCTCTGTCTGTTTAATCATTATGACTGAATGTTTTAAATCATAAAATACATTTATGATAGCTACTTGAAAGTTTGCGCCTGATAATTACAACATTTAGTACATTTCAGTTTTATTTCTTGCCATTTCTCTTGAATATGGGTTTTGTTTTTCTGTTTCTTTTCATATTTAATGATATTTGAGAATTTACCAAACTCCGTCAATGTTATCTTGTGCAAGCTCAGGATTATGTTATATTCCTGTGAAGAGGTTTGTTCTAGCACAGTAAATTTGACTAGACACAGATTCCAAACTGCCTCCTTGGCTGTGACAACAGCTGAAATCTTTATTTATTTCAACCTAATTCACTCCTCTAAAGCCCCTTTCAATTTGGTATATTACCTCTACATTTCCGGCTATTCTTCAAGCTCTCAAAACTCTCCTCTGTCACCTAAGACACTAATACTGTAACTTCTGTACTGGGCTGCATGAGAATTTTGAACAGCCCTTGGGCAAAAGAAATAAATTAGAAATCTCACCTTTCAAAGATAGACAGTTTCTGTCTGTGATCTCTTCAAAATTACCTTCAAATGTATTTTAGTAGTTTGTATGGCTTCTATAATTGTTATCTGTCAGAAGGTTATCCCTGCTTCCCAAAAGCTAATCTGCCATTACGAGAAGCCAAAATCTGAGCAATAATATTTTTAAGACAAAGGAAAAGTATCTCCTAACGAAAGTCTTTTTAAAAATTACTTATATATACACACAAAAATTATAACAAAATATTTCAGAACTAAGAGCAAGTATATCTGTCACACCACTACATTTAAATAAGCTTATTTCCTTTATAAAATAAAAATTTTAAGGCAGTATAATAAACCAAAACCTAATCAGATGCTATATTTATGAGATATAGGTAAAATAAAGATTCCAAATGACTAAAATGAAATGGACAAGTGAAAAATTTTACTAGGCAAATGCAAACAAAAGATATCAAAGATCTATTATTTAATATTACATGAGGTACAATTCATACCAACAATGTTAAATGAGGTGAAGAGCCCATATTTTAGTGCAAACCATATCCAACAGCATATAAAAAAGATTATACATCAAGATCAAGTGGGATGTATCCAAGAGATGCGAATAGTTATCAACATACGCAAATCAGTAAGTGATACATGATATCAGCCGAATGAAGGGCAAGTGTCATATGATCATCTCAATAGACAAAATACAGAACAACATTTGATAAAATCCAACATTCGTCATATAAAAACTCTCAACAAATTAGGTATAGAAGGAATATACCTATATACTGTGTTCATGAATTAGAAGACTTAATATAGTCCATACTACCCCAAGCAATCTAAAGATTCAATGCAATCCTTATCAAAATACCAATGTCATTCTTCACAAAAATGGAAAAAAGAAGTCTAAAATTTATACGGAACTACAAAAGACCCCAAATAGCAAAAGCAATCTGAAGCAAAAGAACAAAGCTGTATGCCTCACACTACCTGATTTCAAAATATACTACCAAGATTTAACCAAAGTAACGTGGCAATTGGCATAAAAATAGACACACTGACCAATGAAACTGAATAGAGAAACTAGAAACAAATCTACATATTTGCAGCCAACTGATTTTCAACAAATGTGCCAAGAACATACATCAGGAAAAGGATAGTGTTTTCAATAAATGCCACTGGTAAAATGAGATATCTGTACGCATAATCAGGATAAAAACTTAAATTTAAGACCCCAAACTGTAAAACTTCTAGTAGAAAATGTAAAGGAAATACTTTAAGACATTAGTCTGGGTAAAGATTTTTGATTAAGACTTTAAAAACACAGGCAATCAAAATAAAAGTAGACAGATGAAATTATATCAAACTAAAAAGCTTCTGAACATCAAAGAAAACAACGAACAGAATGAATAAACAACCTGCAAAATGAGATAAAATAATTGTAAGCTATTCATTCTACAAGGATTTAACATTCAGAATATACAAGGAACTCAAACTACTCAACAGGAAAAAACAAAAAAAACAAACTCCAATTAATAAATGGGAAAATGTTCTGAATAGACATTTCTCAAAAGAAGACATACAAATGGCCAACACATGCATAAAAGTATGATCAACATCACTAATCATTATGGAAATCCAAATCAAAAAGACAGCAAAATATTCTCTCATTCCAGTTAGAATGGCTTTTATCAAAAAAACAAAAAATAAAAATGCTGGGAGGATATGAAGAAGAGGAAACTCTTATGGACTGTTGTTAGGAATTTACATTAGTTCAGCCATTATGGAAAACAATATGGAGGTTCCTCAAAAAGCAAAAATAGAACTACTATATGATTCAGCAACCTCACTACTAGGTATATTCTGAAAGGAATGTAAATCAGTATCTCAAAGAAATATCTGCACTCTCCTGTTTATTGCAGCAGTACTCACAAGAGTCAAAATGTGGAATCAACCTAAGTATCCATCAATGAATGAATGAAGGAAATGCAGCATATATATACAATGGAATATTATTCAGCCATAAAAAAGAATAAAGTCTGGTTGTTTCTGGAAATACAGATGAACCTGAAGACTATTATGTTAAGTGAAATTAGCCAGGCATGGAAAGACAAATACCAAAAGTTCTCATTCATACGTAGATGCTAAAACAGTTGATCTCATAGAAGTAGAAAGTAAAAGAATAATTACTTGAGGCAGGGAAGAATGTGGAAGAGGAGAAGATAGGGAGATTCTGGTTCACAGACACAAAATCCAGCTAGAGAGGAAGAATAATTTCTAATGTCCTATAGCACCAAAGTATGACTATAATTAATGATAATTTATTGTATATTTTCAAATAGCTGAAAGACAGGACTTGAGTGTTCCCAACACAAAGAAATAATAAATGCTTGAGGTGATGGATGGGCTAATTTCACTGATTATTACACATGGCAGATGTGTGATGAAATATCACACTGTAGTCCATAAATATATATAACTTTATGTAAATTAAAATCTTAAATCATATATCATGTCAGCTTCAAGCATCTAAAAATTTAAACATTCAGAAATCAAAGAGGTAACTTCACTTGTATGTTAAAAAAATTAAAATAAATCATGAAAATAAAAATTAAAGTTGCTGAATTTTATAAAAGTAGCAGTTTAAAAATTACATCAAACTTTGGGTAGAGCAGAACTAGGTTCAGAAGAAAATATATATTTTACTTAAGTCATCATACAAATGAAAAAGAAAGCACAAAAGACAAATTAAACATCATCTGACTCAGTTAAAAAAAGAGAGATGAATCATAGAATAATTTGATTAGTAAAGGAAAAGCATATATCTGAATTAGAAAAAAAATTTTCAGAAATAACAAATAAATTAACAAGTTGTTTTTTAGGAATAAAAAGGCAATAAAAAAGACCAGCTAGGCATTTAAAAAGGACAAGAACAACTATTCA
This sequence comes from Macaca thibetana thibetana, assembly GCF_024542745.1. Classification (NCBI taxonomy): domain Eukaryota; kingdom Metazoa; phylum Chordata; class Mammalia; order Primates; family Cercopithecidae; genus Macaca; species Macaca thibetana. Next base: position 92,756,647 of record NC_065581.1, read on the forward strand.
AAATAATAAATGAAAATAGAGTAATAACAGAAACAAAAAAGTTTAATCAAGTGAGAAAATTTAACCTAAATGGAACAATATCAACAAAAAAGTAGTAATAACTACGGAAAAAACAAAATGTTAGGCGGGCTCATCATGAAAAAATGCAAATTGCAAAGATCAGAAACTAAGAGAGAGTATTACTATAGAACTACAGACATTAAAAAGATAATAGGAAAATATAAACAACTTGATGCCATATACTTAATCATTTCAGTGAAATTGAGAAATTTCTTAAAAGTCACAAATTGTCAAAGCTCAATCAAGAGCAAACAGAAATCTGATTATTTCCATATTTGCAAATTATCAAAGCTCAGGCAAGAATAAATTGAAACTTAACTAGATCCATATGTATTAAAGAAATTGAAGATGCCAGTTAAAACCTTCCAACAAAGAAAATTCCAGGGTCAAATTTCTTCACCATGGAATTTTAGCCATCACTGAAGGAAGAAACACAGAAACACTACCAAGTCTCAACAAACCACTGGCATGGAACAGGCAGGCCCATATCAGGATGTAACATAATATGGTTTTTGTGAACAGAATCTTGTAATATATATTAAAAAAAAAAACCCAAAAGGTTCTTATTTCTCAACCCAATTTTAGGAATTTAACAAAAGAAATTGAAAAAAACCCCTCAAAAATATTGAAATGTAAGTAAAGAGGATTCCCCATATTCTTTATAATCATAGAAATTTGATAAAAACCAAAGTTTTCTTCAATTTTACATTGTTCCAGTAATTTTTGGTATATTCAGAGAGTTAAGTACTCATCATCCTTTAAAATGATCATTTGAATTCATAGGTAGTAATAAAGAAAAGTTTTTATAACATACTTCTTAATTAAAAAAACAAGTGACTGACCAGAACAGAAAATTGGATTTTATATTTTAGAAGGTGCTGGGGACATAATTGATTTGTGTTGATTTAAATTTAACTTAATTATTTTTAATTTTCTGTCTTTAATATCTTTTTCATAAAATAATCATGTGTTTTGTGCCACTAAACCAATTACATAAAATCAAAGAAGGATCACAATGGCTACAGCGTGTGGAAACCAACTATCACGAAGTGTAGGTGATGTAGGCAGGGGCTGCTGTTGATAGCAGTGTGGTAGAGAGAAATGACAATATTCAAAAGACATGAAGAAGAGATACTAAAAGAGATCTGACTATCTCAAAATGAATATAGATTAAATTTAATTATCTCTTAGATTGTCTTTAAGAGCTAAAGAGGTATAAATATATTTGCCTCATCTAATTCCAGATGCTTAAAAAGGAGATGCAGAAATCATCATTCTCTAACAGTTAAAACTGAAGAAGTTAAAGGTGTATTATGTCTGAATTATTTGTGTCAGTTTTTTAATTAAAAAGAAATTAAATTCTACATTTATGATTCATTTTATTAATTCAGTCTCATTCAATTCACAACTTTTAAATATTTTATACTTCACACAATTTAAGGGAGACAAAAGTAAACAAGATATAATCTTTGTGTTTGAGCCAAATCCTTCAATAGAGCAATAAAGTCAGATCATTTTGGCATCAAATGATCTGACTTTTTAATCAGAAGGGAAATTTTAATGCAACAATTGAGATAGTTAATCAGCCCTGCCATTTTTCTCTCCAAAATTCTAAACCAGCATGTTGTAAAATAAAAGAGCAGTGTTGTGGGTCCTCAAATATTCAAACTGGCAGCTGCATTGCTATAGGAAAGCAAAGCTTTTAATAGAACTATTCATGTTTCAGGTTATTTTAAGTTGTGTACATAGTTAGACCTTCAGGTGAGTTCATAGGAAATCGGATGCATAGGGGTCTCATTATGATGAACTTAGTAAATGAGCCAGAGATTCAGCTAAGAGCTGCTTTTTCATCCACTGGTATCCACTGTGTGTACATAGCATTCTCCGGTGTCAGATATTCAGTGTTATCCTAGTACTTTTTCTTCAAATGTAAACTATTCCAGTATGCTAATGTTTGAGAGAATATTATGTATTTTGAATACTTTGAAATTCAAATATAGAACTCAAATGTGATATAATCAAAATATAGAGTTCAGTATGCATAGAAATGTCTTGAAATATGAAGTTGGAAATGATTTAAGCTTCTTTTGAGTATGTGTATACATGTTTTAAGTCCATAAATATTGGGAATCAAGTTGCAGAGAAATCTCTTTCTAACTTAAGAAAAGAGGAGTATCAATTCAATAAAGTTGTATTATTTTACCTAATCATTCTGAATATTTCCGGAAAATTGTTTTTAGAAGATGTTGCTTCTAAATTGTCTTCTAAAGTCATAACTAACACAGTTTTAGTTCCATTTCAACACTGATAATCTGTAAGGTTGTTTGTATTTTTTCCCAACTGACATGATTTTGTATTAATTCTAATTTTCAGTTGAGTTTCAATAAACAATGATATTAAACCTGGGAAGGAATTATTGCTATTGCCTTTAATTTCCATATATAAATATTTAAATATATAAATATAAATATTTTAGTTGTTTGAACAGATTTTGCTTAAAAGTTTGCACATATGTGTTAGATGAAATATTGAGAAGGAACTTGAAAAACATAATACATGTTTGAGAAGGCTTAATTGTGGTTAGTAGCATATAGATAATAAAAAATATGGAATGAAAACGTATTATGAACAATGTAAGAAGTCATACTTCTATTCCTGTTTTTGAATGATTCATTTTTTAATGAATGTCATAGATGTAGACATTGACAAGTATGTAGATTACATCATGTCACACAAAGAAATTTCAAAAGCTGCACTTAGTTCATTGTCAGGAGGCAATTTAAATTCTTGTATGGATCTAATTTATAGGTGCATCCTTGTGGATTTCACTCCACTAGAAAAGGTCACTCATGCAAATGAGACCAGAAAATATATAAACTCGGATTCTATGAAAGGTTGAAGAGATTTATAAATTTTAATTCACTCTTATGTGTTCTATTTCTGTCAGCAGCTAGAAACATTTTAAAGATACATAAAATAATCCTTTGAATTCTAAACTCTACCATATATCCTATGTAACAAATCACCTTCAAATTTTAATCTTTTGTCTTTTATATAGACAGAAATCAGAATTTATTGACCGGCTAGTCTTCTTCAAAGGGAAGAATGACTGTATCGTGTTTTCTTTTTTCTTTACATAGTTAAATACAATAACTTTTCTATAGAAGCATATCAACTTTAAAAAGTCAAGATAAACACATTAAAATGTTTTTCTAGGTAAATGATAAAATTAAAGTCACCTAAGGTTCATACATATTTTAGGCATCAAATTCATTCTCATTGTAATCCTGGTTATCAAATCCAATGAACTGAAATAATTCTTTCCATTGACAACATATACGTTGATTAGAATGAGGGTGAAAGCATTTCACTTACTGTCCAAAGATTTATTTGTTGTGTAATATGGTAGTAGAGATAACTAATCCACAGAATCTCAAAATATGCATTAGAATATTAGAGACACAATTCCATCATCTTTAAAAAGACAAATGCAGGAGAGACTGAAGGATCCATCAGAACCAAGGCCATGTACCACATTCATCAACCTAATGTTTCCAAAGTAATTCATTATCATCTGGATCCAAGAAAATCACAGTGTGCTCTCACACAGTACAATTTTAATCAGCCTAGTATTCACATATTTTTAATAAAATTGAGGCCATCTAAGATTTTACTTTTCTTATATTGTATATATTTACTGCCTCTTTTGAGTTCCAAACATCAAACAGAATATGAGTCACCATTTGAACTTGGACCTGCCACACATTCAGACTATATACTGTATTTTAATTTGACATATACAACTTATTAATGTACACAGAAGCATTTTGGCCTTCATTAAAAGCTTGAGTGTGCTTTAGGAAATATGTCCTAGGATATGGATGAACTGTCATCATTCAAACAGCAGTAAATGTATTCACTCAACAAATATTTAGTGTTGTGAGTTCTACTTTAGGTATCCATTTTTCCCCATTCTTTTTTTTTTTTTTTTTTTTTTTTTTGAGACGGAGTCTCGCTCTGTCACCCAGGCTGGAGTGCAGTGGCCGCATCTCAGCTCACTGCAAGCTCCGCCTCCCGGGTTTACGCCATTCTCCTGCCTCAGCCTCCCAAGTAGCTGGGACTACAGGCGCCCGCCACCTCGCCCGGCTAGTTTTTTGTATTTTTTTAGTAGAGACGGGGTTTCACCGTGTTAGCCAGGATGGTCTCGATCTCCCGACCTCGTGATCCGCCCGTCTCGGCCTCCCAAAGTGCTGAGATTACAGGCTTGAGCCACCGCGCCCGGCCCATTTTTCCCCATTCTTAAAGCAGAAAGTATTAGACTGATTCAGGGAAAAATGAAACAAAGCACTAACTGATGTATATAGTGTCTACTTAATTGTGAAGCACTAGTGCTTTGTAAACTTTTCTATGTATTTGCCTATGAGTACCCATTGGTTTTTGTTTGTTTAATTGTCACGTTGGGCAGACAAATTTTTAAAAATTGGCCTTATATAAGGACTTGCAACAGATCTAACCTTCCCAAAAGGAAAAAGCAAATGACGCTCAAGGTGGAAGTGTCCAAATCAGATTAAGAAAGTAAGAGGAGAAGCCTCCTGACATCTAAGGCTAATATGGGGCTGATGTTGGCCGTGTGAAAGAGAGCTTGGGAGTAGCAAATAGCTGTCAAAGAGAAATGCTTCCCAACCTTTTTATAGCAAGGCTCTAAAAGCACAAGATACTATTTGTGAGGCAGAATGAAGTAAATGGATATGACGTTACTTTAGGAGTTAGCAGTCCATGGTTCCCTCCTCTCCCAGTCCCTTTCCTGGCTTCTTATACCAACAATGATTCTAATACTTGTAAATTCATATCTAATTCCTTTACAAATATTAATTTAGTACTTATAAATACTTGGAAGTATCCTTTTAAAAAATATATGTATACCTACATATACACACACGCACACACATACATTTTGAAATGTTAGATCCTACTGCAGTGTCTCCAAACTGATTTTCACAATCATGAATGGATTGCACAATTTAAAAGCTTTAAGAGTGATGCCCGCTGTATGTTAAGTAGTCTAAAATAATTCATATATTTTTCCTGCATAATCAACAAAAAGTCTTTTTAAAACCATGTGTTTGTTGGTCTGTGTCTACATCCCATGTCTGGGCATTTTCACTTAGTGGGACCAAATAAGAATCAGATTAAATATCTGTTTTATAGAGAGCATTATTTATGAAACAGACTTATAATGCTGAAATTTATGTAAATTAGATCCCAAATGAATGCGTGAAGTTTAGAATACTTTTCAATTTTAAAGTCATTGAGTATTCATATAGAAAACAATGAATCTATCAAACCTACTTGATCCTTATGTCAATCAGGACATATTTTTCCATAGTTCAAATTTCTATGGCTTCAAAAATGGAGGAATTAGATGTGATGCTTTCTGAAGCTCATATTCAATTTAAGCTCTTTCTTCTTAGGAAATAAACTTTTTAAAGAAAAATAACATTTGCATTCATATGAAGCCTCCAGAATTCTTAAGTTTCATACATTTTTCTACTAACCTTATTGTCTGCTCTCTACTTTAACCTTCCTAAAATTGTATTTAACAAAACTGCAATATCACAGGGGTATACTTTTCAGTGTCCACTACCTAGGAGTAGACATAAACTTCAAAAATATGTATGTATTTCTATGTATATATCTATACACTTTTTTATTAATTTTTGAGAAGACTAAGTCTTATTATATTCTTTTCATTTGAATCATCAGAGACCTTTAAAATACCTGATGTAAAGAAAGTACTATGCCATCACCTTTCAATTTTAATTATTTAACTCTGGCAGAGTGTCAATGAAGAGATATTTTTTCTTGTGCCCCTTCTTTCCAACTTCTCAACTTTAAGAGTAAGGCCCTGAATATAGGAAGGAGCTTAAGCACTTGTTAACTGGCACAAAGTGTAATATTTAATGTAAGATTTGACATTCTTTGAGAAATTCTGTCAGAAATTATGAAAAAGAAATTGAATATCAAGTCCTCTTGTATTTCAGGCATTGACCGCAGGACCACCGATCTGGAAAATTAGCATCTGGCCAAGGTTGATAAGGCCTACAATAACATAAGGAGTAGCTGGAAAATAGAATTCAAGAAATTCAAACAATTTTTTCCAATGTGTATATCAGGACTGCACACTAAATTTGTAAATGATATACCTGTATATACACCCAGATATTTTCAGTTAGATTGTGCTTCAAAGCATTTCTATCTAGATAAACCAAAGTGTAGATTTAGGAGAGTGAATAGATGGCAGGAGAGATGCAGAGATCAGCTTAACGAAAGGACAATCAGAATTATTCTTCACTTCTATTAGATTTTTAAAATAAAAGTTAATAACATCTTTTTATTAAAAATGGCAACAGTCAGATTATTTTTATTCTATCCTAAATTATCTGTATTTGTAGAAAGGAAGATAGATTTGGTTAATGTTCCTAATGTCCAAAGATTTTCTAGATATGATTGAAAAGGGCTGGAGCATTTAGATTGAGTTATTAGAGTTCAGTTGGAAGGTGATGCATTCTTAAGAGTTGATTAGAGAGAATAAATTTATGTTCAGGTGTTACTAGAATCTGTCATGATTGGTCATGTTCCTGAAATGTCTTCCATTCACTAACAAGCAGAGAAATTCTATCTATTTCTATCTAGGTCTGAATCTTGATATGCTACTACTAAAACATAATTCATAAAATTTGTTTTCTACAGGGACCTGGCAATGTTAACTCCTAAATATGCCTTTGCAATTAATTTAGGATGATGAGGCCAATCGTTGGGATATGGAGGTAACGACTATTGTTATAGACTGAATAGTAAAATTGTAAAATGTGTGGTTAGTAAGTATTCCACAATATTTCTCCTGTGGGCAGTACAGAGAGTGAAGGGCAGGATCATTTTCCTTGACAATTACAAGCTGTGGCTGTGACCATGAATTGATATTTCATTCTTCATTAGATTCAACTGTAGTTAAGTAAATGCACTAAGTATTTTATTTTCTTATCTCGTTAGTAGCTTTTCACGCCTGAAACCAAACATGGAATGCTTTTATTTACAGATGCACATACATTTGTAAATCATGTGGTATGCACATAGCCAGTCTAGCCCTGCCATACTAGTTGATAAAAGTTCAGATTAGAAGAAAAGGCTAGTTTAGTAATTCAGAGACTTGGACTCTAATCTCTGCTTGGTCCCCCCTGTCAAGTTGCCTAACTTTGAACATGCTCCTACTTCTCTCAGGTCAAGTTAACTGATTGATAAAACAAAGAAGTTAATGTAGATTTCTCAGGTTCTCTTTAAGTAACACTATTTCTTCACTTCAAGACTCTCTGACCTGATTCGTATTTTGTGTTTGTGCAGGTGGTGACAAAGATAAAGAACTGGAGAAGGGGAAAAGCAGTCCCGGATCTTTAGGTGAGTCAGTTCTGGAAGAGGACTAGCAGTTAGTTTGAAGGTCAAGCTTTGGCTAGAGAAGGGACATTATCTTCACCATTTCAGAATCTAATCCACAGAAACATGTTCAAGCAGGAAGAGAACTATTAAAAAAAAAAAAAAAAAAAAAAAAGCAGGTCTGGGCACATGGTAAGTAAAGGACACTGCAAGCACTTAGGGAATATTTGGCAAACTCACATTTGCAAGGTGCACATGTGCGTGAGGATTGGGGAACGAATCCTTAATGGTTTTCTTCATCTTCTATTTGATGTGCCTTAGTGACCAAAAGGCTTTTCATTTGGAGCAGTTATCCTGAAAATCAGTGGAACATGAAACATTAAGCTAGTCTCTCATTCTATCTGTCTGATCTCATTGCTACATTACTACAAAAGCTCTGCTTCAACCAGATAAAATAGATACTTATCTCCCCATCTGCCCTAGTCCCTTTTTCTTATAGTTTGTGGTAAGCAAGTTTTGTTATCTCCAGCAAGCTTTTTCCAACTTAACTTCTCTCTGAAATTGCTATTTTATTTTGCTTTAAATATTCTAAGTATTATGCATTGTCTACTGTTCTATCATATATTTGCTTTTTGCCTGAAATCATTGTTTAACAATTTTATTAATAAAGAAAATTAAGTCCAGTCTCATCAACAATGTGGCAAACATACTGAAATCCAAACTATGTAAACTATGACTTTGGGTACCTAAGCGCAGCAGATCAAACTATATGATCACAAATACAGTCCTATTAGAAAAGAAAATAACGACTTTCTTTTTCATATTTTCACAAGTGATAAAACATCTCTTAAAAGCTCAAATTTAACACCCCAAATGGTAAAGACTAATACTAAAAATCTCTGACCAGAAACAAAACTTTTTCACTTTAAGATTCTCTAACATTTTCTTTTAAATCTCATTTAGGAAAATGTGTATCAGCTCTTTGTCAAATTCTAGTCTCTGTGATTTATCTGCTGTTGTAAAGATGTTGGCTTTATCATCTTAATAATAAAAACGTATTCCATCTAAAAATGCATCAACATATACATCCTTATTTTTCATTTTCTTATTGTTTTATATGTCTACTTTTATTCACATGGGGCACACTAAATGAATCTGATCTGATCTCATGGTTACTTATGAAATAAAAACAACCGCCATTAGTCTTCTGAATTTTTTTTTTTGTCTGTATTCCAGTTAAATTAAACAAATACGTGGTGAAAAAAAGTTCTGAGGGTGAATTAACAAGATAAATAAGAGAGTGTTGATTCCCCATTAGGGATTTATAATCCAGTATGTTGACCATCGAACTAGAAAATCTCTATGTCAATATCTAGAATTCCTAACACGATCTGAGATGACTCCAAACAATATAACCTGCTAACAATGAATGTGATGTGGGTATAAAGTAATTAGGTAAGCTGAAAATGACATCTTCTTCATATTTGATCCAACTTTATTTTGAGGTAATATCATTTTATCTATTATTCCTTAAAATAACATAATAAAAAATTCTTGTTTCATAAGTTTTCTTTAATATATTTTATATATGTTGGGTTAAATTTTATTCTTGCTGGAGCAATACATGCTCACAGTCAAAACAAATCTTATAAATAAGATTATAATAAAAAACAGCAATTTCCAGGGCCAATTATTCTTTCAACTCTTACAAATGTTTCTTTTTATATTTAGCTGTACATTTTAAAGTAATATTCTTATAGCACTATTTCTTGATTTATCAATTTTAAGTATTATATGGAGAAAAAATATTAACTTTTAAAAATCCATCTTCCCACTTAGCCTCTACTCATTTTTTCCAATGCAGTTTATATCACAATTTTTAATTTAATAATAATGTTTAATGTATAACTACATAGATATTGTACACTTTTGAACCAATTAATATAACTTACCTTTCTTGTTCCACTTGTTTTTACCTGGAGTTAATAACTGACATTCCTTTTGTTTGGTAACAACTTACATAACTACAGCATAGTACAATATCAAAATCAGGAAATTGACATTGATATGACCCCCAGATCTTATTCAGATTTCCCATTTTACATGTACGCATGTGTATGTGTGTGTGTGTGTAGTTCTGTGCAATTTTAAATGTAGACTTGTAACCCCAATCAAGATTCAGAACTGTCCCAGCTCCACAAAGTTATGCCTCATGCTACCCTTGTAGCCTCACCATTTCCTCTCTGTTCCTTCATCCCTAACCAGTGCCAGCCCTAATCTGCTTTCCATATCTATAAGATCTCAAGAATGTTCAAATTAATTTTTAAAAGATTTTGGTTGCTATATTTTTATTGTAAGGGATTTCTTTGTTTACTGTTAACTTCTCATAGCATTTCGTTCTCATATTATGCAAAAATATCTCAGAATAAAGGAAAATCATGATAGATGTTGATTTTAGAAGTTTACTTCTGCTACATTTATCTGATGCCTCTAAGCCCTCTTCCTTTTTAAAAATTATTTTCAACTTTCTTTTCATAAAATTTAAGGGTGATACACTAGAAAGCAAATTGTTGAATGTGTAGGCCTGACTGTTAATCTTTTCTTTGAAGAGTCTCAAATATTAATGTGTGGATTTCTTTTAAACCTGAGGTCCTCAACCCCTGAGCGGCAGACTGGTACTGCTCCGATCTGAGGCCTGGTAGGAACCCTGCTGCACAGCAGGAGGTGAGCCTTGAGCTAGCCAGCTTTACCACCTGAGCTCTGCCTCCTTTCAGATCAGCAGTGGCAACCGATTCTCATATTAGCATGAACCCGATTGTGAACTATGTGTGAGGGATCGAACTTGTGTGCTCCTTATGATAATCTAATGGCTGATGACATGACATGGAAGAGTTTCATCCCAAAACTATCCCCTGCCCCACACTGTCTGGCCGTGGAAAAAATTCTCTTCCAAAAAGGATGGGGGCCGCTGTTTTAAACAGCCTGTTCCCCTATTAACAACATATATCCAAGTCAGGCCATATAATTTAAAACCTATTTGCAACATAATCCTTCTCATTACCTACCTAGGCAAAACCTTAAATATCAGAAACTTTAGATTCTGCCATCTTTAATGGGGAATTTAATTGTGCCAGTAGAGTTCTGGTGCTTTTGTCCCTTACTACAGCATCACGGATGCCAATATTGCCTTTGCTAGCTGGCACCCAGAAGCCTGTTGACTTAAATGACATTTATTTACCAGTCAAATTCTCAGGCCAATCTTGCCTTTAAATACGCAAGTGGCCTAGTCTCATTTTCAGTCCACAGAGTCACGATAACAAAACCCCTATCTTCTGCGGTGGATATCCACTTAAAAAGAACACCTAATCACCTGGTGACAATGAACCCACATTCTACATGACATCATCCTGGCCCAGGGGCTCACCACTGGATATGACATCGCTCCCTGTGACTTCACCTAGGACCCTGAAATCCCTGTACTTGCAACTCCCACGGGCTGCCTCTCCTAAGGTGCTGACAAATTGGGTGTGAGACATTTATTGCTTTTCTTACTTTGATATTAGGAATCCTATTATGTTTCCGGAGATTGCTGTCTGCTTAGCCTGTGATCCTTGTACACTCCTTGCTCTCTCCCAAAACATACACCACTACACATTCATGCTTAAAAGGAAATGGAGTACAGGATACTAAAATCTGTGCCATTCTAAAAATGAATGGAGATGATTGTTTTCCCCAGAAGGCATCTTCCTCTTATCAGTCAATCAATCCCTTGACCTTCTGAAGTGAGAATTACTCACTCCCCAGTGCCTTTTCCTTTGATTCCCTCACTTTTCTACCAAGGCCCACTGCCTCGTGTCTCCATCCGTGACTGCTACAACCACCCCTTCCCCTTGGTTACACACAAATGACACTAATCTTTACATAGCCTTTACTACACTAAGTTCAAACCCTCTAGCAACAAAACTGCTAGAGCTGGCCACCATCTTGACCAGAAAAATATATCAAAAGTATATATACACACATACAATTGTATATAGTTTTTTAAAAAATGCTGTCTTGATCCAGTTTGCATGCCCTGGATAGAGGCTGTTCAGTTCCCTTCCTGAGCAGCCAGTTAAGTCCACTCCTCCAATCACCTAGTTACCAGGCTTTTACACTCAGGGGCACTATACATCAGCCCTGATCACCCCAGGACCAGGTACCAGACAACCAGGGCCAGTCCTTATGCCCCAGAGCCTGCTGAAATTATTCCAAACTAGCCAATCGTAAGGCTGCTTACCCTGCTTTGCCTGTTCCTTCTTGTAGAAACCACAATAAAGGATCTGGACCATAGTCTGTTGCTCTCCTGCCTCATGGCCAAACTCAGTGATTCCTAGTATGACCTTCCTGTTTTGGGGGTCTAAGAGTATAACGAATTATCTTTTCAATGGTAGTTGCCTCTTCATCTGTTGGCCTTATTGTACCTAAATAAAAATAAAACCTATTAAAGCAGAATTTGGCTAAATCACACTGTTTTCTGACATTTTGTCACTGTCTTCTATCCTGAAGGCACCAGTTGAAAAGCAGCTGGCAACTTGATATATTAAAAATATTATCTTTATTCAGGTTATGAACAGAGGTATATGATGATTTTTGCCTAAAAAACACATAGCACTTCAGAAAAATTAGAAATTATCAATAAGAAAGATCTTTCATGTTTCTGAAGAGTTCAATAAGTAACAGCATACCTATGAGTCCAGAAGGAAAAAAATCACTGAAATAAATGCATTCTTGTTAATGATGCAGGAATATATATATATATACACAGTCATTTTACTTCCCATTTTAAATTTCTATCCAGTCAAGTCTTCTACACTGATACTACAAGTCTTCTACACTGATACTAGCAGTTTTCATTTAAAAAAAGAGAGAGAACACTTTCACACTTAAGGACATGCAATTCTGATGTTTACAAAATAATTTATTTTGCACATTTCTTGTTACAACTGCTAAAAGATTTGTTTCTGCTTTGAGTTATTTCTTCCTTTTTCTCCGAAGTTATACATGAGGTGGGAGGTGGTGGGGGGAAGGGGTAGGTGAGGGAAGATTTTTTCTGATGGAATTACTAACGTCTGACTGAAAGTTAACATTTGGTCATGTGCCACATTGACGTTTTGATCAATGATGAACCACACATAGAGTGGTGGTTCCATCAGAGTATAACGGAGCTGAAAAATTCCTATCATTTAGTGACTAGTTGTCATAAGATCATAGTACAATGCATTACATATGTGCTTCTAGTGACGCTGGTGTAAACAAACCTACTGCACCACCAGTGGTATAAATTTGGCATACACAATATGTAAGGTACATAATATTTAACAATAATAAATGACTGTATTACTGGCCTGCATATTTACTATAGTATACTTTTTAATCATTATTTTTAAAGTGTACTTCTACTTATATGTAAACAAACAAACAAACAAAGAAACAGACAGTTAACTGTAAAACAACCTCAGGCAGGTCCTTCAGGAGGTATTCTAGAAGCAGGCATTGTAGTAATAGGAGGTGACAGCTCCATGTATGTTACTGCCCCTGAAGACCTCTCAGTGGAACACGATGTGGAGGTGGATGACAGTGATATTGATCATCCTGAACCTGTATAGGCCTCGGCTAATGTGTGTGCTTGTGTTTTAGTTTTTAACAAAACATTTTAAAAGTAAAGCAACAAAGTGTAAAACTAGAAAAAAATTATAGAACGAGGACATAAAGCAATTATTTTTCGTACATATGTACAATGTGTGTTTTTAGAATAAACAATTTAAAAATTAAAGTTTACAAAATAAAATAGCTACTAGGTTAACGTTATTGAAGAAAACATTTTTTAAATACATTTGGTGTAGCAGAAGTAAACAGTGTTTATAAAGTCTATAGTAGTGTACACAAATGTCCCAGGCCTTCACATGCAACCACCACTCACTAATTAATTCACCCAGAGCAACTTCTAGTCCTGCAAGCTCTATTCATGGTAAATGCTTTATACAGGTATACCATTTTTATTTTTTATACTGTATTTTTAGTTTACTTTTTCTGTCTTTAAATACACAAATATTTCCCATTGTATTACAATTGCCCAGTAATCTGCTGTACAGGTGTTTAGCCTAGGAGCAATACGCTCTACCACATAGCCCAGGTGTGTAGTAGGCTATACCATCTAGGTTTGTGTAAATACACTTTATAATGTATGCACAATAACAAAATCACCTAAAAGCACATTGCTCAGGACTTATTCCTGCTATTAAGTGATGCATGACTGTACTTCAGAATTATAGGATAAATAGTGACAATTGATAGCAATATTTTGATTTCAACATCCTAATGAAATATTGAGACAAATAAATATGAGGTGCTAAATTCAACTACCATTGCATAGTTTGCAAGCATCAGGCCAGCTCTGATGGTTCTGGGATAAATCAAAAAAAGTTTTGTGTGGCTCAGGAGAGATTAATACACTCAGAATTACTTTAATCCTTTAGGTCAAGGTAATTGTTATACCAGCTACATATGAACCTTCTGGGAAAATAATTTCCCAGCTTTTTATGAATCTGTATAATGATCCTTGTGGTGTTTGGAGAACAATGTAAAACTGAATTGAAATAACTAATATAAATTATGTTTAAAGTTCAATGACCCCCCGCCCACACCACCCAAATGATTTAATTTCTTACCTGCTGTGAGTTACACTAGCAACTTGCCTTTGTGCCCTGGGAACTCTGAAAGAATCATAAGGTAACTACGGAGATGGAGGCTTCTCTATCATACGTAAGTTGAGGCCCCTTTTACCATACATAAATTAGTTTTAACTCATAGGTTAATATTTTAACCAAAAATTTTTAGCTCAAAAGAAGATTTCCACCCCTTCTTCTCAACAGATCATGTCTCTACAATCACCTCCTGTTGTCCTGTTTTGTTTTGTTTTTCCTACCAGAGTGTATTTCCATTTCTCATTCTTCTAGACAGCTGTCGTTCAAAACACTCACTTCAATTCTCTTTTGTGGACTTTTCTAACACATGTATTGCACACTACTCAGTTGCTGGACAGTGGAATTATATCAATGGAATAGGCACAGTCTTAACATTTACTAAGTCTATTTTTGATTGCTCAGTTCATGAATCTGTTACCAACACATTCAATCTTTCCAGGTATGGCTACTTTGCAAACCCCGCTTCTTCTTCCTCTTTTGTATGTTTTTACTGCTTAACGTAACGTTATTTTGATATTTTCTTCCACTGTTATTATTCTTTTGTATGCTTTTCTCTGTTATTATCATAATACTACTCACATAATCCACAGAACAAATGGAACATTCCAAGCTATGGTAGAGTTGGCCAAAAACATGAAAATGTTTTAGGTGTCACTAATATAAAATAAACCTATGTTATTGACTGAGAACCAATTATTGTTCAAATAATTGTCCATATATATAATTTTGGTAATGTATATCTGAGGTATAAGAAACCCATTGAATTTATATATGCAAATATTTGAACATAGATAAATATTTCTGCAGAAAACTTTATATCTTTTTCCTTAGATTCTCAAAATATTTTTGCTTTCAAAAAGGTTTAAATTCCCTCTCTACCAAGTTAGTAAACAAAGAAAATGACATATGATTTCCAAGAGCTCTTTAGGAAAGGAATAAAGGCATTAAAAATAGAATCTCTTTCATGAGCAAACATTCCACAGTAATAGATGACATGATTTTTGAACTCCCTGATATTTTGAACTTAGAGATATTACTGAATATCTTTTAGAACTTTTCTGGGAGCAAAACCTTTTCTTACTAGGCAAAATAGTCTTATCTGTTTGTATGGCAAAAGATTGGTGGAGTTATGTGAGTATTTGAGGGACTTTAAACAGCCAGAATATTTAAGGCAAATAATTTAGGTTTTATAAAATGATCTTGGATTTCTACTACCATTAGTGGCTGATTAGGTCACTCACATCAAATCTTTCATTGAGGACAATTAGTTAATCTGGAGTGGAAAAAAAGTTGATGAAATAATTAATATTTTCTCATCCAGGACACAGAAAAGGAGAGAAGCTCAGGAATCTGAGCTACTAAAAGGAGCTTGTGCCACACAGGGATGAGATGAAAGGTTTCACAGGTACAAGATGACAACAGTGGGCTTCAGTCTGGGAACAAGGAAGAACATAAGCAGACAGGCTTCCCTAGGGCTGCTGCTCAGGGTACTAGCATCTAAATCTCTGAAACTGAGATACTACTTCAATCTGTAAGGAATTCCAGAGTGCTTGTCTCTATAAACGCTTAGCAGACGCAAATGAAATATCACCTCGGGAAGAAGATGATCTCTTCCTATGTCTCTCAGGGCCAGATTAGAGTGAGGTGGGATTGGCAGCCGTCTCAGGTGTAAAATTTAAGAGGAAAGGAGAATGCCAAAAAAAGCCCTAATCAAGTGATCAGAAACTCATGTTATGGACTGAATGTTTGTGTCCCCTGAAAATTCATATCTTGAATCCTAACTGCCAATGTGATGGCATTAGAAGGTGGAGCCTTGGGGAGGTGATTAGGTCTTCTGGGTGGAAGCCTCATGAATGCCATTAGTGTACTTACAAAAGAGGCCTCAGAGAGCAAGCTTGCTCCTTCTGCCATGTGAGGACATAAGGAAAAACAGCGATCTATGAATCAGAAAGTAGGCTTCACTTGATTTGAATCTGTGCCCCTACCCAAATCTCATGTTGAAATGTAATCCCCAGTGTTGGAGGTGGGGCCTAGTAGGAGGTGACTGGATCACAGGGTGGGTTGGGGAAGAAATTCTCATGAATGGATTAGCACCATCCTCTCAGTGCTGTTCTCATGACAGTGACTGGGCGAGTTATCGTGAGATCTGGTTGTTTAAAAGTGCATAGCACCTCCTCTCTCTCTTCCTCCCACTCCATTCATGCGAACGGCCTGCTTCACCTTTGCCTTCCACCATTGTAAGTTTCCAGAGGCCAACCCTGAAGGAGAAGCTTCCTGTACAGTCTGCAGAATGCTATAGTGTACAGCCTGCAGATGCTTCCTGTACACACTGCAGAATTGTGAGCCAATTAAACCTCTTTATAAATTACCCAGTCTCAGGTATTTATTTATAGCATTGCATGATGGGAATAATACTGGGCTCTGACCAGATACTGAATTGTCTAGTGCCTTCATCTTGAATGCCCCAGCTTCTAGAATGTCTGAGAAATAAAAATTTGTTTTCTAAGCCACTCAAACTGTTATTTTTGTCATAGCAGCCTGAATTAAGACAACTTAGTACTTAAAGACACATGTTAGTTTGATATTTTTTAAATCAAAATCAATTTTTAAATGATATATAATGAACAAAATATCCAAGTTTTTTAAAAGGCAGGTTCTGATGGGCCCAGGATTAGGGTCAGACAAGTGAGTTCAGTCGCACAAGTGCAAGGTCAGATTTTGTCTTTATTTTAAAAGTTGATGTTACATCTGAGTACCTGTTACATGTCAATTTTCTTCTTGCTGAGAAGAAATGGACATGTAACGATTAAATGAACAAATGCGGGTAACTTTCTTAGCACAGTACTGGCACATAAATAAAAATTCAATGTGTAATGGCTTTTGTAATTATTGCAATACTGATTTCAGAAATACAGAATTCAGCCTGAATTGTCTGACATTCAGTGTGCCGGTGATCAGCTCTTAACACCAAAAAGCAACGAAGCTCTGATTTGCAGTGTTTACTTGCAGTGTCAAGTAGACACTAGCAGAAGCCATGTTAGGTCAGCAGGGGCTTTAGTGCACATATTCTTGGTTAAAGAACATTGGCAATTTAACTGTAGGTACCTGTAACTTGTAACAGTAAACAGCCAATTTCTACTCTTGTGTTTTTCACAGAGCCATAGTGCAAGGTAAAACTATGTTTGTGCATAATACATATTTGTATGCTCTTCATTTCTGCCTTTAATTTAAACATACTTTCATAAGCTTATTAGTGGTCTATAATGTGGATAGAAGCAGTTTAAGGCCGGGCGCAGTGGCTCACGCCCCTAATCTCAGCACTTTGGGAGGCCGAGGTGGGCGGATCGCAAGGTCAGGAGATCGAGACCATCCTGGCTAACACGGTGAAACCCCATCTCTACTAAAAATACAAAAAAATTAGCCGGGTGTGGTAGCAGGCGCCTGCAGTCCCAGCTACTCGGTAGGCTGAGGCAGGAGAATGGCGTAACCCGGCAGGCGGAGCTTGCAGTGAGCCGAGATCACACAGCTGCACTCCAGCCTGGGCGACAGAGCATTTAAAAACAAAACAAAACAAAGCAAAACAAAAAAAAACCTTTCAGTACTGAGCTTATTATATGGCTTTAGTTACCAGAATAACTCAACCGAAAATAATGCAGTTATGGTTCTTAAAAAAGTTTATTTGAGGCTTACAAAACTCAAGGTGCCATAAAATTTTAGTAGGTTGTTGATGAGAAAAACAATAAAAAATACAGGAATAATCATTCAATGTGCCTTTCATTTAGTGACATGAGTTATGATAGCTTCTATAGCAACAATACCTTTGCATTTGCACTTACCTAGAACCACATTTTAATAAACCAGCTAGGAAATGAGCCATTACATAGAAAAGAAGTAAAATTAATTCTGAACCCCACTCAAACATAGATGCAACCGTTTGTATCAAAATGTGTATGTAAACATGACTTCTGATGAATTATGAAGTTTTCTACAACAATTATATTGGAATGACTTCCTGCATAAACAAAGGCTTACCTGTGTTAGCTTACCCCTTAGTCTTTAGATGTCAACCTTACATAATTTAAATTTAGAAGTTTTCAGCACGATTTGGAATAACAGTAGTGCCTCCTTATCCACAGAGGATATAGTCCAAGACACCCAGGGGATGGCTGAAACCACAGATAGAACTAAACCTTACATATTCTATGTTTTTTCATGTACATAAATGTCTATGATAAAGTGTAATTTATAAATTGGGCACAGTGATTAACAACAATAATAACAAAATAGAACAATTACAATAATATAACTGTAATAAAAGTTATTAGAATGTGGTCACTCTCTCAAAATATTGTACTGTAATATACTCACCCTTCTTGTCATATGTGAGAGGAGAAAAGCCTACATGACGAGATGAAGTGAGGTGAATGATGTAAGCACTGTGATGCAGCGTTAGGTCACTACTAACCTTCTGAAGATACATCGGAAGGAGGATCATCTGCTTTGGGTGATCCTGGATCATAGAGCTATGATGTCCATGTTCAGATGTCAGGAGCAGATGATGTTGATGACTAACCTCATTAACACTGATAGTGTATACAATGAGTATACTCAGGGAAAAGGGATGATTCACATCTTGAACAAGATGGAGTGAGATGGTGCAATATTTTATCATGCTACTCAAGAAGGTCTGCAATTTAAAACTTATGAACTGTTTGTTTCTAAAATTTTCCATTTAATATTTGCAGACCAAAGTTGACCCACGGTAACCTAAACGTGGCAAGCAAACTGAGGATGTAGGAGGGCTATTGTGTTGTACTTTGGGCCAAGTACCTTGCCAGAAGTTTAAGACTAAACCTGAAGTGCTCTTTCTGTGTTTAGTAAGATAAGAGCACCTTAAATGGTTATTTGTCTTTCAGTACCAAAACTATTTCATCCCTTCATAGAATCTTCTGGGGCTACATAGAAAGCAAACCACTTTATTAGTTTTTTTTTTGTTTGTTTGTTTGTCTGTTTTGAGACGGAGTTTTGCTTTTGTTGTCCAGACTGGAGTTCAATGACGTGACCTGGGCTCACTGCAACCTCCGCCTCCTGGGTTCAAGTGATTCTCCTGTCTCATCCTCCCGAGTAGCTGGGATTATAGGCATATGCCACCATGCCTGGCTAATTTTTGTATTTTTAGTAGAGACAGGGTTTCATCACATTGGTCAGGCTGGTCTTCAACTCCCAACCTCAGGTGATCCACCCTCCGCAGCCTCCCAAAGTGCCGGTATTACAGACGTGAGTCACCGCACCCACCCAAAAGTGAACCACTCTTTAGGGGATGGGGTGAAGTGGAGAGACTTTGAGGAACCTGTATCACTGTGTTTTTCATACCAACTTGTTCACACATTCATTCATTCACCTGTGAGTTCATTCACTTAGAATCGTATTGGATCTTCTATGTGATAGACACTATTTGTACTATTCTTGTTACAAAAAAGAAAGTAGCTGATTTCTGAAAGCTACAACCTAATAAAATCTTATTTCTTTGACTTTGTATAAGGGAATTATAGTTTGTACATCATTTAACCCATGAGATGGTTGAAATAAATGGAAATAATACAGACTAAACACTTGGAAATATTAAGGTAATATATGAATAAAAAGAAATGCCATTGTTACAAGTTAAATGGCCTAAATTCTTTTGACTCTAAGTTCATGATCTTGTGTCACCACTTTTCACTTAACCAGACCACAAAATTGTACACAGTATAAAAATCACAAAGTATACTAGCTGGACATAACAACATCTAAACAAAAATCACTTATGGGAGCTGCTTAATATAATGATCAAATATTCTTTATTACTGAAACAAGATCTTTTAGTGACCTTGAAAGGTATATCTTTAATCTTTCTTGTATTTAGTTTAGTTAAAAATCTTACTTTCTGGTGGGCATGGTGGCTCACAACTGTAATCCCAGCACTTAGGGAGGCCGAGGCTGGGAGACAGCTTGAGCCCAGGGATTCAAGACCAGCCTGGGCCTGGGAAAAATAGGGAGACCTCTACAAAAAATTAAAACATTCACCAGGTGTGGTGGCTCATGCCTATAGTCCCAGCTACTTAGGATGCTGAGGTGGGAGAATTCCAGCCTTTTTGAGCCTGGGAAGTTGAGGCTGCAGTGAGCTGTGATCATGGCACTGCACTCCAGCCTGGATAACAAAGTGAGACCTTGTCTTAAAAACAAAAGGAAACAAACAAACAACAAAGAAAAATCTTACTTTCTATATGAAGGCTTTCTTAAATTTTCTTCTTATAGATAAAAAATCATTAATTCCTTAAAATCCATATTATTTTACCTATGCATATTTTTATTTCCCTATGTCATCATTGCTTTTTCCTCTGAGAGGAATTATTGCTTGTTAAATTATTTTAATGTTTACTGTTTTACCACACTTTGAATGCTGAAATCTGTCTGATTCATTTTTCATAATGTACAGCGCCTTATTCTTATAGATATTTAGAGAACAATCACTGAAATAAAAAAAAAAACTACACAATCTTTACAGCTGCAATTGGTTTTTTACAAAGGTAGAAATTTCTCTCCTTGTTATGAAAAATTACAAAAGAAAAATAAAAAATATAATATGGTGAAGATATAGTCACAAATCTTATCAACATCTATTAACATTTTCCCAAATATACCATCTCTCTTTTCTCTACACGTGTACAGACACAAATTTAAAAAAATATATATTTTTGAACTACTTAAAGTAAGTTTGAGATAGCATGCTACTTCACTCCTAAAAGCTTTAGAACACAGGTCCTAGAATAAGGACATTTACACATATAGCAACAATGTCCCTCTCACTTCTAAGAAAATTGATAATAATTTCTTAATATCATCTATCATTCAAGTCATATTCAAATCCTTCCCATTTTTTCCAAATGTCATATTGCTATCTTTCAAAACCAGAAAGCAATAAAAATTTATGCATTGCTTTAAATTATGTATCTTTAATCTATTTTAACCACAGACAGGCCTTCTACTTGCTTTTTCTTTGTGATATTGGATTTTTAAGAGATCAGGTCAGTTGTTATACGGAATGTATTGCATTCTGGATTTGGGTGATTGGTACTTTGTGACATCATTTATGAGCTCCTTTATCTCACATATTTCTAGTAAATTGGAAATTGTACCTTCCTTTGTGATGAACTTCAAACTAAACATTTTTTCTTCCGGTAACACTACATAGGTGATCCTGTACACTTCGCATTGGGTCAAGTCAGGTGGCACAAAGTGTCACATCCCAATATCAGGTTGCACCATTATTAATGCTAACTTTGATCACTTAAGGTGAAACCTCTTAAATGTGTTCATGGTGAAAGTATGCTTTTTCTTTTTAAAAGTCATCATAAAACCCATGTGAAAGTACTGGTCCCTGATATCTTGCAGCTAGTGATTTTAGTCTTCATTAATGATTCTTGCATAACAAGTATTTCATTTATAATTCTCTCATTCCCTTTTCACTAGTGCTCTGCGTATTTTTTTTTTTTTAAGAGCTTTCTCCTTCCTCTGGGGTTAAACAAGAGTTCTACTAAAAAAACCTAGCTTAAATGCTTAATCCTTTACTTTCTTTCTTTCTTTTTTTTTAGAAGGGGTTTGCTCTGTCACCCAGGTGGGAGTGTAGTGGCATGGACACTACTCACTGCAGCCTTGACTTTCCAGGGTTAAGTGATCCTCCCACCTCAGCTTCTCTAGTAGCTGGGACTACAGACTCACGTCACCACGTCCGGCTAAGTTTTTTTTTTTTTTTTTGTAGAGAAGGGGTTTCACCATGTTGCGCATGCTGGTCTTGAACTTCTGGATTCAAGTGATCCACCCACCTTGGCTTCTCAAACTGCTGGGATCTCAGTTCCTTTTTGGTTTTTGTTTGTTTTATTTTATTTTTCCGCAAGTTATCAGGGTACAGATGGTATTTGGTTACATAAGTAAGTTCTTTAGTGGTGATTTGTGAGATTTTCGTGCCCCATCACACAAGCAGTATACACTGCACCATATTTGTAGTATTTTATTCCTCCTCCCCCTCCCACTCTTCCCCCTAAGTCCCCAAAGTCCATTGTATCATTCTTTTGTTTATTGTTTTGGAGACGGAGTCTCTTGCTCTGTCACCCAGGCTGGAGTGCAGTGGCGCAATCTCGGCTCGCTGCAAGCTCTGCCTCCCGGGTCACTCCATTCTCCCGCCTCAGCCTCCCAAGTAGCTGGGACTACAGGCGCGCACCAACACGTCCCGGGAATTTTTTTATTTTTAGTGGAGACGGGGTTTCACCGTGTTAGCCAGGATGATCTTGATCTCCTGACCTCGTGATCCGCCCACCTCGGCCTGCCAAAGTGCTGGGATTACAGGCGTGAGCCACTGCGCCCGGCCACCATTGTATCATTCTTATGCCTTTGTGTCCTCATAGCTTAGCTCCCACATATCAATGAGAACATATGATGTTTGGTTTTCCATTCCTGCTTTACTTCACTTAGAGTAAGTCTCCAATCTCATCCAGGTCACTGCAAATGCTGTTAATTCATTCCTTTTTAAGGCTGCAGAGTATTCCATTGCATATTTGTACTACAGTGTCTTTATCCATTCATTGATTGATGGGCATTTGGATTTGTTCCGTGATTTTGCAATTGTGAATTGTTGTGCTATAAACATGCTTGTGAAAGTATCTTTTTTGCATAATGACTTCTTTTCCTCTGGGTAGATACCCAGTAGTGGGATTGCTGGATCAAATGGTAGTTCTACTTTCAGTTCTTTAAGGAATCTACGCGTTGTTTTCCATAGTGGCTGTCCTAGTTTACATTCCCACCAGCAGTGTAGAAGTGTTCCCTGTTTACCGCATCCACGCCAATATCTACTACTGTTTTTGATTTTTTGATTATGGCCATTCTTGCATGAGTGAGGTGATATTGCATTGTGGTTTTGATTTTCATTTCCCGGATCATTAGTGATATTGAACATTTCTTCATATGTTTATTGGCTATTTGTATATCTTCTTTGGAGAATTGTCTGTTCATGTCCTTAGCCCACTTTTTTTTTTTTTTTTTTTTTTAATGCAGAGTCTTGCTCTGTTGTCCAGGCTGGAGTGCCTCAGCTCACTGTAACTTTTGCCTCACAGGTTCAAGTAATTCTCATGCCTCAGTCTCTTGAGTAGCTGGGATCACAGGTGCGTGCCACCACACCCAGGTATTTTTTGTATTTTTAGTAGAGACGGGGTTTCACCATGTTGGCCAGCCTGGTCTCAAACTCCTGACCTCAGGTGATCCTTCCACCTCAGCTTCCGAAAACTTAGCCCCATTTTTGATGGAATTGTTTGGTTTTTTTCTTACTGATTTGTTTTAGTTTTAGATTCTGGATATTAGTCCTTTGTCAGATGTATAGATTGCGAAGATTTTCTCCCACTTTGTGGGTTGTCTGTTTACTCTGCTGACTCTTCCTTTTGCCGTGCAAAAGTTCTTTAGTTTAATTAGTCATAGGTGGCTTTTATTACATTAAGATACGTCCCTTCTATGCCGATTTTGCTGAGAGTTTTAATCATAGATGCTGGATTTTGTTGAATGCTTTTTGCATTGATTGAAATGATCATGTGATTTTTGTTTTTAATTCTGTTTATGTAGTGTATCACATTTATTGACTTGCATATGTTAAACCATCCCTGCATCCCTGGTATGAAACCCACTTGATCATGGTGTATTATCTTTTAGATATGATGTTGGATTCAGTAAGCAAGTATTTTGTTAGGGATTTTAGCATCTATGTTCATCAAGGATATCATTCTGTAGTTTTCCTTTTTGATTATGTCCTTTCCTGCTTTTGATATTAGAGTGATGCCGGCTTCATAGAATAAATTAGGGAGGGTTCCTTCTTTTTGTATCTTGTGGAATAGTGTCAAAAGCATTGGTACCAATTCTTCTTTGAATGTCTGGTAAAATTCTGCTGTGAATCTGTCTGGTCCTGGACTTTTTTTTGTTGTTAAATTTTAAATTACCATTTCAGTGTCACTGCTTGTTTTTGGTCTGTTCAGGGTATCTAATTCTTCCTGATTTAGGCTAGTGGGGTTGAATTTTGCAGGCATTTATCCATCTCTTCTAGGTTTTATAGTTTATGTGTGTAAAGGTATTCATAGTAGCCTTGAATGATCTTTGGTATTTCAGTGGTGGCAGTTGTAATATCTCCTGTTTTGTTTCTTAATGAGGTTACTTGGATTTTCTCTCTTCTTTTCTTGGTTAATCCGGCTAATGGCCTGTCAATTTTATTTATCTTTCCAAAGAACCAGGTTTTGTTTCATTTATCGTTTAATTATCACATTTCTTCCTCGCTTTCTGGCACAGAAAAATATCCTAAGTTTGCCTTGCATTTTTTAAAATCTGCCCTAGTTCTGGAATCAACTATTATTCTAAGAAATGCTGGTTCCTTTGATTAGGAAATGATATTTAGAAATTAATATCTGGCTACTAGTTATGCTCATTGGGATGTTATTCTAAATTATTAAAGCAGAAGCACAAATATACTCTTTAAAAATCATAAGTTCACATTAATATTTATAATTTCTTTCTTTCTTTTTTTTTTTTTTGAGACAGAGTCCCACCCTGTTGCCCAGGCTGAAGTGCAGTGGCGCAATCTCAGCTCACTGCAACCTCTGGCTCTCTGGTTCAGTTGATTCTCCTGTCTCAGCCTCCTGAGTAGCTGGGATTACAGGTACCTGCCACCAAGCCCAGCTAATTTTTGTACTTCCAGTAGAGATGGGGCTTCACCATGTTGGCCAGGCTGGTCTTGAACTCCTGACCTCAGATGATCTGCCTGCCTCGGCCTCCCAAAGTACTGGGATTACAGGCGTGAACCACCACACCTGGCCTTAGAATTGTAATTCCACGTTAACCTTTGTACCTTCTTTGGCTTTTTATTCTAATTTTTCTCTTACATCAAAATCTTATTTTCTAAAGATATTTTTACAGATATGTTCTCACACATTTGTTCTTAGCTCTATCCTATATGTGAAATATTTTCAAAATTACAATATCATGTATGAATTCTAAAAAGAAAAATCCTGATTAAGTTTAAGAATTTTGTAATCCTTTTTATGTTTATAATATATTACATTAAGTAGGTATAGTTATAAAAATGTATTTTAGTTATCTGAAATATTTTTCTCCACAACTATTATACTAATATAATGCTCAATTAGACTAGCTCATTTCCATTTATTTTTAATTTCAGGATTTGATAATTTTATATTTAGAAAATATGCAAAACTTATACAGCTTGAAAAACAAAAATATACCTTAAAATGCTTTCCTCAAAGAATACTCACTTTCAGTGATATTCTCTCCACTTCTTTCATGCCTTTCCCCATATTAATTTATTTTGATTATTTTCCAGTTAATGCTTCTTGCATCTCTTTTTGTAGGAATAAGCAAATATGGACATATATTTTGATTTCCCTACCTTTTACTGCAAAAGATAGCACTATGTAAATCACATTGCACCTAGCTTCAATTTCTCATAAAACATATCTCCCAAAAGCCTTTCACAGAGGTTAACATCCAATTGTACTGTCATCTCGTCTTCAAATGTAAATCATTTAATCTCATCTTTTACAATTCTGACTCTCATTATTTCCTGATATTCACATTTAATAATGAATTTTATCAGAAATGAATAGTGAATTCTGCTTGTTTAGTGTGTATGGATATGATTTTTCTTCAGTAAACAAGAAAATATATCATTTAAAATATATAATTATAATTATATAATCAGGATTTTTTATATTTCTGTATTTTATTATATGTTCTTAGCTAAATTAACAACAAAAAGAGCAAGCAAGCCAGATTACATTCCTTTATAACTTGAAAGATTATGCACAATTTTTAAGGTTCTTAACATTTATAAGAACAAGATAGTGAATTTTTAGAGGCAAATGGCCATCCTTTATTATGTAGACTTTGATCCCCTACCATGCACTTTTTTTAATTTTTAATTTTTGTGGGTACATTGTAGGTGTACATATTAATGAGATACATGAGATATTTTGATACAGGCATGCAATGTGAAATACTCACATCATGGAGAATGGGGTATTCATTTTCTCAAGCATTTATTCTTTGTTTTACAAACAATCCAGTTACAACCCTAGGTTGTCTTTCAGGATTTTCATACTTTTGGGTTTTACATTTAAGTCTCTATCTTGAGTTAATTTTTGTATATGGTGTAAGAAGGGGTCCAGTTTCAATCTTCTGCATATAGTTAGCCAGTTGTCCCAGTACCATTTATTGAATAGGGAATCTTTTCCCCATTGATTGTTTTTGTCAGGTTTGTTGATTGTCAGATAGTTGTAGGTGCCCAATTACAATCCAGTTACTCTTTTAATTATTTTTAAATGTATGACTAAATTATTATTGATGACAGTCACCCTATTGTACTGTCAAATAGTCAATCTTTTCATTCTTTCTTTTTGTTAACTTTTATTTTAAATTCAAGGGTACAAGTGCGAGTTTGTTACACATAAACTTGTGTCATGGGGTTTCTTGTACAGATTATTTCATAACCCAGGTATTAAGTCTGGTACCCATTAGTTGTTTCTCCTGATCTTCTCCCTCTTTCCACCCTTTACCCTCTGAAAGGTCCCAGTGTATGTCATCCCCCTCTACTGTCCATGTGTTATCACTCAGCTCCCACTTATAAGTGAGAACCTGCAGTATTTGGTTTTCTGTTTCTGTGTTAGTTTTCTGAGAATAATGGGGTCCAATTCTGTGTCTGCAAAGGACACGATGTCATTCTTTTTTATGGCTTCATGGTATTCCATGATGTATATGCACCATATTTTCTTTATCCAGTCTATCACTAATAGGCACTCAGCTTGATTCCATGTCTTTGCTATTGCGAATAGTGCTGCAATGAACATACGTGTGCATGTCTTTATAATAGAATGATTTATATTCCTATGGGTTTGTTGAGTCAAATGGTATTTCTGTCTTTAAGTCTCTGAAGAACCACCACACTGTCTTCCATAATGGCTGAACTACCTTACACTCCTATCAACATTGTATAAGCATCCCTTTTCTCCACAGCCTCACCAGCATCTGTTACATTTTGACTTTTGAATAATAGCCATTCTGACTGGCATGAGATTGTATCTCATTATGGTTTTGATTTGCATTTCTCTAATGATCAGTGAGGCTGTGTTTTTTTTTCATAAGTTTGTTGGCCACATGTATGTCTTTTTTTGAGAAGTGTCTGTTCATGTAATTCACTCATGTTTTAATGTTTTTTTTTTTTTCTTGTAAATTTGTTTAAGTTCCTTGTGGATCATGGATATTAGACCTTTGTTAGATGGATAGGCTGCAAAAGTTTCCTCTCATTCTCTATGTTGTCTGTTCATGCTGTTGATAGTTTCTTTTGCTGTGCAGAAACTCCTTAATTTAATTAGATCCCATTTGGCAATTTTTGCTTTTGTTGCAATTGCTTTTGTTGTCTTTGTCATGAAATTTTTGCCTGTGCCTATGTTCTAAATGGTATTGCCTAGGTTGTCTTCCAGGTTTTTATAGTTTTGGGTTTTACATTTAAGTCTTAATCTATCTTAAGTTTATATCTTGTAAACAGCGCAAGGAAGGGGTTTAATTTCAGTCTTAAACATATGGCCAGCCAGTTATCCCAGTACCATTTGTTGAATAGAGAATCCTTTCCCCATTGCTTGTTCTTGTCAGGTTTGTCAAAGATCAGATAGTTTGCAGGTGTGCTGTCTGATTTCTGGGCTCTCTATCTAGTTTCCTTGGTCTATATGTCTGTTTTGGTATCAGAACCATGCTTTTTTGGTTACTGTAGCCCTGTAGTATAGTTTGAAGATGGGTAGCATGATGCTTCCAGCTTCGATGTTTTTGCTTACGATTGCCTTGGCTATTTGGGCTCTTTTCTTTGGTTCCATATGAATTTTAAAATAGTTTTTTCTAGTTCTGTGAAGAATGTCAATAGTAGTGTAATAGGCATAGCATTGAATCTATAAATTTCTTTGGGCAGTATGGCCATTTTAACGATATTGATTCTACCGATTCAGGAGCATGGAATGTTTTTCCATTTATTTGTGCCATCTCTGGTTTCTTTGAGCAATGGTTTGTAGTTTTCCTTGTAGAGATCTGTCACCTCCCTGGTTAGCTGTATTCCTAGATATTTTTGTTCTATGCATTTTGACAAATCTATAATAACGTGTCTCCAGCATTATATCATCATAAATAAAAGCTTCACAGCCCTAAAAACCTGTGTGATCCCACCTTTCACCCTACTCCCTAGTAACTGCTATTTACTGTTGCCATAGTTGTGCACTTTCCAGAACGTCATATAGTATGTAGGCTTTTCAGAAAAACTTGCTTTACTTAGTAATATGCATTTAAGTTTTCTCCATGTCTTTTCATGACTTGATGACTCATTTCTTTTCAGTTCTGAAAAATACTGCTTTGTCTGATGTACCAGTTTATTTATCCATTCACCTACTGAAGAACATCTTGGTAGCTTTCAAGTTGTGGCATTTGTGAATATGCTGCTATACACACACACATATGAGCAGGTTTTTGTGTGAACATAAGGTTTTAATTTAAGGTGAATCCCAGGGGTGACAATTATTAAACTGTATAGTTAGAGTTTGTTTAGTTTTATAAAAAACTGCCAAACTATTTAAAGTGGCTGTATCATTGCATTTCTACCAGCCATGAATGAGAGTTTCTGTTACCCCACATCTACTCCAGCATTTGGAGTAAATGGAGTAGATTTGGAGTGTTGTCAGTGTCTTGCATTTGGACTTTATAATAGGTGTATAGTGGTCATCAAGATTTGTAATTTTGATATGCAAAGTCATCTCTTATCAGATTTCTTTAATTTTTTTCCAGTGACCAATTCACCCTTGTTATTTTGTTCATTTGTTCTATCATTTTTATTTATTAAGAACCCAGGCATTTGCTTATTTTGTTGGTTTTGTCATAATCCAGGTTTTTAAAAATTATTAATCCAATTTTTCTACCTTATAAATATCTGCTTTTTTCTATATTAGAACATTCCATTTTCCTTTGTTTACTTTGAAAGTTTTTCCATCTTTTTAAAGTTTAAGATTAATTCAGTTATTTTTATATCTTATTGATATTTAAATAAAAGTTAAAGGGCAAGGGCTTTCTCTAATCACTTAATTGTACTGAACCCTATAGATTTGTTAAATTATATTTTCATTATGTTATTTATTAGATAACATACATCTTGTTTTATGTTTCCTCTTAGACTCAAGAGTTGTTTAACAGAGGATTTTAAGAATTTCTCTGTGGAATAATTTGTATTGTTGTTATTTTGATTTCTATTTATTTATAGTTTTATTGCATTGTGACTAATGTATCATTTCTATTTCATGCAATTTTAAGTTATTTTTTGTGACATTAATATACCATCATTTTTGGTTAATGTTTTAGATACACTGGAATAGTTCTTTTGTATTCTAACATTTTATGTGTTCATGTGAACTATTTTAGACTAAAAAGGTATATTAAGGCCAGGAGTGATGGCTTACACCTGTAACCCTAGCACTTTGGGAGGCCAAGGTGGGCAGATCGCTGGAGCTCTTGAGTTTGAGTCCAACCCGAGCAACATGGTGAAACCTTGTCTCTACAAAAAGTACAAAAATTAGCCAGGCGTGGTGGCATGCACCTGTAGTTCTAGCTCTAGGGAGACTGAGGTGAGAGGATGGCTTCAGCCTGGGAGGCGAAGGTTGCAGTTAGCCAAGGGCCACTTCACTCCAGCCTGGGCAATAGAGCTCGACCTTGCCTCAGGAAAAAAAAAAGAAATTATATATATATATATATATGTATGTAAAATTTGCCTAACATAATCTTGCTTTTGTTAGCATTTTTCTACTTTTTTAAACTTGCTATTATGTTATTGGAAGCACACATGTTAATACCTATTGTACCTTCTTTGTGAAGCGGCCCTTCAGCATTATGAAGTGTCATTCATTTCACTCTTAATCCTTTTGTTCTTAATTTGACCTTGTCAGACATTGAGATCCAAATGTCTACTTTATTTTGTCTGAATTTGCCTGCTTCCAACACCTATCTTATATTTCTAGACTTTCTGAATCACGTTGTTCTAAGGGTGTCTTTTTCATATAGCACATAGGACGATTTTGCTTTCTGAACCAATCAGAAAACATTTTCCTTTACAAAGGAACTTAAAGCTAAGCCTATTTGAATTTACTAATATATTTGATTTGCTCAGTTTCAGCTTTGTCACATTATGTTCTACTTACTGTGTTTTCCACTATGTGACCTGTTTTTATTATTTTAAAAATATTGGATTACTTCTCGTATTTGAAAAGTCTTGTGTTTGTTTTCTAGTGTTGCTATTATAGTAGTATTTGATACCCTTTTCCTTGTTTAGACTTTTACCCTTGCTTTGTCAGCTTTAAAGAATTTTGTTTGACTTCTACCTGTTATCTATGTGGCATTAAGTGAGGTTTCCTATTACTTGCTTTCTTTTGTTCCCATTTTTTTTGTCCTGTTTCTTTTTGAACTTTATCGGAGCACATAATATTTACATACATTTTTTCATTATTATCCCACTTTTGTTTCAGTTTTAAATATGCAATATTAAATCAGTTTCTTGCTGATGCCTCATTAGTCAATGTTTCCTGAGTTCTTCATTCATTTTATAGACTTTGTATTTGAAGAAAAGCTTGGTTGGACACAAAATTCTTATTTCTGTTCCATCATTTTCTGCTTTCAATGTGGATGTGGTTATCAAGAAATCAGGTGCCGAAATGATTTTTTTTTCCTTTATTAGTAATTAGGACTTTTTTGCTTGAAGAACCAGAGGATTTTGCCTTCTTTATTATTAACACTTGTTTCTGTTCAGGTAAGTTTTGAGTTGACCATTCTGCTCATTTTTCCTAAGTATATGGCATATGTGTAAATTCAGGTCATCTTTTATTTTGAGGAGGTTTCCTTGGATTATTCTTTTAAAGATTAGTCTTGCTCTAGTTGTAGTTGTCAATCTTTCTTATCACTTTTGTTTCTTTCCTATTTTATGCCTTCTTTATTCAGTTGAATTTTCTTGGCTCCTTCTCTCTGGTTCTTACTGTATTCTGGCCTTCCCTGTTCTTCCTTGTGTATCTTATAATTTAGTTTTCTTATCTGAGAAGATTTTATCTTTTACTTTAATTTAGTTCCTCAGTTCAAATTCAATTTCACATTTGCCTGGCATTAGCCATTTTTATGTTGAGATTTTGGATTTCTAGTTTCTGGTGCTTTTTAATCTGAAATTATATTTAATTTTTATTTTAATGGACATTTTAATTTCCCTGTATTTTACCACCTTTTCAAAGGGCTTTACAAAAAGGCTTTTAAAAAATGACCTGTTTAGGGCCAGGCATGTTGTCTTATGCCTGTAATTCCAGAACTTTGGGAGGCCGAGGCGGGTGGATTACCTGAGGTCAGGAATTCAAGACCAGCCTGACCAATATGGTGAAACCCCATCTCTACTAAAAATTAAAAAATTAGCTGGATGTGGTGGCGTGCGCCTGTAGTTCCAGCTACTCGGGAGGCTGAGAAAGGAGAATCGTTTGAACCTGGGAGGTGGAGATTGCAGTTTGCTGAGATTGTGTCACTGCACTCCAGCCTTGGCAACAGAGGAAGACTCCATTTCAAAAAAAAAAAAAAAAAAAAAAAAAAAAAAAAAAAAAAAAAAAAAAAGAAAAAAGAAAAAGGAAAAATGATCTGCTCAAAAGATTTGTTTCATCTTTCCCAGCTTCTTCTCATAACTTTATATGTATTTGACGTTTTTTGTTGGTTCACGTTTATATGCATTGGATTTTCCTGGACCCACGATATATAGGTGACACAATGAGGCTGAATGGATGAAGGGGTTTGAATATTACACCCAGTATTCTAGTAAAGAAAAAGTCTTTTTTCATTGGTATAGTGGAGTAGCTTCTTTAATAAATGGAGAGTTTTTGCTCTGGTTTCCTGAGTTATTTTGACATAGACTTTTTAGATTTTCCTGTTTACCTTAACCAACAACCATCTCAGATTTATCTTCCTCTTCAAGGGTGCCTCCTTCTCTTACCAAGGCTAGCACCTCTCATGCCAAGCAATTGCTAGGACCGTTTGTTCCATCTTCCATCTAGTCGGTACACTAATGCACCAGATCTCGGACTTGTTTCCAGTACTCCCACTTCATTTGGGTTTCTGTTCTTCTGTGGATTAGTCCACAGGGACCCTGCTTCTCCCTCCCATGCAACTTTTGTTTGACTGTTTGTTCTGACGTAGACTCTGGGGGGACTACTGCAGTGGTCTTGTATGTTATGCATACTTACACATAAATTTTATCTTGTAGTATTATCTCACTCTTAATTATGCTGTAGGCAGGGTTTATGGGTAATTTTAATTCATTTTCTTTTTGGTCAACCTGTTTTTATTCTACACGCTGTGATAACCCTGAACAAATATAATTGTTATGCTCATTTTCATTTAATGCCATCAAGAAACATTATTAATAAGAATAAAATCTATTGTAAATGTTTTTCAATCCTTCCAGCCAAGAACCGTCATTAGATTGAAAGGCAGTAGCTAAATCATAGAAAATTTCCAATGGTCAATATATTTAGAAAAATTTGTTGAAATTATCATTTTACTTCTAGGGGCCTGTTTGGAAGTCCCAGTATTGATTCAGAAAATACCACTTATGAGAAAAGTATGTATCAGTCAACACAATTGTAATTATAGCTTTAGGACTTAGTTGAATTTAATAATCAGTGCTCTCTCTAATATAATCAACTATTAAAAGTCAATTTATTTTGTACTTATTATACTCTCTCTTATAGTCTGAGAAATAGCAAATTTTGTGTGTGTACACACACAAACACAAATACATACACTCATATATTCCAAAAGAGATTTTTTTCATGGGCTCCCAATATATCAATCTCTATTGTGTTTGAAGACATTGACATTCACAATTTCAGCGAACATTAGAATAGAAAATACCAATTAACACAATAGGCAGTATGATAACTGTGGCTTGTGATCAGGGAATATCCAACCATCTCCTGCAAGTAAAAAATTTACTTTCTTTTCACATCATGATATTTTATTACTTTTTAGAATCCTCCCAGTTTCATAAATGTGAAGGAAGTAATGAATCACCAGTGGAGTTTATAGTGAAAAGGCAAGCCTTTTATCTATGCAGTCAGATTTTCATGCATGTCATATGCTTATTATTCACCCCAAGACAAGCAGGCAATGGAATGAAAATAAATTTAAAAAGCGAACATGAAATTATTAACTATGTAAGAAACATGTTCCTGTTACATTATATTATTTAATGAGATCTGGCACAAGGAACATTTCTTTGCACATGTAATTAGTAGGCAGCCAAATTAAATCCACAGTTACGTTGTAGCAATATACTAATGTACATGAAATAAAACCACTGACTCAAGAATAATATAACATTTTCTCACAATTTTGAAATATGTCTAGAGCTTTTGTTTCAATGGGATGAATTTCATCTCTACTCATGACTATGACCAAACCAAGACACAACAAGATCTTTTAAGGACAATGAAGTCAAATAAGAGATACATCCATCTAGCACCTTATTCAGTAAAATACCAAGTGTATTCATCTGTTCTCACACTGCTATAAAGATACTATCTGAGACTGGGTAATTTATGAAGAAACAAAGTTTAATTGACTCACAGTTCCACTTAACTGGGGAGGCCTCAGAAAACTTACAATCATGGTGGAAGGGGAAGCGGGCGCCTTCTTCCCAAGGTGGCAGAAGAGAGAGAAAGGTCAGGGAAAAATGCCACTTTTAAAACCATCAGATCTTGTGAGAACTCCCGCACTATCATGAGAAAAGCGTGGAGGAAACCATCCCCATGATCCAATCACCTCCCACCAGGTCCCTCCCTCAACATATGGGGACTATAATTCAAGATGAGATTTGGGTGGGGACACAGAGCCAAATCATAGTCGCCAAGGAATAACACCAATGATGTTTTTCTGTTATGTTTTATTTTGAAGGAATAATTGCTTATAAAATCAAGCTAAATATATGCCTCTTATGTTCCTGTCACTCTTGGGACTAGCCTTTACAGAGGACAAGAAGAAATTTAGTTCGTAGTCTTTTTCCTCATGGGTACTATGACCAGTTAAAGAAGAAAAGACTTATCGTTTTAAACGTTATATTTAAAACAGATAGATGATTATATATCACGTTCAATATGTTCCATACTCAGTGTCAAATATGTTACAGATAAAAGGATTATTGGAATTATCAGAAATATTAAATTTCAGGAGCTATTAGAAATAATGAGATTCAAAGGAGTAAAATTTTGAGAGGAATTAGTGTTCATAGTAATTAAGTGCCTGACCTTGAGTCGTATCTCAGATTGAGGTTTTAGTGCTGCTAGATTATGGATGAGGATGAGTTAAGTGATGATTCAGTGAAAAGAACTGAAGAGTTATCAGTATAAGCTGGCTAAGTGGGTAAAGCTGGTAAAATTGAGCAGCTTCTTTAATAAAAGCAGAATTTTTTTTTCTCTGTAAGGTTTTGACACTATCTTTTTCAGTTTTTTTCTTTAACCACAAACCATCTCAGAGCTACATTCCCTTTCTAAGGTGAAGTAATGGATAACAAATGAGATAATTATGGCTGATGAGAGCAGGAGCTTCTCTTTCAGTATATTACCAGTGGGATAATTTCCAGTGAAAACCAAAATGGAACCATATTGGCATGTGGTTGATACAGGATTTAAAAAAGCAATCTGAACTTTTCGTATTGTCCGTATAAAAGACAGTGAAAAAGAAATAGAATGGAAAAGTAAAATATAGATCAAATACAAAAGTCATGTGGAAATGTAGAAAAAGATGTAAGGATTTCTAGACAGTTGTAGTAGACAACGTCGATGTAAATTAACATTGAGTGTTTAATACTACCTTAAATAAATTACCATAACAAACTTTTGAGGCAAGAAAGTCACATGAAAATTAAAATAATAATAATCATAATAAATCATAATTTTTGGTTTTGTGACAAAACCAAAAGGATTAAAACTAGATTTGAATTCAGCCCATCTATGCCAGCACCTGATTTTTTGGTTTTAAACCCTGCACCATCTTTGGTCTCAGGGTTGATTTGCAGGAACAACCAGAGGTCTCCAGGTGACTTTTATCCTGTTATATGGGTCAGTTCCTGGAGACGCCCTACCACGCATATTATGGTCAATATGTGTCATGTGTCTTACCTATCTTCAGCCAAGCAAGCAGCAGTACTCATTTGGAAACAACGATATGGAAAGAGCTAAATTTTAAATGGTGTATCTGGGCGGTTCGTTCCTGCTGTGGTTAGTTGTTGCAGCTGCTGCTGTCTTATTTGTATTCTTTTCTGTTTCAGGACTTTTTTTTTTCTGTTTTTACATTTGATGTAGTATTTTCTTTTTAAGGAAATCAAACGAAACAATTTTAAAAACTTTAAATTAATAATTGGTATTAATCCTCAATATTACTATGAAGTTGCTTAAAATTCTGACATTTATGTTTTCTTTGGGGCTATGCTATCAAATTGAAAACACAGGAACATATCAAGATCTAGCTCTTAAGGGAAATATTGCAATAGAATAAATAATGCTTCTTCTGCATAAGCCATTAGAAGAAATTTGTTTCAATAATGGATAACAAAAATTTAAACTACCTCACTTCTGTTTTCTGTCACACAATACTAAATACTAAGTGGATACGAAATACTAGATACTGAATAATTTAAGGAACACACTTGTCAAAATAACAAATAGAACCTGAATAGATTGAAAAGAGTTGATGACATGTTTATCAATTTTCAGATTATTTTCTATAGGCAACTTTGCAGGAGACTGTTACAGAAAGAAGTCAGTTAAACATAAGCCTGTCCTCAATAATACAGAGACATTGTTTTTAAAAATTAGTGCCCACTCACGCTGTACTCCCTTCACTATCCCTTGCTCCATTATGATTTAATTAGCCTGGATGTCATTTCATTTTATTTTAATTTTATTGTTTGTAGCTACAGGTGTTTCTATTGAGCAGCCAAGGTTGACAACCAGTGTATTCATTAGCTAAGGCTGCTAAATCAAAGTACTATAGGCTGGGTGTCTTAAACAACAGAATTTTTTTTTTTCAAAATTCTTGAGACTAGAGTCTGAGATCCAGGTGTTGGCAGGGTTGGTTTCTTCTGAAGCTTCTCCCTGGCTTACAGATGATGCCCTTCTGCCTGTGTCCTCACATGACCCTCCTTCTATGTGTCTGTGTCCTAATCTTCCAATCTTCTCTTCTTATAAGGAGACAAGTCGTATTGCATTAGAATCCTCCCTAAAGACCCCATTTTACTTCTTTAAAGACCCGTCTCCAAATATAGTCACATTCTGAGGTAGTGAAGTTAGGACTTCAACCTAGGCATTTGGAAGGGACACAATGTGGCCCATAATAACCACTGATTTTAAATCAGTTAGCAATGGATAATATACGACTAAAACTTTAAAACTACAAAGTCTTTCTGTTAACCAAATCAATAAATCTTAATTACCTAAGATTAATTAATAAATCTAATTACTTAAATTAGGAAAAAACTCACTGTAAATGACTATGCAATGATATTTCTGGATCCTCTATCATAAGTTGAACCAGAGGACTATGTGTGGAAGAAAAATGTGGTTTAGAAATTCATGATATGAAATTCTCTTTCTCCTTTTTGTAATTGACTAATAATTTTCTGTCTCTAAAGCTCACATTTCCTCAAATCTACAGCAGTAGATTAGAAGCTTGAAATAAAGCTTTATGAAAGTCGTAATTTGAATAACACAAAGAGTCATTAAGATGCTTTTCATCCACAGAAACCAACTGACTTGTAGATGAAGTACAGTCATGAAACACTGAGCTGCTACTAACTTACCACACATGATAAGTTATACAGTAAGGCTGGATTAATCAGGGCATTATCAACATTGCTACACATGGTAATCAACAGGGACTATTTTTAAAATTCCATTTCCCAGACAATTAAAAAAATGAAAATGGTAGGGGATCCAGGTGTAAGTATTTTTTGAAGCAATTACATGTGTATCCAAGTTTGAGAAATACTAACTTAGATACTAATAGAGAGTTCTTGAGTATAGGCCCACTTAAGTTATTGATGGTTTTAAGCCTGTAAGTTGCTGTTGGTCAGAGAGTTGCTGTAAGGCAATCAACCGCAATGAGCTCTTCTAATGATAACAGTAATAGCCAACTGGCTGAAATTTTGAAAAGAAGAGGCAATACCTAAATTTACCATTTCAAGTATAAATTTACATAGGTGACAAACTGCGTGAAAGTAACAAACATTGAAAATTGCTAACAAATTCTAAGTGAAAAGTAATCCCTTCCTATCAACAATCTTAATATCCAGATCAAACACTGTATTTTAAAAAAATTATACTTGAGTTTATTTCCAAACTATTTTCCAGTTTCTTTGCTTAGTACCAAGATACCTAACAACTTTCTCTATGAACAGCTTTTAGACAATGCCAGAAATTCTGAGTAGGGCCATTAAAAACTGACTATAGTTAGACATTTTATTATGTTGTCTAAAAATGAACAATACAGACATTAAGAATTAAAGCAAAACAAGCAGTTGCTATTGTTTCCATACATATTATCACCATCTTGAATACTTTAAGGTTTTAAAATATATTTATATATTATATATATTTATATAATTTTATATACACACATACACATACACACACACACACACACACACATATATATGTATATGTAGAAAGAGAGAAAAAGAGAGAGAGAGAGAGAATATTTCCCCTAGTCTGACTTGACTTTTCATTTCCTTAATGGTAAATTTAGGGAATAAAAGTTTTATTTTTGCTTTTTATTTTAATGAAATTCAAATTATCAAAGTTTACTTTTATGGTATAGGCTCGTTTGTGCAAGAATTATTTATTTAGCTCAAATTCATAAAGATTTTATCCTATGTTTTCTTCTAGAATTATTTTAGTTTAAGCTTTTTATATTTAGGTCTATTTTAAGTCGAAGTTTGCATATAGTGTCAGGTAAAGAGCAATGTTCATTTTTTTCTTTCCTATATTTAATTAATTGTTCCTGCACCTTTTTTGAAAAGAAAATTCTTTCCTCAATAAATTACCTTGACATTGTTGTTGACAATCAATTCACCGTATAATGTGGTTCTATTTCTGAACTTCGATTCAGTTCCATTGATACATGTGTTTATCTTCATATCCATTACCACACTGTCTTAATTATTGTAGATTTAAAACAATTTTGAAAATCAGGAGGTATTTGTTCTCCAAGCATTTTTTTTCATAATTGTTCTGTTATTTTAGGTCCTTTGTAATTCTATATAATTTTAAAAATCAATTTATGGATGCCTACAAAAATAGCCTGCTTATATTTTTTCTAAAAGTTGAAAATAAAAAAAAAGCATTTGCATTGTTATTAATGAGAACTGCAAAACGTTTGAGATTTTGTTCTGCTTACATGCTGATAAGTTAGCCCTGCTACATTTTCATAAAGACTAGCAGAGACATGGGGCTCTTCGGTTAGGGACCGAATATTATTGCGTCAGTAGTAGTGACCAACACATCATTATACTGTTTCCCCGAGCCAAAATTCTCACCTTCCACCTTCCCCTCCAGAGAAAGACGTTATTTTTCTCACCCTGTAACGTAAACAAATCTGCACCAGGGAGAGACATTTTTGTTTTCTAAGACTGCCTGATATACAAATATACTTGAAAAGGTGTTCCAGATTAAATTACGAATGAACGCCTTTGAAA
The DNA here is from genome assembly GCF_024542745.1 of Macaca thibetana thibetana. Classification (NCBI taxonomy): domain Eukaryota; kingdom Metazoa; phylum Chordata; class Mammalia; order Primates; family Cercopithecidae; genus Macaca; species Macaca thibetana. The sequence goes on from NC_065581.1 coordinate 92,795,758, forward strand.
ATTTGCAGAAATAAGAGAGCCATGGAGAATTGTCTCCCAAAAACTGTGGCCATGGAAATATTTACCAAGGTAGGACAAAATATTTTTTCTGGACTTTGTATATGCTTCTTTACAAACTTTTATTAGAATTACTGCTCTGTACCATGATGGCTCACAATATCAAGGGTAATCAGAATCATCTTTTGTTCTACCAGTTTCTCAAAGTTATGCAATTTTTTGTTCGTATTTGAAAATTGACTTTTTAGATAGTTTTTAAAAATGTATTTTGCCAAAAGGTTTATTTGCCTTTGTGTTTTCTGTTGAAAAAAGATGAATATGCCTTTTTATGGGCTTCAATACAGGGTAGTGAAGTGATGGTTAGAAAGAGTTCAACAAGTAATGTTAAGGGATGTAAGGTTCCTTTGGCCGGGCACGGTGGCTCACGCCTGTAATCCCAGCACCTTGGGAGGCCGACGCGGGCGGATCACGAGGTCAGGATATCAAGACCATCCTGGCTAACACGATGAAACTCCGTCTCTACTAAAAATACAAAAAATAAGCCGGGCGTGGTGGTGGGCGCCTGTAGTCCCAACTATTCGGGAGGTTGAGGCAGGAGAATGGCGTGAACCCGGGAGGCAGAGCTTGCAGTGAGCAGAGATCGCGCCACTGCACTCCAGCCTGAGCGACAAAGCCAGACTCCGTCTCAAAAAAAAAAAAAAAAAAAAAAAAAAAAAAAAAAAAAAAAATTTCCTTTAATATCTATACCAAGATGGAGGCATTGGATATTTAGAGCTGTGAAATTTTCCTATAAAATCATGCAACTGATACTGATGCCACTCATCCAAACCTGGTTAGATACAAGAAACTTGCATCCACTCTTTGGTTCTCATGACACCTTTTTATTGTTCTGGTGTTTCTGAAGGTAAGCCTGGCAATTTACAAGGGTTGTCAGTAGGACAAAACACATAGATATTCAAGTAACTTCTTTAGATAGAGTGTGAAAACAACTATTTCTTTCATGGGTGAGAAAGTCTTTATGTTGCCCTTGCACTTGATTAATACTCTGGATGGGAATATAAATTTCTATTTTCTCTTTTAGATCTTCCCTTATTAATTGGATTTGCTCTTTACGTTGCGCTTACCTTCATGTGTTTCCATCACTTTCTGTCCTTTGGGATATTTCTTGGACTTTATCTTTGAAATCTTCTTTTATTATTTCTTAAAATTTAGCAGTAATGTCTTCAGTTTCTAAGAATTCCTTCATGTTCTCTTTTTTTTTTTAGTCATCAAAGTTTATTTTTGTTTTCTGGATGCATATTCCTTTTGTTTCTCTCTGAGGCAGGGTATTAGGTTGAAGGGCAAGTTGAGAGAAGAGGATCTTTATCCTTATTTTCAAAATATGAGTAACCCTATTTTAGGATAAATTTAGGGTTTTCCATGTTTAGGCAGTAGAAGAGTTTGAGTTTCAATCCACAAAGAATCACAGTATTTATAGATATCATGGAAGGTTTTCTGAATCCCTTTGTACCTGATGAAGAAGCAGAAAAGTTTGCCAGTGATGTTGACTAGAAAGTCTGAAAGTTTCCTTGCTAGGTACAAAGTGACTTTGGAACTACTTCATGTAGGGCAAACAGTTTAGGCTATAAATCAAAAAGTAGGCATTCATGGTGTTCCTACCAAAAATACTTAACTTGAACATAATCATGTGGAAACATCAGACAAACCTAGACTGAAAGACATTTTATGAAATAAATCCTCTATACTTTTTAAATATCAATGTCACAAAAGACAAGGACTGAGGAGCTGCTCCGTATTAAAGGATACTTAAAAAGACTTAATGGTAAAGGTGATGTCCTGAATATATTGTTTTTCCTTTTGTTATAAAGAACACTTATAGGAATTTCACAAAATTGTAATAATGCCATTACATTAAAGGAGAATATTATACCAATCTTAATTAACTGATTTTGATAATCTTATTTTGGGTATGTAAGAGAGTATCCTTGATTTTAAGAAATATACAGTGAAGTGTTTTGGGTAAAGGGAAATAATGTGTGCACCTTACTGTGAAATAGTTCAGAAAAGTAATGATATTCTTTCCTCTACAAACACAGAGGAAACAATAAAGCAAATACATTAAAATATTAACTTTTGGAAAATCTAAGGGTAAATATATAGGAATTTTGGTGTAATTCTTGCAACTTTTCTACACATCTGGAATTATTTGAAAACCAAAAGTCAATAGGGAAGCAATTCAATGACTGATGTCAGAAAAATCTTGGAAGACTGCAAGAAGCAAATCAATAGAGGGGATCTAAGGACTCGAATGAGCCAAGTGAGTAGAGACCATGAGTTCACCAACCACCGCTTCAGCAGGGAGTGGGTGAGTGCAACATGACAAGTGGATAAAGCCACCTGCTTCATAGGCCAGGAAAAAAATAGAATGAGCACAAGATCCCACAAGTTAATAAATCCTTGTCTCCTTCTTACGCCTAGAAATTCCTCAGATACTATTTGGGAGACCATAAATGAGAAAACATGAAACTGGAATAGATTTAGTGAGGGCTTGAAGGTCATAATTTTAAACTAAAAAGAGGTTATTAACATGCTAACCTCTAAATTCTTATCACCCAGCAATATATTCCCAATGAATGGAAAGCATTTGAAGAATATTATCTCAGGTATAGCAAACAAAAAAGTTGGCAGGGCACAGTAGCTCATGCCCATAATCCCAGCACTTTGGGAGGTCAAGGTGGGAGGATCCCTTGAGGCCAGGACTTCAAGACCAGCCTGGACAACATAGCAAGGTCCCGTCGGTGCAAATATACTATAAAATTCGTCGTTTTAAAAATTCAGGTGTGGTGGTGTGTGCCTCTAGTCCTACCTACTTGGGAGGCTGACGCAGGAGGATTATTTGAGCCCAGGAGATTGAGGCTGCAGGGAGCTATCTTGGCACTACTGCACTCCAACCTAGGTGACAGATTGAGACCCTGCCTCAAAACAACAACCACAACCAAAAATGAAAGAAAAAGAAAGCAAAGAAGTCACAATTTCTCCGCACATCGGTGTATAGTTTAAAATGTGTTATCCCGGCCGGGCGCGGTGGCTCAAGCCTGTAATCCCAGTACTTTGGGAGGCCGAGGCGGGTGGATCACGAAGTCAGGAGATCGAGACCATCCTGGCTAACATGGTGAAACCCCGTCTCTACTAAAAATACAAAAAACTAGCCGGGCGTGGTGGCGGGCGCCTGTAGTCCCAGCTACTCGGAGGCTGAGGCGGAGCTTGCAGTGAGCCGAGATCGTGCCACTGCACTCCAGCCTGGGTGACACAGCGAGACTCCGTCTCAAAAAAAAAAAAAAAAAAATATAAAAAAAAAAAAATAAAATAAAATGTGTTATCCCATTCTACAAATTAAAATATTTTCTTCTGTTCCTGAATCACAGTTTCACCTTGGGTAAAAGTCTTTGTTGGTTTACTTGGACTTTGCATTTTATGTTATTTGTGTTCCTGAAATGCCTGCTGATTTTGGCTGATCATTCATATTTAAAAACAAATTTGCTACATAGGTCAAAAGTATAATAAAGTTGCAGTTATGTAGGATGAAGGAATCTAGAGATTTATAGCATATAAGGATTATAGTTAATAATACTATACTGCATATTGATAATTTTCCAGGAGAGTTTATTTTAGGTGCTCTTACCAACACGCACACATACATATATAATATAATCATTCAACTATATATAGTTAAATGATTATTGCAGTAAATTAGCATATCCATTATTTCAGTTAGTTACCTCTTTATATATATCTTTATATATCTATAAACCCTCTTTATATATACATATATAGATATGCTAATTTACCATAATAATCATTTAACTATGTATATGTATATCATAATATGCATTACATAATATATAAACTATGTATGTGTATAGTATGATATACATATACATAGTTAAATGATTATTATAGTATATTGAGTAATCATATTGTATACCTTATATATAATAAAAATTTAAAAATATTAATAAGAAAACAAATTCATTGGTTTGCTCATTTAGATAGCTAATGTGGGTCTTGTTCTATATCATGAAATTCCTGGGAGGTCATGTTGTAAGCTTTGTGAATAGAAATTGGGGTATGTTGAGAGATAGCCTTTGTTTTCAAGTAAATAATCAGGTAGCTGGTCAGCAAGGCGCATAGTCCTCCAAATGCTAAATGAGTAGAAATTTATTCTGGGCACCAACACAACCCTCCTCATCTCAATGGGATGAATTCTTATACACCACATAAGCAGAATTAAAAACAAAAATCACATAATCATCTCAATGGATACAGAAAAAGCACTTGACCAACCAGAATTCTTTTATGATTGAAATATTCAGAAAAATTGGCATGGAAGGGACATACATTAAGGTAATAAAAAACCATCTATGACAAACTCATAGCCAACATTATACAAAAAAGGGAAAAGTTGAAGGCCTCCTGACCAGATACATGTGTCATGGCCTCTGCTTTGCATCAGATAGTATTTCAGGTGTTTGGAATACACAGATGAATGGGACTTATTCTTTGATTTATTTTCAAAAGGAAACATAAATGTAAATAAACTAATTAAATACAATGGGACCTGTTCTAAAACATAGTAAAAAGAAATGCATATTTCCCATATTTCCCTGTGGAAATACAGAGGCAGACAGTCTAACTCACCTTGTACGGTGAGGCAGCTGGGCCCTGAGTGACATGTCAGTCATGTCCTGACTATGCATAGTGTTCAGCAGATGAGAAGACAAAGAGAAGGTGGTAAAACACTTATGTAAGTATGTTCACTAAGACTTACTATAAAGTTACATTAATCAAGACAGTGTGGTATTGGTGAAAGATTAGACAAATAGATTAATGGAACAGAATAGAGAGCCCAGAAATAGACTCACATAAATATAGTCAACTGATCCCTGACAAAGGAGCAAAGGCAATACAGTGGAGAAAAGATACTCTTTCAACAAATAATACTGGAACAAATGGACATCCACATGCAAAAAAATATTGAATCTAGACCTAGATCTTATATCCTTCGCAAAAGAACAGCAAATACAAAAGCCTTGAAGACACAGTACGACTTACGGGTTTGAAGAAAAAGAAAGAAACAGGATAACCAAGGGGCATAAAGTCATAGAGGTAACAGGGTCTCATATAATGTAGGACATTACAAATACTTTGATGGTTTCTCTGGGTAAGAGAAAAGAGTTTAGAGCCAAAAAAAAAAAAAATGTATAATTTGATTTGAGACAAATAACTCTTGATGTTAATTATATAGGATGTGGCACAAGGGATGGTAGGTAGAAGCTAATGACAGGAAAAGAAACACCAATTAGCCAGTTCCTATAGTAATACAGAAGCAAGAGGATGGTGGTGTGGTCCAGAGATGTTGACATGAAAATTTTAAGAAATGGTTGGGATCTGGATGTATTTTGAAAACACAGCCAATGAGATTTTCTGATTTAATGTGGAGTGTTAGAGAAAGAAAGGAGCCAAGGACACTACCAAAGTTTTGGGTCAAGCAACTAGAGTAATGGAGCTCTCATTTACTGAGTTGAGAAAGTTGAAGAGAAAAATAGAGTGATTTTTGAGGGAAGTCACATGCCAGGAGCTCATTCTTAGCCGTGTTAAATTAGAAGTGCCTATATGCCATCTAAGTGGGGATGCAAAATAAGCAGACTATATGAACCTGAAGTTCAAAGGAGATTTTTGTGCTAGAGAAGAAATCGAGAGCTACCAGCACTTAGACAGTATTTAAAACATATTGTGGATGAAATTACCTAGAGAGTAAATATAAAAAGCAAAAAGATTAATGCCAAGGACAAATCCTGTAGTACTCCAGACTTTAAAAACTGGGGAAATGGAGAAGAAATTGCAAATGAGACTCAGTTGGACTAGCTTGAGGGGTAAAGGCAAAACTAGGTGGTTGACTTCATAGTCTTGGAAGCTATATTAGTCAGGGTTCTCTAGAGAACCAGAACCAATAGAGTGGTGTGTGTGTATGTGTGTGTGAAATTGACTCACGTGATTGTAGAGGCCGGCAAGTCCAAAATCTGCAGGATAGGCTGCAGGCTGTAGACCCAAGGAAGCATTGATGTTGCAGTTCAAGTTCGATGGCAGTCTGATGGGAGTATTTTTTCTTCTTTGGGAGGCTTTCATCTTTTTTGTCTTAAGGTCTTCAACTGATTGGATGTGGCCCGCCAGAATTATGCAAAGTGATTTGCTTTACTAAAAGTCTACTTGTTTAAATGTTAATTTTATCTGAAAACATTTTTTACAGTGACATCCAGGCTGGTGTTTGACCAAATATCTGGATACTGTGGCCTAACCAATATGACACATAAAATTAACCATCACAAAAACCAAGTAAAAAGTAAGTTTCAAAGACAAGAGATCAAGTTTTTTTTTTTTTTGAGACGGAGTCTCGCTCTGTCGCCCAGGCTGGAGTGCAGTGGCCGCATCTCAGCTCACTGCAAGCTCCGCCTCCCGGGTCTACGCCATTCTCCTGCCTCAGCCTCCCGAGTAGCTGGGACTACAGGCGCCCGCCACCTCACCCAGCTAGTTTTTTGTATTTTTTTAGTAGAGACGGGGTTTCACCGTATTAGCCAGGCTGGTCTCGATCTCCTGACCTTGTGATCCGCCCGTCTCGGCCTCCCAAAGTGCTGGGATTACAGGCTTGAGAAGAGATCAAGTTTTAATCAAGTGCTGCAACAGGTACAATAAGATGAGAATTTGACCATAAACTGGTCATTAGAATTAGCAAAACAATGCCACGAGGTATCTCAGGTGGCATCGATGGTCGTGCCTAATTGAAGTAAATTCAAAGGTGAGTGGAAGGAGAGACATTGAACACAGTAGGAATAAACCATTCTTTCAAGGAGTTTTGCTTTAAAGATAGGGAGATAAATGGTATGGTAGCTTGATTGAGTGATAAGGTTAAGAGAAGATTTTTTTAATATGTATAGGAGAAATAACAATATGTTTAAATGCTGATAAGAATGATCTAGTAGAGAGGATGTGGGAAAGAAAAGGCAGAAATGTAATACCTTGAATAGTTGAAAGAGGAGAGATTTCTATAGATGTGAAAGGCTAAAACATACACAGGAGTATGGACTGTTCCTTAAAGTAGGTGGGAATTTGGGATATGGGTGTAGAGGCAGGTCAGAATGGTGGTGTGGTGGCAGGAGATTATCAAAGTTCTCTTCTGATGATTTCTATTTCTCATAAAATAGGGCAGTCCTTGTCCTATTCTTTGGGTGGCATGCCTATTCTCATGGGTGTGCAACCCATGCAATTGCAAAATTCTCCTTGCCCAGAAAGATCCATTATTTATTTTAATTATCTGATGTCATGAAATTATTAACATTTTATCTTTGAATATGTGTTTTGTGAAATCCATTGAGACAAGGGAATGTGAGTCTAAACAGAAATGTACACAACATATGTATCTGCTCTTTCTTGCCACTTCATTCACATATAGCACTACCAATGGCCTTGAGCACACAATTCCAATGAACCCACAATATGTGGGAGTTCATCAAGACTCAAAGCAAGTACAAGGCAAACCAGTCTATGACTGAGTAAGCCTGGGGCATTGAGGTCCCAAAAAGTCACACTTTCAGTTAGTACAAGAACTTGCTTCCAATTCAAAAAATAGTAACGTTTCAAGAAACACAAATGATCAAAAAGCCCTATTAGTGTCATGGGATTGTTTGCAATTCAATGGATAAATGCTTGAGGGAATGGATCCTCCATTCTTCATGATATGCTTATTTCACATTGCATGCCTGTATCAAAACAGCTCATGTACCTCATAAATATATATACCTATTATGTATGGACAAAAATTAAAAATTAAAAACATTGTTGGGTGCAAAAAAAAGGAAGTGCTGTTATATCTTTTCTCATTCATGTTACTTTTCAGTTTTAGCTGACTATTTATACCGAAAATGATGACATAAAAAGAAGGGGGAAGACAAAATAACCTACAGTTCTATTTCCTTTCCACCCTTATTCATCAATATGTTGAAGGTAGAGAGTTTAGTTAGAACATGCACACATCAAGAAGTAAAAGTAAATAGTTGAATTACTTTTGTGCAGCATATCTACTATTCTGTCAAGAAAAAATACATTTACATGTATAAGCTACATAATACGAACTGTGTGAGTTTGGTTAGTATGCTTATGGGTTAAATATTCTTATAAATGCATGTAAAACTAGAATTCCACAATATAAAGATGAATCGTAGAATCCATACTAGCACCTTAAATTTTTAATTTTTCTTTGCTTAGAGAATCATTAAATACTAAATTTAAAAATGATATGATATTTTGAGAAGGAGAGTCTGTGGAAGCAAACAGAGCTATATTTTAGTGCCTTTAATAGCACTTTTTTTCTGCTTTTAAAACAAGAGACCCTGTATTTTTATTTTGCACCAAGACTTACAAATTATGTAGTCAGTTCTGAAATAGCAAGCAAATAATCATCTGAGAATGAGGATGAAGGAGGAGATTATGGAAGTTTAAGAAAAGAACAACTGTGAAGCAATTCTCTAGTTGAAGGGAAGCATGAATAAGAAAAGCAAAATAAAATGTGATGACTGGGCATCATTAAGGAACCATTTGAGGCTAATGATCATGATTATAAAGAGTGGCCAGTCAGCATAATTGTGGGCTTTTTTCCAGACATATTCATTTGTGCGGCTGCAGGCAGAGGGCAAGGAGGCTGAGTGTATATGAAACAGAGCAAAATGATTATAATAATTGGCTATGGAATTTAATCTGAGTAAGGATGGAAGTGAGTAAAGGGCTAAGGGATATTGTCAAGTTATAGAATAAGATATGTCTTGCATTTTGAAGGATTGTTGGAGCTGGGTTACTAGAGGGAGTGAGCCAGAAAAAGAAGAAGTAGGAGGTGTGACGCTGAAATTAAGGAGGAAGGTTGCTTTAGTCGTTGATCAAGACAAGCAGTAGGGTGTGATCATGAGGATGTATGGCTGTGGTAGAGTAAAGGAGATCAAGTTGCTGAGAGATTTGAATCATGGAAGCATCTTTATGGACAGGGAAATCTCCAAGAGTTATGATAAGAGTGATATTGGCGAGAATAATAGTGAATCCAGTGCTAATGTCAAAGAAGAAGAATAGTGACCCGAACGGAGGGGTAGATGTCTGCAATAACGAGACATGATGATAGATGAGTGACATAGAAACATGAGATTCGGATTAGAGAGGCTGGAGAGAAAAGTATCTGGAGGCAACAATAGTGAGGAAAGCAGAGACAAATTCACCTCTACAATGGATGGTGGGAGGCAGGTAGGGAAAAACCTATGATTATTTGATAAGATCACATAGAAAATAGTCACAGTAGAAATCTGGTTTTAGGTTAGAGAATAAAAGGTGAAGACTGTTCACTGAAAATGCTGGAGATATAAAGGTTTATCTTTATAATTGACATGGAATTTCAGAGAGTCCAGGGAAAATATTTTAGAAGATGATGAGCAATGGGAGTTGAGGTCAGAAAAGGTAATGTACAGAATCTAAAGGAATCAAATTTCTAAGGGAAAAGAAATGGTGTGGGAGAATAGGGCTTCTTATAGTAAGTAACCACACAAAAAAAGAATAATACAATCATTCCTAAGAAAAATAGTGTTCGCAAAGTTGTCAGTGTTACAGACAGAGAGGAGTAGGGGTTAGCAACGTTCTCCTGCTCATGGAGGTTCAAGTTCTGTAGAGAAAAATTCTTGTTACTGGTTACCTCTCTAATGACAGTTGGAATATGTGTGGATTTATAAAGACCTGCTTACTGAGAGAAATGACAAGTAGTTTTGTTAAGCAAGCATTAATTAAATGTGTGGGAGTGAAAGAAGTTAAAATTTTGAAGGTAGAGCCACATTTTAAAGGAATTTCGATTTCAGCCCATGTATAAAGAGGAATTTTTGGTAGGCCTAGCCTGCAATAATAGAAAGAGACTGTGATAAGAAAGAATTGATACTCAGTTCTTTCGCTATGTGACCTTTGGCAAGACACTTGTATATTTTCAGCTTTAATTTTCGCACCTTAATAAAAAGCAATACTTTTTCATAGAATCAAATGAAATTATATACAATATACTTATTATTTATTTTATATTTATTTAGCTTTGCAGAGACATTCTCATATTGATTTCATAATAGTAACTCTTAAAGAAGGTGACTGCTCTAGACCAGACCAAAGAAGAAGAGAACTTATTCTAAGAGAAAACAAAGAAAGACCAATGAGGCAAAGGGTGTTTAGGAAGTGAAGTCCCATTAACTAAACCTTAAGTGTAGTCAATTGGATCTTTAATTTATTATAGAAGGCCAAGGTAAATTCAAATGCTCTACCTTATGGTTTTGAAGAATCAAAGAAGAGATATAAGTAAATATAAAGATTACTAGATTATTTGGGGCATTTTATTTTTTTATTTTTTAAATTTATTTTTAATTGACAAATAAAAATTATATATATTTACGGGGTACATTGTGATGGTTTGATGTGTGTTATCAATGTAGAATGATTAAATCAGACTAATTAGGAAATACAGCACCTCATGTATTTATCAGTTTTTTTGGTGAAAATATTTAAAATCTATTCTTTTAGCAATTTTGAAATATACAATGAATTGTTTATTTATAGTCACTATTCTGTGCCATAGACCAGTAAGGCTTATTCCTCCTCTCTAAGCGAAATTTCCCTGTGATCAATATCTCCTATTTCTCCATCTTCTCTCCATTCTCCAGCATCTGGCAATCATCTACTCTCTACTTCTACAAGTTCAACTTTTTTTGCATTCCATATATAGGCTAGATGCATTCTTTTTTCTTTTTGTGCCTGGCTTAGCACAATCACTTATCACAATGTGTTGCAGGTGTATCCAAGTTGTTGCAAATGGTAGGATTTCCCCCTCCCTTTTTAAGGCTGAATAGTATTCAAAATTCAGCATATGTATATGCCACATTTTCTTTATCCATTCATCTGATGATGAACACATAGGTTGCTTTCATATCTTGGCTATTGTGAATAATGCTGGGACGAATATTGGAGTGTACATATTTCTATCACATACTGATTTCAATTCCTTTGGGTATATACTCAGAAGATCGATTGCTGGATCATATGACAATTCTGTCTTTAGTTTTCTGAGGAACCCCAATAATGTTTTCTGTAAGGACTACTCATGTATATTCGCAACAACAGTGCACAAGTATTCCCTTTTCTCCACACCCCTACCTACATTTATCTTTTATCTTTTTCATAATAACAGGTGTTATTCTAACAGGTGTGTGGCGGTGATAGATGACTATGGTTTTAATTTTCATTTTCCTGCTGATTAGTGACGATAAGCATTTTTCATATATTTGTTGTTGTGTGTCTTCTTTTGAGAAGTATCTATTAGATCCTTTGCCCATTTTTTGATTGGGTTGTTTTCTTGATATAAAGTTGTTTGAGTTTTTTATATATTTTGGATATTAGGCACTTATTAGATATATGGTTTGCAAATATTTTATCCAAATTTGTGAATTGTCTCTTCATCTGCTAATTGTTGTCTTGGCTGTGCAGCAGCTTTCTAGTTTAATGCAATTCCATTTATTTATTTTTGCTTTGATTGTATAGGCTTTTGGAGTTGTGTCCAAGAAATCTTTGCCTAGACCAATGTTATGGAGGATTTCCCCTGTACTTTCTTTAAGTGCCTTTAGTTTTAGGTCTTACCTTTAAGTCTGTAATTCATTTTGAGTTGATTTTGTAGATGGTGTGAGATACAGATAATATTTTATTTTTCTGCATGTGGATATCCAGTTTTTACCCACAGCACTGAAGAGACTGTCTTTTCTCCATTGTATGTTCTTGGCACTTTTGTTTAAATCAATTAACTACACATATGCCTTTATTTTTTAGCTCCCTACCCTGTTCCATTGGTCAAAGTAATATATATTTTTATGCCGGTGTGATATTGTTTTGGTTATTATAACTTTGTAATAGATTTTGAAGTCAGGCAGTGTGATGCTTCTGACTTTGTTCCTGTTGCCTAAGATTGCTTTAGCTATTCAGGGTACTTTGTGGTTTCATATACATTTTACTTATTTTTTTATTTCCATGAAAAATGACATTGAAATTTTGGTAGGGGTTGCACTGAATCTGTAAATTATTTGGATAATATACACATTTTAATAATATTAATTCTTCCAACCCATGAACATGAGACTTCCCCATTTATTTGTGTCAACTGTGATTTTATTTAATCGATGTTTTATACTTTTCTGTATATGGATCTTTCACTTTCTTGGTTAAATTTACTCCTACATATTTTTCGTGTGTACATTCTTTTAAATGGGATTGATATATTAATTTCTTTCAGATTGTTTATTGTTGGTATAAGAAAATGCTGCTGATTTTTGTGTGTTGATTTTGTACTTTGCAACTTTACTGAATTTGTTTACCAGTAAACAAATTGTTTTGGTGGAGTCTTTGATATTTTCTGTGGATAAGATCATGTCATCTGCAGAGACAATTTCACTTATTCCTTTCCTATTTGGATGCCTTTTATTTCTTCTTATAGCCTATTGTTCTGGCTAGGATTTCTCAGACTATGTTAAATAGATGTGGCAAGAGTGAGCATCTTTGTCTTGTTCCTGATCTTAGAGAAAACCTTTCAACATTTTACTTTTGAGTATGAGGCTGGTCGTGAACTTTTTATATATGGCCTTTATAGTACTGAAACATGTTTCTTCTATGCTTAATTTTTTGAGACCTTTTATCATAACAAATGCTGAACTTCGTCAAATGCTTTCTCAACATCCGCTGAAATGATTCTTTGGCATTTGTTCTTTGTCTTGTTAATATTGTTTAATGCTTTTATTTATTTGCATAATAAATGTGATAAACCATATCACATTATCCATTGTTTCATAGATGCAAGGATAGTAGGACATCCAACTTTATGGACAATGATCCCACTTGACTGTGGGGAAAGATCCTCTAAATGTGCTGTTGAATTCAGTTTGCTAATATTGTATTGAAGATTTTTGTATCTATGTACATCAGGGATATTGACCTGCCATTTTATTTTCTTGTAGTGTCCTTATCTGGCTTTGACATAGGAGTAATGCTGGACTCGTAAAAGTAGTTTAAAAGTACTTATTTTCCTTAAATTTTTGGAAGAGTTTGAGAAGGATTGATATTCTTCTTTAAATGTTTGGTAGAATTCTGCTATAAATCTATCTTGTTCTGGGCTTTTCTATGATGTGAGATTTTTAAAAAAATTATTGATTCAATCTGTACCAGTTGTTGGTCTGTTCTGATTTTCTATTTCTTCTTGATTTAGTCTTGGTAAGTTGTATGTTTTTAGAAATGTATCCATTTCTTCTAGGTTAGCCAATTTGTTGGCACTGGGGCATTTTAGTTTAGGAGAGCTGTAAAAATTCAGGTAATGGGGTTCATTAAGACAATACATTTTACAAAAGTGGACCACACTGAACACAGAGATTTGAGAGCCATAGATTTTAAGACATTTAGAGAGATGAAAAGTTCAGAGCATAATTAGGACGTGGATTGTGAGAGTGAAATTAAGGGAAAAGTCCCATAGGTGTGAACCTTTGTAAACAAAGAAGTTAACACCTTTGAGCAGCTACCAGCACCTTGCACAGAGGGTAAGGGTAACTGGGAGGAAACCTGTCAATCAAGCTGCAAAGCTCAGAAGAATTTAGGCTCCAGAGGCCTAAATCTGGCTTATAGTGGTTTTCGTCACTCTCTGTATGCATCAGCCATCATGTAAAAATTAGAGGGAGCGAGAGACAGAGAAGGGAAGAGAGCGAGAGAGAGATCTCATTAATTTTCAGACTCTTCAGAAAGAGACTAGGCCATCAAGTGACTCAAAGATAAGTGCAAGACCTTAGTCCAACTCTTCCCTAAATTTCCAACAATTGCTTGAATTTCTTTTAGCATATGCCTCAAAGCTACTGCCCAGCTCATCTTTAATAAGATAGTATAATGTGGAGAAAAGAACACAGTTTTCCAGATTTGATTTAATGTATGACTCTGCTATGCAGCCTTAAATAGTCATTTAGTTTCTCTGAGCCTGGTTTGTTGTATTTATAAAATGGAAATAAGTAATTTATAGATCTGCTATGATAACATAGTATTGCATATGTAAAGGATTTATATGGGTAAACACTTCTAAGCACATATAGGCATATTCGTAATCCACCTGCAAACTACACATCTTATAATTTTGAGACAAGTTTAAGGAAATTCTTCCTTACACTAAAGAGTAATTTTCAAGTACTGAAAATTTTACCTTTTGGAACAATCAGTATGAATTTTTGTCCTTCTTGTCTAAGTGAGTGGCAGATGAAGAAAACTGAGAAAGAGGGAGCAGAGGATTATCTTGACATCAAAGGTGCTAAAGTAGGGACTATTTGGGGCATCAAATATGTGTGAAAATGTGGTAACCCAATCCCAGATTAAGTGAAGTGTGTTTGAAAGGTTTCCCAACTGTGAAAGTTTCTCTAAGTAATTCTCTCAATAGGCTCACCTTAGGAAATTAACACACTCCAGGACCAATTGAAGTTCTTATCAATTAAGCTAATTGACACAGCAGGCTTAAACTATTTCCCAGTGGTGAATATAAAGCATTTGTTCAACAAATGAATACCTCTTAAATCTTTTGAAAGCCTTCCCTAGTCAACTAGTTGAATGCAAAAGCTATATACATACATATAGATAAGCTTTAATAATACAAAAGTCATCCTTTAATTAAGCAGACTCTGTGTTGGGATCAGATAATTTACATTCAAGTAAACATAATTTTATGTTTAAATTATTAAGATTTTTATACTTTAAGAAAATCAGTGTTCTAGTGAAATTCTTTTCAGCCTTGTAAAAATCCGTTTTATTATTTTTATTACAACCAAAAAGTAAGATGAAATAATCATATTCTTTTAGCTTTGTACTCAAATTGGAAAATAACTATTACATTTTAAAATGTTCTCTTAATTTCATTATTACTATTTTTTGCCAAACTTAAGGTTCTGCTGATACTAAATTAAGAAGAAATAAATTAAACAGAATGAAGAATATAAAAGTTATTTTTAAACTTTTAATTATTTTTAAAGTAGAGATAATTATTATAACCTTTGAAGCCACCTTAATGACTTTCCTTTGGTCTCCTGTTGAGAACTCTATGCTTCCTATAAAATGTATTTTTAATACTTATAAGATGTATTTTTAACTCCTATAAAATGGACTTTTATTTCATTTCCAATTTTGCTACTATACTGTCTGCCTGACATTGGAACATTTATTTAACCTCTCTATATCTCAGTTTTCTTATCAGGAAAATGGACTTAATAATATTGCCTATTTGAGAGAGTTGTGCAAATTAAAAACAAGAAAATTCTGTAAAAGTTTTAGTGTATTTGCTGGTACTAGTGAGCACTCAATAAACGTGAACTATTGTTGGCAAAACAAGGGTTAAAAAAGAGAAAAGGAGGAGACTTCTAGGTTAAAGGAACATTATAAGCCAATAACACAGCAGCAGAGCTTAGCCAGGTATGGTAAAGAGCAGGACACTGTTGGGCTAGAATAAATACTAATTTCACAGCAGAATGAAATAAAAGACTGAGAATAATGGCTGTTAATGGATTTTGTAAAGCCAAACTGAAAGTCAACATTTTGAGCTTTATTTAGAGAATGGTAGTGAACTTTTATTTTCTTGTTCAATTGTAATAATAAAAAGTGAAATGGTCAAATAAATCCTTTAAGAAGATTTACCTGAAGCGATCAGTAGGTGTGAAATTTATATGTATATCTAAAATTTCCTGACTAAAGACCAGTAAAGAAATTATTCTAAGAGTTTGGAAATTGGTTAATGGTATTTATTAAGCAAGATAAGTAAATGCCTTTAAAAGTAATGTACTATGTTGTTCCTCTAACCTGAATTTTCAGTAAGTGGAAATCAAAGTGTAAACTCAACTAATGACTTACTCAGGTCACACCACTAAGTCCGTTAGATCTAGGCCTAGAACCTAATATTCATGTTCCCAAGCCCAAGTTATTTCCATAACACCAAAGTATCTCAATTAAACAGGTATGCATTGACAATACACTATGAGGCACTCTGATGTTTGCCTCAGGCCATATAAAGAGAAGACTTGAGTTGTAAAAATAGTATAATTTATACCATTTTGCTTTCAATGTGGAGTATTTGAAGATGCCACAAGAAGTTACTTCACAGATTTGGAAAGAGTTAATTACTGCTAGTGACACCATTTCCAGAAACTTAAGGTGTGCAGCTGTATTACTGCCTGTCAACCAAAACATTTTTCCCAAAAATGTACTCAATTTTTGAGCCATATCGGGTTATTAGTTATTGCATTAACTTTGTCATTGAATGGTAAGTCCTGGCTTGGCCATACTTTCCACTGAACAGAATACAAAAAAAAATGACTGAAAGTGGACTCTTTCTTTGATGTCAGAAAACAAATTTCACAATCTGTTTTTCTGGATATCAAACAAAACAAAACAAAAGAAAGGCACTAATCTCTTGATTTTGAAATTTTTCTTTGAACTCTTTTGAACATACCATTATAGTCCATATCTCAGCAATCGAAGTGCCTGCCAGGAGGCAGAGCTTCCTGGGATCGTGTGTGTGTGTGTGCTCATGCGCGCGCGCGAGCGTGTGTGTGTATGCACAGATGAGGAAGTCATTCTGCCTTTCTATTTGTAATTTCTGTTTTTGATTATTTTTGAAATGACTCACAAAGAATAAAAGTAACCACATACTCAAAGTAGCTATTTCCCAAACTGTTCATTACACTTACACTAAGAGATAAGAAGCTTGATCAAAAATGTAATTTAATGCATTGCTATCTTAATCAATAAAGTCTTGCTACCAAGAACCTGTCAGATATGTGAAACAGAATGCTTAGTGCTATTGTGAATTGTGATTAAGCTCTTTATATTGACACAAACCCCATAACAAAGAGTTTATTGTTAGCACAATTTGTGGATCGCAGTTGAAAGAGCACTGATATAGAAAAGTATTTCCAGTGGTAATTTAACTTTTTATTGTATTAAAAAAACACTGTGAGATCAACTCTTTTCACAAATTTTTAAGTGTACAGTACAGGGTTGTTATCTATAAGCACAATGTTGTATAGCATGTCTCTAGAACTTTTTCATCTTTCATAACTGGAACTCTATATCTATTGAAGAACAACTCCCTATTTTCCCCTCTCACTAGCTCCTGGAAACCACCGTTCTTTTGTGTTTCTATGTTTGACTAGGTGAGAATACCTTGTGTAAGTGGAATCATGCAGTATTTGTGCTTCTGTGATTGGCTTATTTCAATTAGCATGATATCCTCAAGGTTCATCTATATTGTATGACAATCTAAATGCCCATCGATGGAAGAATGGTGTATTCGTCCATTCTCACATTGCTATAAAGAACTACCTGAGATTGGGTAATTTATTTAAAAAAAAAAAAGAGAGAGAGACTCACAGTTTTGCAGGATGTACATGAAGCAGGGATGGGGAGGTCTCAGGAGACTTACAGTTATGGTGAAGGCAAAGTGGAAAGAGTTAGATCTTACATGGCCGGAGCAGGAAGAAGAGAGCAAAGGGGGAGGTGCTACTCACCTTTAAGCAACCAGATCTCATGAAAACTCATTCACTATTATGAGAACGGCAAGGGGGAATTCACACCCATAATCCAATCACCTCTTACCAGACCCCTGCTCTAACACTGGGGATTACAATTCGACATGAGATTTGGGCAGGCACATATATTCGAACCATATCAAATGTGTAAAGAAAATGTGGTATATACATACAGTGAAATAGCATCAGCCACAAAAATAAGAAAATCCTGTCACATGTGACAATTTAAATTAAAACTTGCAATGACTGCTATAATTATTGTTTTAATTTAGCAAAGGTTAACTCTGTATTCATATAAAAGAAACTTCCATGGACCATTAACTTTGGCCTTATAAGCAATTTAATGAAAGCAATTCTTATGCTAATAGTTACAGAATGATTTCCATTTCTAACAGTTTGCTCTAGATCTACCTCAAAAACCTTCACAATGATCTTGAGCTCTGCAGATTTTCACATCTCCCTCTCTCTACTCTCTAGTAGTCCCCAGTGTCTTTTTTTCCCCCTCTTTGTATCCATGTGTTCTCATTATTTAGCTCTCACTTATAAGTGAGAACATGTTGTACTTGGTTTTCTGTTTCTGTGTTAATTTGCTTAGAATAATAACCCCCAACTGTGATCTTGTTCTTTTTTGTGGCTGTGCAGTATTCCTGTGTGCCACACTTTCTTCATCCAGCCTACCACTGATGGACATTTAGGATGATTCCATATCTTTGCCATTGTGAGTAGTGCTGCAGCGAACATATGTGTACATGTATCTTTATGGTAGAATGATTTATATTCCTTTGGGTATATACCCAATAATGCCCTTGAGGGGTTGAATGGTAATTTTGTTTTCTTTGAGAAATTGCCACACCAATTTCTACAGTGGCTGAGCTAATTTACATTCCCATTAGCATTGTATCAGCATTCCCTTTTCTCTGCAACCAGGTCTGTATGTTATTTTTTGACTTTTTAATAATAGCCATCCTGACTGGTGTGAGACAGTATCTCATTGTTGTTTGGATATGCATTTCTCTAATGATTAGTTTATGTTGAGTACTTCTTTCACATGCTTGTTGGCCACATGTATATCTTCTTTTGAAATGTGTCTGTTCATGTCCTTTGCCCACTTTTTGATAGGGTTGTGTGTTTTTTGCTTGTAAATGTGTTTTAAGTTCCATATAGATTCTGTATATTAGACCTTTATCAGATGCATAGTTTGTGAATATTTTCTCCCATTCTGTACATTATCTGTTTACTCTGTTGTTAATTTCTTTTGCTGTTCAGAAGCCTTTAGATTTATTAGGTCTCATTTGTCAATTTTTGTTTTTGTTGCAATTGTTTTTGATATCTTCATCATGAAAAATTTGCAGGTCTTATGTACAGAATGGCATTTCCTAGGTTATCTTCCAGAGTTTTTATTATGGTTTTATGTTTTACATTTAACTCTTCAATCCATCTTGAGTTGGTTTTGTATATGGTAAAAGGATGGGGTCCAGTTTCAATCATCTGCATATGGTTAGGCAGTTATTCCAGCACCATTTATTGAATAGAGTCCTTTAGCCACTGCTTGTTTTTATCAGTTTTGTTGAAGATCAAATTATTGTAGGTGTGAAGCATCATTTCTGGGCTCTCTATACTGTTTCATTGGTCTGTGTGTTTTTTTGTACCAGTAACATGCTGTTTTGCTTGCTGTAGCCTTGTAGCATAGTTTGAAGTTGGGTAGTGTGATGTCTCCAGCATTCTTCCATTTACTTAGCATTGACTTGGCTATTTGGGTTCTTTTTTGATTCCATATGAATTTTAAAACAGTTTTCTCTAATTCTAGGAAAAATGTCATTAGTAGTTTGAAAGAAATAGCTTTGAATCTATAAATTTCTTTGGGTAATATGTCCATTTTGACAATATTAGTTCTTTCTATCCATTATCATGGAACGTTTTCACATTTGTTTGTCATTTCTGATTTCTATAAGCAGTGTTTTGTAATTCTCACTGTAGAGATTTTTCACCTCCCTGGTTAGCTATATACCTGGGCATTTTTTTGTGGCAATTGTTGTATTTCTGATTTGGCTCTCAGCTTGGATGTTGTTGGTGTATATGAATGCTACTAAGTTTTGTACATTGATTCTGTATTCTGAAAGTTTTCTGAGGTCGTTAATCAGACCAAGGAGCTTGTGGGTGGGTAGAGACTAGGAACTCCTACCCAATTCATTCTGTGGTCAGCATCATCCTAATACCAAAACCTGGCAAAGACACAACAACAACAAAAAGAAAGTCCAGGCCAATATCCATAATGAACATAGATGCAAAAATCCTTTATGAAATATTAGCAAAACTGAATCTAGCAGAACACCACAAAGCTAATCCACCATGATCATGAAGGTTTTAACCCTGGGATGCAAGGTTGGTTCAACATATACCAATCAATAAATATGATGCATTACATAAACAGAACTACTAAACAAAAACCATATGATTATCTCAACAGATGCAGAAAAGGATTTTGATCAAATTCAACATCCCTTAATGTTAAAAATACTCAATAAACTAGGCACTGAAGAAACATACTTCAAAATAGTAAGAGCCATCTATGACAAACTCACAGTGAACATCATATTGAATGGCCAAAATCTGGACACATTCCCTTTGAAAACTAGAGCTAGAGAAGGATGCCCTCCTTTACCACTCTCACTCAGAATAGTACTGGAAGTCCTGGCCAGAGCAATCAGGCAGAAGAAAGAAAGAAAAAGCATCCAAACAGGGAAAACGTCAAACCATCTCTGTTTGCAGATGATATGATTCCGAGACTTGGAATTTTGTAGACTGATTTCTCCCATTTTATTCTTCCATTTAAAAATTGTTTTAGCTATTTTAGACGCTTTGTCTTTTCATGTAAACTTTTAAATGATATTGCTATATTTATACAAAATATTGCTGGAATTTTCATAAGAATTACATTAATGCACAGGAAAATTACATCTTTCCTATGTGGAGTCTTCCAATCCATGGGCATGGCATTTTTCTTGATTTATTTATTCATTATTATTATTATTATTATTATTATTATTATTATTTGAGATGGAGTCTCGCTCTGTCGCCCAGTCTGGAGTACAGTGGTGCGTTCTTGGCTCACTGCAAACTCCGCCTCCCAGGGTCACACCATTCTCCTGCCTCAGCCTCCAGAGTAGCTGGGACTACAGGTGCCTGCCACCATGCCCGGCTACTTTTTTGTATTTTTAGTAGAGACAGGGTTTCACCGTTTTAGCTAGGATGGTCTCGATCTCCTGCCCTCGTGATCCGCCCACCTCAATTTCTTTAAGGTCTTCTTCAGTGTTGTGCAGTTTAACTTACAAGTCATGTACGTTTTGTTAGATTTACATCAAAGTATTTCCTTTTTTGAGTGATTATAAATGATATTGCATTTCTAATTTAGATGTATATGTGTTTGTTCATTGAGCTTATATAGAAATACAGTTGTGTTTTTTGTTAAACTTGTATCCTGTGACTTTATTGTACTCACTTAGTTTATGAGTTTTTCATAGTTTCCTTAGGATTTACTATGTAAATTTATGTCATCTGTAGATAGAGACTGTTTTATTTCTTTCTTTCTGATTTATATCCCATTTATTTCCTTTTTTATGTGTTAATTTGTCGTCTAGAATTTCTAGTACCATGTTGGGTAAGAGTAGTAACCAGTTCCTAATCTTAGGAGAAAAGGCATTCGGTCTTTCATTAATAGGTATGAGGTTAGCTGAAGGTTTTTTGCAGATGTTATTCAACAAGCTGAATAAATTCCACACTATTCTGGGAGATTATACATAAAAGATGTTGAATTTTGTCAAATAACTTTTTAGCACCAATGTATATGATCATTTTTATTCTGATTTTTCTTCTTAACCTATTATATAGTGGATTATATTGATTTTAAAATCAGCCTTGCATCTCTGAAATAAAGCTCATTTGACCATGGTTCGTAATTTTCTAACATATTGCAGAATTCTATTTTCTAACATTTTATGAAGAATTTCTATGTCCATATTCATGAAGGATATTAGTCTTTAGCTTCCTTTTTCATGTTGCCTTTCTCTGGTTTGATATCAAAGTAGTATCAGCTTCATAAAATGAGTTGGGAAAAGTTGTTTCTTGTTTTCTGAAACAGATTTATATCAACTATTCTTTAAACTTTGGTAGAATTCTTCAGTGAAACCATGTGTCCTGGAGACCTTCTTTTTTTAAAAGTCTTAAAATTATAAATTCAATATCCCTTCCTTTTAGGACTCCAATGACACAAATGTTGAATCTTTTGCTACAATCCCTCACATCCCTGAACTTTACTATGTTCAATTTCTCATTATTGTCTATATTGGGTAATTTCTATTATTCTATATTCAAATTCGCAAATTCCTTTCTTTTTTCTTTTCATTCTGCTTTTGAGCCCATCTAGAAGGTTTTCAATTTGGTTACTACACTTTTAAATTTTAAGTTTCCATTTTGCTTTTTATATCCTCTCCCCTTACTTTCCATATTTTGTTTCAAACAAGTTCATAGTGGCTCATTGAAGCATTTTTATGATCACTGCTTTTAAAGTCCTTGCCAGATATTTTTAACATCTGCATCATCTAGCTATTGGCATTTGTGGATTGTCTTTTCTCCTTGAAGTTAAGATGTTTCAGGATCTTGGTATGGGAAGTGATTTTTAATAGAAATTTATATGTTTTTGGTATTATATTATGAGGCTATGCATTTTATTTAAATCTATTTTAACAAGCCTCTTCTGCCACCATTCCCATGGGAGTAACAGTACTTCTAGTGACAGTGGAAATCCAGGTTACTCACTCCCTATCTGTTTACACCCAAGGAGTTTCTTCCTACTGCTTGGCAGAGATGATAGTTGAAGCTCTCCAGTACACATCTGCTGACATGATCATGACTGGCCAAGCAAGGGTGTCTTGTTTCTGCTACTCTTAGCCATGTAGCCTCTACTGACATGTTAGGGATATATGTTTGAAAGGGTGAGAGGCTGTTCTAGTTAATTATTAGTGGTGATAACAATTCTGACTCTCCATTATATCTCCTCTGATATTACCCTAACAGGAGGAGGTACGTATTTCTTTATCCTCAATGGGAGCGGAAGTCCAGGCTCTCCCATGTGGTCTCCACTGATACTCCAGGAGACCAGGGAAGGGATTCTTTACTGCCCTGTTGGGGTAAAACTCTGGGCTCTCCATTTAGCTTTCTCTGATACCACACTGGCCGGGTGGAAGTGGGGTAAAGAGGTACCTCATTTCACCATGGAAAGAGTGGACATGTAGGTTGCAAATTCAGCCTTTGTCAGTGGGAGGTGAGAGTGGGGTCATGGTTTTTTCTGTGATGTATTGCTTTCATAGAGTGACTACTGCGTAAAAATTTTCTGTGTTGTTAAGCTGCCCCTTTCCTAGTCCTTAGGATAGAGAGAATGGGTTTTTCTTGGGGTTTATTTTGTTTGTGCTTGTTGGTGTTTCTGGGTTGCTGGGTTCTGCAGAATCAAATATGGCATAGATAATGTAAAAGCAAAACACAGGAAATGCACTACTTCATTCCTAATTCCAAGATCCCTAGACTATCTTCCTTTGCTCCATATTTCACAACCTTCTTAAGTCTGTAATATATATAAAGTCCAGGGATTTTGGATGTACTTAGTGGGAAAGACAGGAAAGAAGATATCTATTCCAACTTTTCATATTTAGAAATCTCTACATTTGCTTTCTAAACAAGGTTTTACATTGTGACATAGGATAATAGTCCTAAAAATTATTTTTTAATATTCTTCTTATTTTATTGCAAAATATCTGTTTTCATAGTTGTTTCATAAAACCATCATATTCTATTGTGCATTGAAACTATTTTCTTTCAGATGTTAGAAATCATTATTAGGTGCTTAGACTATTTCATAGTCTATATATTTATCGGGGGACTCCAGTTGAGATTAATTAAGTAGAGTTCTCTGATTCTAAGACTGCCTTATTATAAAGAATAAATGTGTCTCTAGAAGACAAAATTGATAGTTCAAGAGTATGAACTAAAAGCTATACATCATAGACTAGATTTGCTTGTCTTAATCTTCAAATACTTAAATGTTTTTTTAAAAATAAGGACAGTCAGTTGGGTTATCTAGAAGTAGACTATCTGCAAGTGTCTTCTAAAAAAGTGTTTATATTATATATATAGCATCTTAACCTAGGCCATTTTTATGAATTATCCTGATAATTAGCTTTATAGAATCTTACTGGAGATATACTTTCTTTTCTCAGCACTTCTGAGAATATCTAAAATTGTTTCAAGCACTGTTATGATGATGCAATATTAAGAAATATAAATAACAAAATATAGATTACCTGCATATATTAAACATTAAATGTTTGAGTGCATATAAATATTTAGGATTCCTAAGTGACCTTAGTCTTCAGAGTGCACCCACCTCATCTGCAACCATTGACATTTATTCCTTTTTCTGGGCCAGAAGAAGGAACTTGGTGGGCACACGTGTTGCTGTTTTTTTCAGTTTCCTAGCTCTACCCAGAGTCAATGGGTATGTACAGTCTCAGAAACAGCTGGAAAAATCATCTCAGCTCTACCTGTGGTTTGAAAATGATTTATCCCTTAGAATGGATCTTTATCTTTCTGTGCATTATTTGAGCTGTGATCACAACAGCCCACTCCCACCCTCACCTTCCTAGGAGGTAGGAGTTACTATTTAGTGGAACCACACACACTGCCAGACTTCTCCAGGTCCTTGACAGGGAGGAGCACACATTTACTTTATTGGGGGTTGATAATTGTTTTCTTCTTCTGGGATGGCCAAAAAAATTACTTTCTGTTTTGATCCATCTTTTCTCCATGTATAATTTTCTAAATTCCACTCCATCTACTCTGTTCACAATATTTTCCAACCATTCTTCTCATCATATTCAGTTGTATTACATATTTTATATGTAAATGAATTAAACAAGTACTATAAAATCCTTAGCACAATCATTGGTAGATAGAAAGTACTTAGTAAAGATCACATATCATTATAATTGTTCCAAATTATTTTATAATAATGCTTAATAAAAATGTTTCATATTAGTTAAAGATATAACTATAATTTATTAACTATGAAAAACTGCATTTTAATAAAACAGAGGTTAAATAGCAGTGGCAGGAAAAATGCATTTAGCCCTAAGACCCCATGTTTAATTTCTCCTGCAGTCACAAGATTTTAATTGAGTGCTACTTATTTATAAATCTTTTTATAATCATCTCCTTTGTCCTCTATGAGGACAGTTGGATATTTATAAGTCTGATTCCCTCTCTATCTCCTCCACTGCTTTCTGAAAAGAGACCAAGTGTGGTTCATTCTGTTCTCCAGGGCTGAGTGTGCAGAGTTCACCTAACATGTGTTGACTTTTCCCCCAAACCAGTGACCCAGTGGCATGGAAGTTGAACTGTGTTCTCTTTGCCTGAGAACATGTGGAAATAGTGTGACAGCAGCACTCTGCCAAGGGAAGAATCACTGAAGGTGAACCAAAGAATGTTTATAAATGGAACTGTTTATTTAACTGAAACAAAACTGAAGTATTGGACTCCAGCTATACTACACAAACAGCAATTTTTCCCTTCTTTGTGAATAATAACAGACAATACTAAAATACAAGAGCTTCGTGTAATAAAAAGTAAATGTCA
Organism: Macaca thibetana thibetana; assembly: GCF_024542745.1. Classification (NCBI taxonomy): domain Eukaryota; kingdom Metazoa; phylum Chordata; class Mammalia; order Primates; family Cercopithecidae; genus Macaca; species Macaca thibetana. The sequence goes on from NC_065581.1 coordinate 92,821,140, forward strand.
TATGCAAATAGTCTCACTCATAGAATCACAAACAAAAGAAGACAGAATTGTTAAACATTACAATGTACTTTCATCACCAAGAAGTGGGCACACTTGATCTGACAGATACGATTTCATAAACATTGGCTTAATCAACTATGGATTTCAGTGATCGTCTTGCCTGTGATCAAGACACTGAAAATAGACTTATCATTTTGACTTAGAATATTCATAAAAATTTGATGCCCAATCATTTTTTGATGTTTTATTTTAGATAAAATTATGATACTATAACAATATCTGAAGAACAACTCCAAATTGGGTTAAAAGTGTGAATAAAGAGGATTATAATGTCAGTGTTACTCTAAATCCATAATTATACATGTTTCATTGAATTCACCATTTCTTATATTTTTCTGTGTCTTTTCTCTCCACAAGATTTTGTCTATAAGTTCATAGTTGATAGAGGAACAACACAATCATATCTAATTTCTCCATTAGTTAACCAACAAACAAATGAAGATTAAGTGTCCTGTACTCTATTACATATTGAAGGTACAAAATATTAAAGAAGTCAAGATGCTAAGATCCTATTTTTCAATAGCTTCCAATCTTATTAGGGTAAACAAAGCATAGAGGAGTACAAAATTTACTGGGACAATATGTAATCAAGTAGGCCTTGGGGAACCATGTGAATTTGTGACCATTTCATAAAAGAAAATCATTGCATAATGTATACAGCTATGACACAGTTCTTGATGACCTTTTATGGTGCTGCACATTTGATGTCTTTATAATTCCTAAATTCACCTAATCTCTTTTACATATTTTATCATGTGTGTGATCCTCTCTCCCTATGGCCTCATTACCTTCTGCTAAATGAAGAAGCATAAAGGAGAAGAGCAGAAGACCCTTAAAATCAGGATATTTGTTTGGACAGTGAGCTATTAAAAACATGCCCTGTACCTATTTTGTGTCAGGCATTGCACAAGGCATGTTAATTATATTATCTCATTAAATCCTTAACATTGCCATGTGAGCTAGAGTATTATTATTATGATCTTTTAATAGATGAGGGAACAGGAGTTAAGAAAGTTTTTATAGTTTGTTTCAGGTCACACACAGTGAATATCTAAGATGTTGTGAAACTTGGGCCTATGCTCAGCTTCTTCACAGAAAAAGCCCCACTGAAATTGCTAAGGTTGGGGTACAGGAGAAAATTGAAACTAAAAGGGAACATCTAGAAGCCTGTAGTTCAAATGTCTCAATATGCAAAGCGCCAGAGGTGTTTTGGGTTCCAATTTCTGGCAGAGAAACTCATTTATAAATGAAAGTTGTTTCCTCCAGAAAATGTGACGCATGTTGTCATAATTGATTGAAACTCAAGATAACCAATTGTTGGTTGTGGTTCACCAGTATCAAGTAATACAAACTAGAGAACAAAATCAAGAAACATATCTTTCCTTCCCATAACTTTGTTTTCCTTTTCCATTTACTCCTGTTATCCATAATGTTAATTCTTTGCTATGGGTTATGGTTAGCAAATCAGTATAGATCTGTATGTTACAGTTCTGGGAACACTACTTTTGATTGAGGAGTAAGGTAGAGAAAATTGGTACCTTGGTTTTAAACTGTTATAACAATTTGTTTTTTTCAAAATTTTATTGATGTACAATTGGTATTTGGATTCCTTAATGAATTTATTGACCACATGGATCTTTAGAAATACTAAATCAATTAATAATTTAGTGGTGGTGCACAGCTTTGGAAATGCAAGAGAAGTTCTACCTGTTTTAGTGACAGATAATCCAGGCTGCAACTACAGATTAAAACCATCTGGCTGGTAAGGGAGGGACACTTTTTCAACCTCAATTTTTCTGGACTGCCAGGTAGACTACTAAGGAAGAAAAGAGAGAAGATTCATATAAACACAATTAGAAATGATAAGGAAGATATCACCACTGGCCCCCCAGAAGTACAAACACCTATCAGATAATACTATAAACACCTCTATGCACATAAACTAGAAAATTATCAGAGAATATTATAAAAGCCTCTATACACATAAACTAGACAATCTAAATGAATAAATTCCTGGACACATACACCCTCCTAAGACTAAACCAGGAAGGAATTACATCCGTCAACAGACCAATAATAAGTTCTGAAATTGAAGCTGTAATAAATAGCCTACCAGCTAAAAAAAAAAAGCCTAGGACCAGACAGATTCACAACTGATTCTACCAGAGGTACAAAGAAGAGCTGGTCCCATTCAACTGAAACTATTCCAAAATATTGAAAAGGTGGGGATCCTCTCTAGCTCATTCTATGAGGCCAGCATCATTCTGATACAAAAACCTGGCAGAGATACAACAAATAAAGAAAACTACAGGCCAATATCCTTGATGAACATCAATGCAAAAATCAGCAAAAGACTGGCAAACTGAATTCAGCAGCACATCAAAAAGCTTATTCACTACGACCAGGCTGCATCCCAGGGATGCAAGGTTGGTTAACATATGCACATCAATAGAAGTGATTCATCACATAGACAGAACTAAAGACAGACACCACATGATTATCTCAATAGATGCAGAAAAGGCCTTCAATAAAATTCAACATCCCTTAAAAATTCTCAATAAATTAAGTATTGAAGGAACGTACCTCAAAACAATAAGGGCCACATATGACAAACACACAGCCAATATCACACTGAATGGGAAAAAGCTGTAAGCGTTCCGCTTGAAAATGAGCACAAGACAAGGATGCCCTCTCTCACCACTCCTATTCAACATAGTATTGGAATCTCTGGCCAGGGCAATGAGGCAAGCAAAAGAAATGAAGTGTATTCAGATAGAAAGAGAGGAAGTCAAACTATCTTTGTTTGCAGATGACATGCTCCTATATTTAGAAAACCCCATTGTCTCAGCCCAAAAGTTTCTCAAGCTGATAAGCAACTTCAGCAAAGTCTCAGTATGCAAACAATATGCATAAATCACAAGCATTACTATACACCAACAACAGACAAGCGGAGACCCAAATCATGAATGAACTCCAATTCACAATTACTAAAAAGAGAATAAAATACCTAGCAATACAGCTAACGAGGGAAGTGAAGGATCTCTTTAAGGAGAACTACAACCGCTGCTCAAGGAAATCAGAGAGGACACAAACAGATGGAAAAATAGTCCATACTAATGGGTAGAAAAAACAGTATCATGAAAACGGCCATACTGCCCAAAGCAGTTTATAGATTCAATGCTATTCCCATTAAGCTACCATTGACATTCTTCACAGAATTACAAAAAAACTATTTTGATATTCATATGGAACCAAAAAAGATCCTGAATAGCTAAGACAATTCTAAGCAAACAGAACAAAGCTGGAGGCATCATACTATCTGACTACAAAATATGAGGCTACAGTAACCAAAACAGCATGGTATTGCTACAAGAACAAACAAAGATCAATGGAACAGACTAGAGAACCCAGAAGTAAGACCATACACTTAAAACCATCTGATCTTCAACATACCACACAAAAACAAGCAATGGGGAAAGAATTCCCTATTTAATTAATGGTACTGGGATAACTGGCTGGTCATATGCAGAAAATTGAAACTAGACCCCTTCCTTATACCATATATAAGAAATAAACTTAAGATGGATTGAAGAGTTAAATGTAAAACACAAATATAAAAACCCTGGAAGACAACCTAGGCAATACCATTCAGGGCATAAGCATGGGCAAAGATGTCATGACAAAGAACTCAAAAGCAATCACAACACAAGCACAAATTGCCAAATGGGATCTAATTAAACTAAGGAGCTTCTGCACAGCAAAAGAAACTATCAGCAGAGTAAAAATACAACCCACAGAAAAGGAGAAAACTTTTGCAATCTATCCCTCTGACAAAGGTATAATATCTAGCATCTACAAGGAACTTAAACAAATTTTAAAGGAAACAACAAACAATCACATTAAAAAGTGGGCAAAGGACGTGACCAAACCGTTCTCAAAAGAAGCCATACATGCAGCCAACAAATATATGAAAAAAAGCTCAACCTCACCAATCATTAGAGAAATGCAAATCAAAACCACAATGAGATATCATCTCATGCCAGTCAGAACTGTTATTATTAAAAAGTCAAAAAATAGACCAGCAATCCGGAGAGGACCCACAGACCCTCTGAAGGAAGCAGACTGCTCCTGCAGTACACAGGAGACCCTCCCTCCACCTCCCGCAAAACTCTGAGTGCCTTAACTGTGGAAACGGGGAACGGAGACCCTCCTCTCCCGAACACTCAGCGCAAATGGAGAAGCTGAAGGTCTGTTTGGGGGAGAAGTTTCCAACTTTACCTGGAACTGAGTCAATTTGGAAAGCTGAGTGAAATACAGGGGTAGAGGAAGCACTGAAAGGCCCTGAGAGCTTGCTGGGTTCCCTAGCAGGCCATTCCTGCCTGGCACCACAGGGATCCATCCGGAGAGGAGCAGGGGGTAAAACTAAACAGGGGGAAACAAATCTGTAGCTGAACTTGCTAACAATGTGAATGGGGTGATAAGTGTCCTGGTGAGAACTTAGGGGAGGGCGCTAATCTGGTGTGGAGACTTCACAGGCAGAGAAAGTACTAAGAGCTTTTCTTTCACAGATAGGAGGTGGAGAGCCTGGGACAGGTTTTCTTTTCTTTTTTTTTTTTTTTTTTTTTTTTTTTGAGACAGAGTCTTGCTCTGTGCCCCAGGCTGGAGTGCAGTGGCGCAATCTCGGCTCACTGCAAGCTCCCTCCCCTGGGTTCATGCCATTCTCCTGCCTCAGCCTCCTGAGTAGCTGGGACTACAGGTGCCCGCCACCACGCCCGGCTAGTTTTTTTTATCTTTTAGTAGAGACGGGGTTTCACGGTGTTAGCCAGGATGGTCTCCATCTCCTGACCTCGTGATCTGCCCGCCTCAGCCTCCCAAAGTGCTGGGATTTCAGGCTTGAGCCACCGCGCCCCGCCGAGACAGGTTTTCAAACACATACTGCTCTCCACCTGGAAATGGTCTGAGGGCTGTTGGGGCAGGCACAGTGGGAATGAGACTGGCCGTTTGGTTTACATGGGAGCTGGGTGAGGCCTGTGACTGCCGCTCCCCCCGATTTTCCTGACAACCTGCATGACTCAGCAGAGGCAGCCATAATCCTCCTAGGCACACAACTCCAGTGACATGGGAATCTCACCCCCATCTCCCACAGCAGCCACAGCAAGACCCGCCCAAGGACAGTCTGAGCTCAGACACAGCTAGCCCTGCCCCATTGATAGTCTTTCCCTACCCACCCTGGTAGCAGAAGACAAAGGGCATATAATCTTGAGAGTTCTAGGGCCCTGCCAGCCACCAGTTCCTCCCTGTAATACCACAGCTGATGCTCTCTGGAAAGCGCCACCCCCTGGCAGGAGGCCAACCAGCAAAAAAGAACATCAGACCACCAAACTAGCACAAACAGAACATTAAACCACCAAAGCCAAGAACCCTCACGGAGTCCATTGCACCCCTCACCACCTTCACTGGAACAGGCAATGAGATTTATAGACAGTTCACATCACAGGACTCTGTGCTGACAACCTCCAGGAACAGCCTGGAGCCCGGTAGGATCACTGGACCGCTAGACCCAGAAGAGTGACAACAATCGTTGCAGTGTGGCTCACAGGAAGCCACATCCAAAGGAAGAGGAGGAGAGTACTACATCAAGGGACTACCCCGTGGGACAAAAGAATATGAACAATAGCCTTCAGCACTAGACCTACCCTCTGACAGAGCCTACCCAAATGAGAAGGAACCAGAAAACCAACCCTGGAAATATGACAAAACAAGATTCGTCATCACCCCCCCCAAAATTACACAATTACACTAGTTTTCTAGCAATGGATCCAAACCAAGAAGAAATCCATGATTTACCTGAAAAAGAATTCTGGAGGTTAGTTATTAAGCTAAATAGGAAGGGACCAGAGAAAGGCGAAGCCCAATGCAAGGAAATCTAAACTATTATAAAAAAGTGAAGGGAGAAATATTCAAGGTAATATATAGTTTAAAGAAAAAAACAATCAAAAATTCAGGAAACTTTGGACACACTCTTAGAAATGCAAAATGTCATGGAAAATCTCAGCAATAGAATTGAGTAAGAAGAAAGAAATTCAGAGCTCGAAGACAAGGTCTTTGTATTAACCGCATTCAAAAATGACAAAGAAAAAAGAATAAGAAAATATGAACAAAGCCTCCAAGAAGTCTGGGATTATGTTAAATAAACAAACCTAGGAATGATTGGCATTCCCAAGGAAGAAGAGAATTCTAAAAGCTTGGAAAACATATTTAGGGGAATAGTCAAGGAAAAGTTCCCCAGCCTTGCTAGAGACTGAGACATCCAAACACAAGAAGCACAGAGAACACCTGGGAAATTCAACACAAAAAGATCTTCACCTAGGCACATTGTCATTAGGCTATCCGAAGTTAAGACGAAGGAAACAATCTTAAGAGCTGTGAGACACAAGTAGGGTAACCTATAAAGGAAAACCTATCGTATTAACAGCAGATTTCTCAGCAGAAACCCTACAAGCTAGAAGGGATTGGTGCCCTATCTTCAGCTTCCTCAAACAAAACAATTAGCAGCCAAGAATTTTGTATCCAGCGAAACTAAGCATCATATATGAAGGAAAGAGACAGTCCTTTTCAGACAAACAAATACTGAAAGAATTTGCTATTATCAAGCAACCAGAACAAAAACTGCTAAAAGGAGCTCTAAATCTTAAAAAAATCTGGAAACACATCAAAACAGAACCTCTTTAAAGCATAAATCACACAGGACCTATAAAACTAAAATACAAATGAAAAACCAAAAACTGAAAAACCGAAGTACACAGGCAACAAAGAGCACGATGAATGCAATGGTACCTCATATTTTAATACTGATACTGGATGTAAATGACCTAAATGCTCCACTTAAAATATACAGAACCATAGAATGGATAAGAACTCACCAACCAACTATCTGCTGCCTTCAGAGACTCACCTACCACATAAGGACTCACATAAACATAAAGTAATGGAGTGGACAAAGGCATTTCATGCAAATGGACACCAAAAGTGAGCAGGGACAGCTATTCTTATATCAGACAAAACAAACTTTATGTTAAAAGAGACAAAGAGGGACATTATATAATGGTAAAAGGCCTTGTTCAACAGGAAAATAACACAATTCTAAACATATATTTACCTAACACTGGTGCTCACAAATTTATAATACAATTACTAAGGGACCTAAGAAATGAGACAGACAGCAACACAATAATAGTGGGGGATTTCAGTACTCCACTGACAGGACGAGACAGGTCATCAAGATAGAAAGTCAACAAAGAAACAATGGATTTAAACTACACCTTGGAACAAATGGACTTAACAGATATATGTAGAACATTTCATCCAACAACTGCAGAATACACATTCTATTCAATAGCCCATGGAACTTTCTCCAAGATAAACCATGTGATAGGCCATAAAATGCGCCTCAATAAATTGAAGAAAATTGAAATTATATCAAGCACTCTCTCAGACTACAGTGGAATAAAACTGGAAATCAACTCCAAAAAGAACCTTCAAAACCATGCAAATACAGGGAAATTAAATAACCTGTTCCTTAATATGCATTGGGTCAAAAATGAAATCAAGATGGAAATTTAAAAATTATTTGAAGTGAATGACAATAATGACACAACCTATCAAAACCTCTGGGATAGAGCAAACGTGGTGCTAAGAGAAACGTTCACTGCCCTAAGTGCCTACATTAAACAGACTAAAAGAGCACAAACTGACACTCTAAGTTCACACCCCAAGGAACTAGAGAAACAAGAACAAACCAAACCCAAACCCAGGAGAAGAAAGGAAATAACCAAGGTCAGAACAGAACTAAATAAAATTGAAACACACACACACACAAAATACAAAAGATAAATGAAATAAAACTGGTTCTTTGAAAAGTTAAATAAAATTGATAGATCATTGGCAAAATTAACCAAGAAAAGAAGACAGAAAATCCAAATAACGACACTAAAAAATGGCATAGGAGATATTACAATTGACATCACTGAAAAACAAAAGATCATTCAAGGCTACTAAGAACACCTTTATGCACAAAAACTAGAAAACCTAGAAAAGATGGATAAATTCCTGGAAAAATAAAACCCTCCTAGCTTAAATCAGGAAGGTAATCTGACAATATGATTGTTTACCTTGAAAACCCTAAGGACTCCTCCAGGAAGCTCCTAGAACTGAAAAAAGAATTCACCAAACTTTCTGGACACAAAATCAACGTACACAAATCAGTAGCTCTTCTATACACCAACAGCGACCAAGCAGAGAATCAAATCAAGAACTCAATCCCTTTTATAATAGCTTCAAAAAAAATAAAATACTTAGGAATATGCCTAACGAAGGAGTTGAAAGACCTCTACAAGGAAAACTACAAAACACTAATCACTGCTGAAAGAAATCATAGATGACACAAACAAATGGAAAAACATCCCATGCTCATGGATGGATAGATTCAATATTGTGAAAATGACCATATTGCCAAAGCAATCTACAAATTCAATGCAATCCCCATCAAAATACCACCATCATTCTTCACAGAATTAGAAAAAAAAATTCTAAAATTCAAATGGAACCAGAAAAGAGTCTACACAGTCAAAGCAAGACTACACAAAAAGAACAAATCTGGAGGCACCACACTACCTGATTTCAAACTATACTATAAGGCCATACTCACAAAAATAGCATGGTACTGGTACAAAAATAGGCACATAGACAAATGTAATGGAATAGAGAACCTGGAAATAAACCCAAATACTTACAGCCAACTGATCTTCAACAAAGCAAACAAAAACATAAAGTGGGGAAACGACACTTTTTTTTTAAACAAATGGTGCTCAGATAATTGGCTAGCCACATGTAGGAGACGTTATACAAAAATCAACTCAAGATGGATTAAGGACATAAACCTAAGACTTGAAACTATAAAAATTCCAGAAGATAACATTGGAGAAACCCTTCTAGACATTGACTTAGGCAAGGATTTCATGACCAAGGACCCAAAAGCAAATGCAATAAAAACAAAGATAAATAGCCGGGACCTAATTAAATTAAAGAGCTTTTGCAAGGCAAAGCAACAGTCAGCAGAATAAACAGATCGCCCACAGAGTGGGAGAAAATCTTCACAATCTGTACATCTGACAAAGGGCTAATGTTCAGAATCTGCAACAAACTCAAACAAATCAGTAAGAAAAAAAAATCCCATCAAAAAGTGGGCTAAGGACATTAATAGACAATTCCCAAAAGAAGATATACAAGTAGACAACAAAAATATGAAAAAAATGCTCGGTATCACTAAGGATCAGGGAAATGCAAATCAAAACCACAATGTGATGCCACCTTACTCCTGCAAGAATGGCCATAATCAAAAAATCAAAAAACAGTGTATGCTGGCGTGAATGCGTTGAACAAGGGACACTTCTATACTACTGGTGGGAATGTAAACTAGTACAGCCACTACAGAAAACAACGTGCGGATTCCTTAAAGAACTAAAAGCAGAACCACCATTTGATCCAGCAATCCCACTTGGTATCTACCTAGAGGAAAATAAGTCATTATTCAAAAAAGATACTTTCACACACATGTTTATAGCAGCACGATTCACAGTTACAAAATCATGGAAACAACCCAAATGCCCATCGATCAATGAGAGGACAAATACACTGTGAGATATATATATATGTATACACACACACACACACATATATATACACACATATATAATTATTTATGATGATATATTTGTGTGTGTATATATGTTGGAATACTACTTAGCCATAAAAATAAATGAAAAAACAGCATGTGCAGTGACCTGGATGAGATTGGAGACTATTTTTCTAGGTAAAATAACTCAGGAATGGAAAACCAAACATCGTATGTTCTCGCTGATATGTGGGAGCTAAGCTATGAGAACACAAAGGCATAAGAATGATGCAATTGACTTTGGGGACTTGTGGGGAAGAGTGGAAAGGGGGCAAGGGATAGAAGACTACAAATACAGCGCAGTGTATACTGCTCGGGTGATGGGGGCACCAAAATCTCATAACTCACCACTAAAGAACTTACTCATGTAACCAAATACCACCTGTACCCCAATAAATTATGGAAAATACCTTTTTAAAAAGTCAAAAAGCAACAGATGCTGGTGAGCTTGTGGAGAAAAAGGAATGCTTTTACACTGTTCTGTGGGGGTGCAAATCAGTTCAACTATTATGGAAGACAGCATGGCGATTCCTCAAAGACCTAGAGGCAGAAATACTATTTGACCCAGCAATCCCATTACTGGGTATATACTCAACGGAATATAAAGCATTCTATAATAAAGATACATGCACATGTATGTTCATTGCAGCATTATTCACAATAGCAATGACATGTAATCAACCTAAATGCCCATCGATGATAGACCAAATAAAGAAAATGTGAGGCTGGGCATAGTGGCTCACGCCTGTAATCCTAGCACTTTGGGAAACTGAAGCGGGTAGATTGCCTGAGCTCAGGAGTTTGAGACCAGCCTGGGCAACACGGTGAAACTCTGTCTCTACTAAAATACAAAAAAAAAAATTAGCCAGGCATGGTGGTGGGTGCATGTAGTCCCAGCTACTCGGGAGGCTGAGGCGGGAGAATTGCTTGAACCCAGGAGGCGGAGTTTGCTGTGAGCCGAGATCGAGCCACTGCACTCCAGCCTGGGAGACACAGCAAGACTCCGTCTCTGGAGGAAAAAAAAAAAAATGTGTGTGTGTGTGTGTATATATATATATGTGTGTATATATATGTGTGTGTATATATATGTGTGTGTATATGTGTGTGTGTGTGTGTATATATATATACACACACACACAAAAACACACAGACATATATATATCATGGAATACAATGCAGCCATAAAAATGAAGATCATGTCCTTCGCAGGGATGTGGATGAAGCTGGAAGCTACTTTCCTCAGCAAATTAAGTGCAGGAACAGAAAACCAAATACTGCCTGTTCTCTCTTGTGAGTGGGAGCTGAATGATGTGATCACATGGACACATGGTGGGGAACAACACATACCAGGGCCTGTCAGAGTGTGGGGGATGGGAGGAGGGAGAGCATCAAGAAGAATAGTTAATGGATGCTTGACTTAATACCTAGGTGATGGTATGTTCTGTGCAGTAAACCAGCATGGCACATCACGTTTACCTATGCAACAAACGTGCACATCCTGCACAGGTACCCCTGAACCTAAAATAAATGTTGGAAATAAAGAAAAAGTAAAAACATTTAGATCAGTAACAAACAATTAAGCAAAATTCAAATAAAAACAATGAAAAGAAAGGGAGAAGTTTCAAATTGGAACTTTCTAATCCATTATGTGCTGCTATAACAGAATACCACAGACTGGGTAATTTATAATGAACCGAAATATATTGGCTCATGATTCTGGAGGCTGGGAAGTCTAATCTTGAGAGCCCGGCATCTAGCAAGAGCTTTCTTACATCATCATAACATTTTGGAAGGGCAAAAAGATGGCAAGAGAGCAAGAGGGAACCAAATTCGTCCATTTATAAGAAACCCATTCCCATGATAACAGCATTAATTTATTCTCAAGGGTGGTACCCCATGAACCAAATACCTTCCATTAAACTTCACCTCTCAACACTGCCACATTGGGTATAAAGTTTTCAATATATGAACTTTGGGGAGCACATTCAAACTATAGCAAGAACTTCAAACTTTCTTTGGGAAATAGAAATTGCCTGCAGAAAGTTGTCTTTTGTTACCTGTTAGAAGGCATTAACACACTGCTGTTGTATTTACATGACTGGCATGATGGTGTTTTCAAGCTGTGTTGCCACCTGGTGTGCACCAGGAAATCTTAGATGGGTGACAGAAACTTTCAGAGTAAGATTTAAAATATCTTTTTTATTTTATGCTTAAAATTAATTTTGAATAAACTCAGTGTACTTTTTTAAACTTTTTCAAACATTCCAGAAGTAAAATCAAAAAAATCTCGAGAGGGTGAACTTTCCAATTTATTATTTTCTTTTCCAATTTATTGGTCTAAGAAAAAAATTGTAGTGCAAGACTTAGAGAAGTTGTTGGCAGGCCTTTTTGATTATCTGTGATTATCTCCCCAAAAGAAAATTCTCATATTCTTCATTGACTGTGGGGCTTGCTATTAAACCTAAGGGGTTAATAAAAGGTACATGGTAAAGTCAGGGGTATTATCCTATTTAGAAGGAAGTCAACTTTTTTTTTCCTGCTCCCTGCTTCCATAAACTAGCCTCAACTTCATCCCCCATAAGAAAGGTTTTAATCCTAGCTTTTCAAGTTGAAGACACTGTAATGGGCTATCCACATAGCTAAGGAAGACCCTACAGGAAACACTTACGAAAAGCTCCAAGGCAGGAAATCAAGTGGGGGCTTCACCTTTGGCATTGGGACAACTTACCGTTTCTTCATGTTCTTTAAGAAGGTACACATGATTTAAACTTATTTCAAATTAGAGTTTGAAGTAAGATTGGGGTTTGTGGAGGATATAAACTGAAAAGATCTTTCACCTACTTTGATTTTGGCCTATTTGGGTTTGCTTTGTTTCTATCTTATGTTACCTCTGGCTAGTCCATTAAAGAGTCACAGATGATTTAAGGCAAAGTCCACTCACAGTAAAATGGTAATTTTGCTTTTTCTGGGCATATTTTTCTTTCAGGAGCCCTGTGAGAAGAAATGGCAAGTCCTGAGCTATTTTTTATATCTAGGTCCTAATTTCATTTTAAGCCCACATTAATACATCCCACCTTGATGTTCCTAGACTTATTTGCTAGCTACTTCTATGTCTTCACAAATTATGTATCTGAACTACTGGTTTTGTGTACTTTGGCTAGTCTTATCCTATTATTGCTACTTCAATCAAAGTGTCAGATTGTTGTCATTAATCTAGTAAAATAAAATAGAGTAGATTCTCATGACCATTTGGGCCTAGATATCTGTGCTTTTAAAATGGCCCTCTAATTTAAGACTTGATTTGAGGACTTTCAAGTTAAGTGGGTTATTCAAAAGCATTAAAAACCATGCTGTGTTAAACTACCCATATGACTCCAATTGACCTTATAAAAATGTAATTGCTGCAGTATATCTGCATATCAAATATCCATTACTCTTGACCCTTTCAATGTGGTTTGAAACTATGGCCCCATGAAGAGCCAGATTTCAGTTATTTTAAGACTCCAAACTGGATATGAATTCTGTAGGAAAACTGAATCTTTCCTCCTTACCTATACTAGTTTGTATCTTCACATATACTTGCAGTTACCAAGAGAGCACTCTCTTGTGCATTATGCATCAACAATGTAAAGATTCTTTCAAGATGACTTAAAGTAGCTGATAAAGGTTTTGTTATCTAATGATTATCTATAATTGCAGAAATCAGTTGCCTACTTTATGGAGAGGACATTTTCTGTATATATCATATTCTCTTTACTGAATGCTGAAAAATCCATTTGAGCTTTCAGGTGAATTAAGGTATATATTTTTAATGTTATAAAATAGGAAATTACTATTCTTGAAGAAATTTCAGTCTCTACAGAGAGACAAAAAGAATATTTCAATTTCTTCTCATCATAGCAATATACTTTAGAGGTTTACTATATTTTTCAGAACCATCTGTACATTCAACAAATAAACTTCTGAAGGGTAACTTTAGGGGTTAAACTTCTAACAGGTAGAAATATTATTTATGATTATTAAGGTCAGTGTGATAGAATACAAGTAATTTAATTTTTGAGTTCAGGAAGATTTAAAGTTAAACCTCAGACCAGCTACTTCTTAACCATAGAATATACGGCAAATTGCTTTATCACTCTGAAATTTATTTCCCTAATCTGTAAAATGGGTTTGGTGTTACACACAAATTTTAACTTGCATGGCTTCTGGGACAGTTATATTTGAAACACCTGGTAACTATAATATTAATAAACAACAGCTTATTCCCTATCTTTTACATAATTCTGTATAATAAGTTATTTTATACTTAATAGTTAAGGACAGTATGTGTAATTGTTAAGAACATGGGCCCTGAAGTACAATTGTCTTGATTTGAATCTCCAATAAAAGCTAAAGACTCTGGACAAGCTACTTAAATTCTGTGTTTTGCTTCCCATTTTTTGTAAAATTGCAACAGTGAAAGTATCATAAAAATGTTATATATAAAATTCTTAAAAAGAATCACTGCTACAGAGTCCAAAGTATAAGAAAATTCTAGTTCTAACTGACTAACAAAATATTTAATCTGAGGAATTATAAACCGTGATGCTTCCAAGCAGGGATGTAACCGATACTCCTTTTAATTTGTATCTAAAATTTTAAAGCTATTAAGAAGAAGGTTTCTTCCCAGTGTTTATGGTTTTAAATTCAAGTTGTTTCCTCCTGTATTCGTCCATTCTCACACTACTATAAAGACATACTTGAGACTGGGCAATTTATGAAGAAAAGAGGTTTAATTGACTCACAGTTGTGCAGGCTGTGCAGGAAGTACGGCTGGGAAGACCTCAGGAAACTTACAGTTATGGTGGAAGGCAAAAGGGAAGCAGACATGTCTTCACATGGCCAGGGCAGGAGAAAGAGAGTCAAGGGGGAAGTGCTACACTTTTAAATGACCAGATCTCATGATAACTCACTCATTATTATGAGAACAGCAAGGGGAAAATCTGTCTCCATTATCCAAGTACCTGCCACCAAACCACCAGACCTCTCCTCCAACATTGAGGATTAAAATTCAACATGAGATTTGGGTGGGGACACACAGCCAAACCATATCACTTTTTCTCTGATTCCATACTGCCCTTAGAATTTTATGTAAATACAGTATAGTAAAAGCTTTATAATACTGATGCAAAATTATATGGAAAAGAACATGCAATAGCTCTATTTTCTTTTATTTTTTACCAGAGTGGGTTGAAAATAAACAAAGCTGTGTAGATTACAAACTAAGCCCCAGCCTGAGTTATGATTATTGATTCTCATAAATGAATTGCCTCCAAAGTCTCTGACACTGACTGAATGACCACTAACCTCTGCCAGAGTAATTTGTTAGATTGTTGCCATGGACCCAAGATCATTGACTCCATAAATCTCTGACAAAAATCCACTCTATTGGCATTCTAGGTTCCCAAAGGGCCCGCACCCAGTGTGAAAGCAAATGAAGTCAATACTAACATAAATAAATTATTAATGGTACATCTACTTGGCCAGGAATTCAAAGAGGCAAATATAAAGGGTTCACTTTTTGGAGTCGCATTTCTGCTTTTACTCTAACACAAATTTGCCAAAACATCCACAGGACTCATAAGCAATACATGAAATTTATAATCAAAGGCACTGTGATAGTTTAAAATTGTATTAGAGTCTCATATTTGGTTTCATTTGGAAAATGTATCTTTTTGTTTATGAGATAAAAGGAGAATGTTTTTCCCACTTAAAAAAGGACTTTTATGCATTCATTGTTCATTTAAAATCACATTTTCTGAGCATAGCAGAGAAAAGCTCCTCTCTGAGATTTATCAGAATATTGCTGATTCTTAATGGATGTTTTTCAAATGCCATCAAAGAGTGCACACATTAAAACCCTCCAAATCTCAAATGTCTTGAATAATGGCAAGAAATAACTTGTCAGATTGATAAAAACTTTTATCCATCTCTTAACTCAGGGGAAATAGAAAGCTATGTCCGGAAAACTATGTTGAAGCAGACTGGAAAAAGAAAAAGGCCACTCTTCCGGAGACAATATAGCATTTGAGGCCAACCCAGTGTTCCATGAGCTCCATGGAATTTGACATAAGTGATGGAGATAATCTTCATGTTAACACGGATGCATGTCCATATTTGAATTTTGATGTGTGAGATGAAAATATCCTCAAAGAAACTGTCTTACAAATGTGGAAAAGTTTCAGAGTGGAAAAAAATGACCACTGAAAGGATTGTTTAGGATTTGTTGTATGGCTCCCTGAAAAAGTAAGCCAGCCAAAATGCATCTTAAAATTAATTTGAGGAAATTTTTTTTCACATTTAATTATTTTCTAGAAGTAGTCTTCATCTAAATGTAAAAGTTATAGAATATATGGCTTTCTAGGGTCTCAGGTTCATAGATTTAAAATAGGCATTAGCAGTTTTTTCATCCCTCTCTTTGGCATCACTGTAAGGTGGTAATTCATCCTCTGCTAGAAACTATGAAAATAATAGCTACCATTTACTAAGTGCTCATTTGTCCTGGGGACTGTGTTAAATACCTAACAAATATCACACTTAATTATCACAATGACACTATAAAGAAGACCGTTTATTGTCATTTTTTAAAGACAACTAAAGTTTTGAGCATTTACTACTTTGTTCAATGTCAAACAAAAAATAAGAGGTGTCACAAAATATGAACTCAGATCCTTTTGCTTCCACAGAATGTGCTCTTAATATCTACAGTATGCTGCTTGAATTTTTGGGATAGAGAGTTTTAGTTCTTAGAAAAGTTTTCTTTATATTGAGCTAAAATATACATTCCTGTAAATGTCATAGCAAAGTTAGTACTTATTTACTTGCCTTTCAAATGAGATAAGACAGCAATTAGATTTCCCTTTAATGTTTTCTTAGGTAAATATTTCAGGTACAAGTGTAAACTCCCATTGAAGAAAAAGAAAGAGTCATGAGGAGATAGAACAAGCTTCATGGAAGCTCTCTTTCTACCTCTCAATCTACCATGTTACCTGGATTTTTCCAACATGTAGGACTGGGGAATCATCTTCAGAAGATCTCAATAAAATTATAAGCTACATATGTTGAGTAACATAATTGTATATAAGCACGTATTAATTTATCTATTATTTGTTGCCCTAGAAAAGAGACCTTGGAGGGGATGAAAAAGGTTAGGTACACTCCAATGGATTTGCACGGATGAGATATTGGAAATGGGATATTGCTACGTTTTGGATGTGGTTTGTTTGGCTTCCTTAAGGCTACGTTGAAATTTGATCCACAATGTTGGTGGAGTCTAATGGGAGGTGTTTGGGTCACAGGGCAGATCCCTTACAAATGGCTTGGTGCCATCCTTGTGGTAATCGGTCCTCACTCTATTAGCCCCCATGAGAACTGTTTGTTACAAAGAGCCTGTCACCACCCTGACCTCTGTCGTGCTTCCTCCCTCACCACATGACTAGCTGGGTCCCCTTCACTTTCTGCCATCAGGCCCTCACCACATGCAGATGCTGGCACCATACTTTTTACATGGCCTGAAGAACTGTGAGCAGAATAAACCTCTTTTCTTTATAAATTATTCAGCCTCGTAATTCTTCATAGCAAATCAAATGCACTAAGATACTTTCAGGGGTAGATCAAGCATAAAGTGCATAACTGTTTGATGACACCCTCACTAATCTCATCAAAATATTTTCCCTCAAGGATCTAAAAGAACTATTTTTTTTTTTTCAGTTTCTACTTTATTTCTGTGGGATTAGCACTTACTCTCTTACCAAGATTTTCTTTTGAGATACAGACGTTCTTAATTAACTTGGTGTGATTTGATTGAAAAATTTCCATTATTTCCTGAGTAGGCAACAGAGATATGAAGGAAAGAAATTAAGATCAAATTTTCCAACCTCAGTGTGCACTGGAATCATCTGGAAGGCTGAGTCACACTCCTAGAGTTCCTGGTTCAACAGGACTTGGAGTGTGGAGGAGACAACATAGGACATGTATGTTTGCATTTCTGATAAGTTCACAGATGATGAATGATGATGTTGCTGGTATCAAGGCTACACTTTAAGAACTTCCGGACTAAGGAGCAATATAGAAAGGGAAATGGGGAAGTGGTAAAGGAGAAAGGGTGTCAGAGCCTAACCTAACTTAGTATAGAGAGTATTCATGTTAGATCCATACCATTTTATAAACATATCTTATCTTACAAATCAGAAAAATGAGACATATACTCAAAGTGTTACATTGCATTGCTGAATACTGGTGAAGTGGGACAAGAATCTCTTTTAGGTTTTGTATTTTAGTCATGAAGAGAGTCTTTCAAATTTGAGACTCGTAAGAAACATTTCAAGAGCTTGGTAAAAGTGTGGATTCCTGGATACCATTCTGGACTCAGACTTTAAACAATCTGCATTTTAATAAACTCCTTTGGTCACTCAGATACAAGGCGATTAGGACAACACTCTAAGAAAAAGGGCAAATAAAATCAGGTGTTAGGCTAGCCTCACATAGGAGGAGTAGAGACCTAACTGAACACAAGACAAGCTGTAGCACCTGAGAAGCTGAAGTTGAGAGGGTAAAGAGGATGCATATTTGCTGTCTAACGAGGTGGTTTACAACAGATATTGACTGCAGAAAAAGGAAACCATCTCAGGACATTTGTCAAAACACCCAACCCTCCTTGTATACAAGGATACTAGATTTACAGAGTATGTGAAAACAGAACACCCATGTCTAATCCTCACTTGTCAGAAGGCATCTCCACTCTGATACAGTTCCCCTCTAAGGGGTCACTTGAAGGAATAATTTCCAAGCCACATTAGCATTTTCAGTGGCATTTCATAAGGGCTTATAACCCTTGGCCCCTATAACACAAATGGGAACTCTCACAGGACAGGGAAAAGACAAAATAGAGCTAGCTTAGCTTTCACTTTAATTTTTTATTTGTCCCAAATAAGCAATTGTACTCATATTTCTAATTGAAAAAAAATTCTTATCAATATTTTATCTTTCTTTTGATACTCTGTTTCTCTGCCCTATGTATGGGAGCTTAGTAATAAAAGTGGTTGTCTCCATCAAAATAGCATATCATGAAACTCCATCCCATTATTTTCCTAAGTACATGTCATTAAAATAAAATCACTTTTAAAGAAAGATAAGGAAATAATAAAAATTCTATCAAATTTCTTTCTATGAGGACTTTTGTTTTTTTAAGGGCATGGAAATGAAAAACACACTTTAATGAGTACGAAGTTAGCCATTGAAGCCCTATCGTAAGTCACCTCCTATATATAGCACACATTAGATTGGAATGGTGATCAAATCAATTCTATATTAAGTGCATATTCCATTTTAGCGCCAGGAAAAATGATGTATCTCTGCAAATCATTTTCTGTGTGGTTTCTATTATAAGAAAATAAGTCCTGAATTACAAAAGTGACTGCTCCAAACTCCTTGTAGACTTCTTCAGTGAATAAATCCAAAATAGCTTAAATGGCTTTTAAGGCATCCCATGATTGACTCATTTTTCTCTATTTAAAGTTGATCTTTAATAACCCCACCATCCCCACACCTTCTACACCTCTCTCCTGTTACTTTATCTATAATGTTATCATTCTTAATCACAGATTTACCATGAGCCTGATGAACTTGATATGCCAGGACTGCTTACTTGCATAGATCATTGAATGCTAGAAGTTGCTGGGAGTTCTCAATAGAGAATTATGAGAGAAGACCTGCAAGTCAGGTTACAATCAGGAAGCACTTCTGTGACAGCATTTCTGAAAAATTGCCTAAAGATATCTCAGAAGGAAAAGTCCTAAATCTCCAAGCTTCCAGGAATTTTGTGGGATTTCATTTGCCATTCAAAATATTTTCTTTGTATCAAGTTTTTATTCTCAAATGTGTATTCTTTCAAAAAAGCCATAAATTATATACGTTTCAGGCCCACAGTACCTGTCCTATTCTCGATATACTCTCCTTTTTATTTAAACTTGCTCCTTTGATAAAGTTATTTCTGGAATACCCTTTCAGTCTCCCAATATGTGCCTTCTTTCTCATATCTCTGTATACCATTCATTCTTTAATTTTTAGGTCAAATGCTACAGCATCCTCAACTATCAATTATTTGATCAATATAAATCCCCTCTATATACTCTTATGTTTCTCCCTTG
This sequence comes from Macaca thibetana thibetana, assembly GCF_024542745.1. Lineage (NCBI taxonomy): Eukaryota > Metazoa > Chordata > Mammalia > Primates > Cercopithecidae > Macaca > Macaca thibetana. Next base: position 92,841,120 of record NC_065581.1, read on the forward strand.
GGCCGTAAATCCCACTGTGCCTTAAATCAGGCATCATTGGTTACATATTTTTAAGACAAAGGTACGTTCTAGTTCTAAGTGACTAAGAAAGTATTTAAGCTGAGGGATACTAAACGCTGAAGCTTCCTAGCAGTGATGTAACCCATATTCCTAATTTGTGTCTCCTAGGACCAAAATGTTTTGTGTAGTGACTGCGCAAATAAAAACTATCACTGATTGTAAATGTTACTCCCATTACCTAGAAGAACATGATTCTATCCTCCCCTCTCACTCCCCGCCAATAGGCTTCAAAAGGATGTGGTTAAAATCTTGTTGAGACTTTATTTCTATTTGAGAATATGGCATGAATAATTTGTCTAAAAGTCCAATTGAAGTGGACTAAGAATCAGACTAGAATTAGTTCAGTCGAATGAAAGAGAAATAATATGTACAACAACGGCTGAGAAAGAGGCTAATGGGAAAGTAAACTTGATCTTCACCTTTCAAGATGATTAGAAGTTGATAGAATATTGCCAGAGAAGGGTGCTTCTGAGAGTGAGAATTACACAGACCAATGATAACACTGATGACTGGAGGACTGGAACCAGAGGTTCAAGTTGGTGTACAGTATGAACTCATACCAGGTGGGTGATAGAGGCTACGTTTTGGAGAGTTCTGAAAGTAAGGCTGCGGAAAACAGTCATAAAGCAATTATTTACCTCAAGGAATTAAATGTGAAAAACTGCACCTGCAGGGAAAGAAACTGACCAGGAGATAATGATACCAATTACGCTGTTAGAAATTATCATAAAAATTTAATTTTATTGATCATTACAATGTGTTGGGCACTCTGCTCCACTTTACAAAAAAAAAAAAAAAAAAAAAAAAAAAAAAAAAAAAAAACCACACACACACACATTTAACTCTCATAAAAATCCTATGGATAAAACTCTATAATTGTTATTTTACAAATGAAAAAACAAGTGGCAGGTTTAAAGAGCCAAAGTCACTTAACTAATAAGTAAGGCAAGCAATTAAGATAAACTTAGGTAACAAGCTCATCGCTGTCAAAACTTCGTTGTGCCATCCTATGCAACTCACTTAACCTAAATGTACCCTGTTTGGCTTTCTTATAGGTTGAGGCTTGAATTACTACTATATCAAACGATTACACTTTTTTGGTCTATTCACATCACATTTATTTGCGAAGGATACCCTGAATAAATTCCCATCTTTCAAGAGCACAGAGACTTAGGCAAAACATAGACAATCACAAAAAAGGGACCTAACCTACAACCAAACTGATTTTAGTTAATTCATAAAGGAATACTATTAGTTTTAAAGGTATTCTATGATTAAATTTTGATTAGTGCAGACCCTACCCTTGCTTCTTGATTACCTATGCAATAACCAACAACCAATGGGAGATGGAGAGTTAGGGCTGAGGGTGGAAAATTCACAGAGTAACAGTTCTCTGTGTGCGTGCGTGTGTGTGTGTGTGTGTGTGTGTGTGTGTGTTTAGTTTATTAAGCATTGCTATTACGTTGGGAACTTGACACATTGTATCTCATTTAATAATCAGAATAGTTCTTCAAGGTAACTTTAACATCTCCATTTTAAACAAAGAGAAACAGAGGTTCAGGTTAATTATTTGCCTAGGGTCACCTTTTAGACTGAATTATGTCTTCTCAAAATTTATATGCTAAATCTTTAACCCCTAATGTGACTGTATTTGGACACAGGACCTTTAAGGAGGTAATTAACGTTAAGTGAGTTCATAAGGGTAGGCTCCTAATTTGATAGGCCTGGTATCCTAATAGGAGAAAGAGACACCAGAGGTGTGCAAACACAGGGGAAGGGCCATGTGAGGACATAGTGAGTAGGTGGCCATCAGTAAGCCAAGAAGAGAGGCCTCATTATAAACCAATTTTTCTGGCAACTCTGCAAGAACCTTGATCTTGTACTTCTAGTGTCCAGAACTGTGAGAAAATAAATTTCTGTTGTTTAAGTGAACCTGTCAACAGTATTTTGTTATGGCCACCCTAGCAGACCGTTGTAGTAGCACAAATAATTAACGCTGGAAACACTCGAGTTAGATCAAACCCAGGCCCATTTGACCTAAAGCCTACTCCAAGGTCATCCTGACAGAATCGTTCTTATCACTCTCTATATAGTGAAAACCAGCCTCAGTTTATGAAATATTTAAAGTATCTGTGATTCAAATAAGCAAGAGCCTCCTTTCCTGCAGCCCCAAAGATAGCAATAGAGTACAAATATAAATAATTTCAAATCAAATTAACAGGTTTTTACATTAGTGTTTTATATTTCTAAATCTAATGGTTGAGTCTTAATATTATTTTTCATGATTAAAATTACAACAAAGGAGAGCACTTAATAGAAAATTAAAAATAGTTAAATATATGTACAAGGGAGATAATATATAATGGGTTTGATTTTCATTTACTTTTCCAAATAAAAATGTTCAGTATGCCACATATGGTAGAATAATAGACAATTATTATAAATGGTGAAATTACCTTGAGTTCTGTTTATTCAAAGAATTTATCTTGGAAATGCATTTTTGCCATTATTGTACACTATAAGCTTTTAGAAAGCTCCATCAGGGTAAGGTTTCCGCTCACAAAGCTTATCCTATAAACACAGAACACAAAGCAAACACAAAGCAAAAGTCAAATACAGTCTGAAACTGGCAATTAGAGAACAAAGACCATGATTGAAAATTTATGACTGACAATTATTTGTTGGAGAGAATAATACATCAATTAAGCAAGTTTTTGTTTGTATGGTCCAACTAAATTGTTGAATTTATGAAAATTTTAGGCCAAATGCCATTTTCACTTATTCTAATATTTTAGTGTAAATTTTCCTTCAGATTTAGCCTAAAAGTGCATTTAGTTTGTTTGTCTTACTTCCAGGATTGAATATCTAAATCAGATGAGACTTACTTAAAGCTTTTGATATAGAAATATTTATAAAAATCATTGGGTAACAAGTTCTTGGTTAAACTTATGCTGAGCCAGGAAATCTGTATTAAATTTTGAGTTCCACAGTGTAGGCTGACAGGCTTAAAACCTAGAAGAGCAGATGGCGCAGTTCCAGGCTAAAGACAATCTGCTGAAGAATGTTCTTGCACTCAGGGGAGAATCATTCTTTCTGTTCTATTCAGGTCTTTCGTCTTTCGTTCTATTCAGGTCTTTCAATGGATTGGAAGAGGCCCACTCATGTGGTGTTTGGGGAAGGTATTGCTTTATTCTACTGATTAAAATGTTAACCTCATTCAAAAACACCCTCCCAGAAAGACCTAGAATAATATTTGACCAAGTATCTGGGCACCAAAAACATAGTGGTCAATGTACAGGAGCCACCACTGGCCCATTTATATATCACCTTGAAACTACCCAGTGTCATGTTTTCAGCTTTGCAGATAATTTGCATTCTGACAATGGATGCTCCTTCTATCACGAATGCTGTCGAGTCACATATTGTTAATCGAGGTATTAACTAAGCCATGAACCTTGCACGCTTTCTGCAATATGCAGACATTGGTATTTAGTGTTAAAACAACATGCATTAAAAAAGTAGCTCAAAAAGATTACTTCCTAACCTCCTTCTAGTCTATACACTAACACACTAAGTGTGGCTGTTTCCAGAAAGAGATCATCCTCCGCTAGCCGCTCCCTGTGCTTCAATCAGGATGATAGAGGTAGGGGAGCTATAGGGACCTATTTTAAAAATTAGAGATTTTGCCCTGATGATTTCTGACATATTTTTGTTTTCTTCTTTTGATAGTAACCTTAGGCTAGCTTTTTAGTACACTCTTCACAAAGAGGTCTGGTGGGTTCCAGCCTCATTCTGGTTTAGCCACCTGGATTCTCTTACTGGATGGGCATGGTCCTTGATTATAAGGAAAATTATATGGATAATGACCACTTAGCTGAATTCACTGTTGTTTTGTTGTTGTTGTTGTTGTTGTTTTGTTTGTTTGTTTTTGAGATGGAGTCTCGCTCTGTCACCCAGGCTGGAGTGCAGTGGCACAATCTTCACTCATTACAACCTCTGCCTCCCAGGTTCAAGAAATTCTCCTGCCTCAGCCTCCTGGGTAGTTGATACTACAGGCGTGTGACATGCCCAGCTAACTTTTTTTTTTTTTGTATTTTTAGTAGAGACCAGGTTTAACCATGCTGGCCAGGCTGGTCTCAAACTCCTGACTTCATGATCCACCCACCTCGGCCTCCCAAAGTGCTGGGATTACAGGCATGAGCCACCGCGCCCAGCCTGAATTCACTGTTCTTTGCATTTTCCACACTGTTCCCTGCAGTGGCCCACACAGGCTGAAATAAGAAAATAATGGATATCTATATGTTTTATAAAATTTCTTTGTCCCTCTTCTACATGGCCCTTCCATTCAAAACATGTAAGCAGGAGATAATTGAAAAAAAAAAAAAAAAGTTAGGTTACAGTTACTGAACTAGGACATACCCATGTTTATGGCAGTGGAGGGGCAACAATGGCCCTGTCTCTGCGAAGGAAGTGAAGAACATTAATAATATCTTTCACAGTTGCTCCATGGAGTTATTCTCACAAAGAAAATTCCTAGTGTGGCCTTCCTAAACTATTGCAAACATAGTACATTTAATTGATTATTGGGTCTGCTATTTCCCACCAAACAGCTCTGACCAAAATTTGATTGCCATTCATCTTAACTGTACTGAAAGTATCTACCATAATCAAATAGCAGACGGTAGCCCCAGTTTCTGCACCTGCCATACAAACCACCTGGAGATTTTCTCCATCCCTCATTCCACTAACAGTTGTTCAGTCGTTCCACAGTACAGATGAACTCAACTTGGCTGGTGACATGAATACCCTCAGGTGGTTCCTCCAAAAGAAAGGCCTAAATACAATTACTTGAAATGGACTAGAAACCCTACAGCGTACCAGTGAGCCATACTGGAGGGGTCATCAAACTGACCACCTTGACTGCTATAAGTCTCAGTTGTAATAAATTCTAAGTGGCAAATTCAACAAATTTGGCCAACCTTTGTTAGAATAATCAGAGTAGCCTACAGTGTACTCATGGGAAATTTCACCAGAAACAAAGAAAGTGTCGAAGCAAGTGGTAGGTAATTGCTGGCACCATTTCTCTATGAACTTCTTGCTTTTCTGCATGCTTTATGAGCAAGACTGATTATCTTTTGTTTGAGATTATTCTTTCATAGATGTTTGCATAACAAGCAACCTGGGAAGATAGGGATAGTACTTACTTCCAAAGTAAAGGGCAGGTTAGCTTACAGTCCTAGAAGGCAGAGATAGTGTCTCCTACTGGAGAAAACACAAGACATGCTTATTGCCCATTATAAAAGATTGATGCTCTTTAAGGTGAGAGTTTCTTTCCTGTAATACAGTCCATTGAATATGCAGGTGTCATCTGGCCTTCATTATGTCACCCTATGGAAATTGAAGTTTGAGAGATCACTGCAAGAGAAGCTAATACTCTGTCTTCTGCTATTGCTGTGAATAATAAATTCCTTTGTCTCTGAACCAGAAGTCTCATGTTATCCACCATGAAACTATAGCAGGTTTACTTTTGAGCTTTTAGATATGGTAAAAATCTCAGAACCTTAGTAGTTCTTGAAACTCCTCCTCCTGTTTCTGGTGAAGTTTTCTGCCTTTGTATTTACCTTTGAATTTAAGCTAATAGTTTAGAAAAATTTTAACAAATACGTAATATGTTGGAGTTGTTGTTAAGAGAAATGCATCCTCATTTTACGCACATCTTTTCCTTATAATTAAATAATGTTAAGTCCCTAAAGAAACTTGAATGCAACTTTGAATACTAAAAGCAAATGGCTATCTTTTATTAATTAAATAAAAGAAGTCGCATTTGTTGTATCTTTATTTTCAACAATTTAAACAAGATATTTTAGTAGCAAGATTAAAGTAAGCTCTTTATCTTGAGAAGAATTTTGGTATACTTTGTTATTCAGCAGGGAGAAGCTTGCTAAACTTTAATCTCGTACAACATGAATTCCATTTTGACAAACTCAGGTTTATAGTTAACTGATGTTGCTCTGGTAAGAGAAATATATGTACAGTAATTTTTCTTCCATTTCATTTGAAGATATAATGAGAAAACACGTAGTAAATGCATTTATACAAATGTACAGGATATGTAAAATAACTGGGATTATTTTATGAGAAGTTTGCACTGCGAGTTAAATCATGACATTAATCTGAACAGACTGTTTTTGGTTAATACACATGAAAGAGACACTATAAATTTTAGAATGTTTGTGTTTTGACTGTGGAAGATTTACATATTTTGTGTATCTTTAGATAACTTAGCTCTTAAATTTAGTGCTTCAATAATTTTGCCATTTTGTAAAAACAGATATCCTCTATGCATCTCACCAACCAACTGAAATTATTTTTTCCTATGTGATTGCTTTAATTACAAACATAATCGTGAAAAGCTTTTGAATGTTTGGATACACAGTCTACTTCCTGGATACTCTGCTTTTACCACATGGCCCTTTTTTTTCTCAGGGTTTATTTGGCCTTCATTATAAGCAAAAATATGGAAATTTTTACTCCTGTGGAGACATAGGCTTTTCTTCATTACCTCTTATTGAAACCGTTTATCACCTATCTGACAATTTTTTAAAGACAAATTATATCAACTATTAATTCTTAGAAAAATGCAACCACATTTTTAGTCCCTTACCTACTACTGCATTGTCTGAATCCTTTTGTGAGATATGTTCTTTTTTTTAGCCTTTAAGATCATCCAGTAGGCTTCATGGAAATAAAAGACTAAAAATATTATTACATGACTATCTTTAATCAGATGTTGCTTGAGAGTCCTAGAAAAAATATGTCATTATTTTAGGAGGTTGAAGAACCGACTAATTTTTAAAGTCATATGGGCAGTCAGAGAAGAAAATCTTTTAGATGTCTCTACCAAATAATATTAACCACTAGAAAAAAAAATGACCACACTGACAATTTTCTTTAAGGACTGAGAGGAGATTATTTCAATTACCATGTTGCCCTGTCCTTGTCAACTTTTTCTAGGATGGCAGAGCTAAGAAATAACCTTAAGATACATTAAAGGAGAGGTGGTGGATAAAGAGAACTAAAATTGTCTGCAGGCTAAGAATGTCAGTTTAAAAAATAAAGCCTGAAAAATTATTCAACTATTATTTTCCCCTGCTTTGTTCACTGCTTAATTTATACTCTGCATGGAATTGCTTTCTTCTTTCAAAGGATAATGTCCAATAAGTTATGAAGAACAATTTGGACCATATTTATGTGCTAATATTTCATTGATATCATCACTTAATGATTCTAATACTTCCCATGTGTCAGCTTGTGCACTTTTTGTGTAGAATTCTGTGACCAGAAAATAAAAACCTACTAGACGATATTTTCTTGGTAGAGACTTGGGGGAGATACAAATAACAATACCTGAATACAATCCTTGCTATATTAAGTAGCATTCCACACAAATAGTTATTATAGATTTCATCCATTTTTCTCATTAAAAGGAAAGAAATCTCAGGTATTAATAATGTGATACGACTCTGAGATCAACAAAAAAAAATTAAATAGTTTCATAAAATCAATTGTGTTAGCAATAAAAACAAAACAGCTATTAATTTCCTACTGACAAACCAAGTTCTGTCAATGTACAATGTGAATCTGTTTTCACCTTGGCAGATGGTTCCCGGGCAGTAAACATGGTCAAATCACATTTATAAATGAATTTGCCAAACAAAACAAAGCAAAAGAAAAATACATCAAGAGCAGAATTGTATGCTTTCTTCTAATAGAGTCATGACTTTTGCCAATAAATATTAAGATAGGTTCTGGTTAGAACAGAACTTGAAATTCATTGACTGTTTAAAATCCAATCTAAATTTTAAACATTAATATACATAAATAAAAATCTTTCCAGTGGCTTATGACAGATATTTCACCTATGAGACAGTATAAATTCCCATTCCCTACCACACTCATGAATTTTAAAAAATCAAGAGTGTTAATAATACACAAGCATAATCATGCCATTTCATCCCAACCCCTGATGTAGAATCAGACATGAACCAGTGTAAAGTTTTAGCAAGGAGAAAGTACTCTGAGTATAGAGAATGGGATAAAATGTTTTTACTGTTGCCTGTGGATGGTTTTTGAGGCACTGCTAAAGTTTTCTTGCATGGGCATTCAGAACTCTCCCTTACCCTTGGTATCCTTCCTTTTCTCTTTCATATTTTCATCCTGGTCCTATGTGACCTCTCTCCTTTTTCCATGTTAGAAAGTCCTTTTGTTCCTAGAGCTTCACATGCTTCCAAGTGGAGCCCTCATAAGTCTCCTTTACCAGTAGTGACCACTCTCATTGCATTGCTTTTAAAAGCTTCTTCCCCTGGTTAATGGTGGGTTTGGGGATGAGGGCTGAAAGGGCTAGGAGAAAGGGAGAGATTATAGAGCATGTGGCATTCCACTGGTGAAGATACAGTTGTATAGACAACTTCAATATGCACCATAAACTGAGCTGCCACTCCCATAGAACTTTTCTCTACATGTATTCCTCAGTTAAAAAAAAAAAAAAAAAGTTTAGGAAAATAGGAGTAGGACCTAACAGAAAAACAGGGAGCCAAGATTCCAAAGTTTGAGATCTTCTTCAGTGATTTAGAACAGATCTTCATTTTATAAGAAGTTGAAAACGTCCCTTGCTAAAACACAATTTAAAAAAATAATTTCTAATGACATCTTTAAACACATAATAGTCACAGAATTCAATATTTGAAAGACACAGAAAGATGCAGTGGAATTCTCTCTCTCACTGAGTTTTCTTCCTAGGAGGAAATCAGTTTTATGAGTTTCCAAATAAAATATTTAAAGATAGATGCAAAGACATGATTTTTGAAGTTCTAGAATATGGGTCCACAATGATAATAGTGCATTCACTTCAAAATAAGTAGAGATACGTTATTATTCCACTCAAGGAGCCTCCATTGAAGTACCCACAAAGATTTATCAGAATATCACCAAATCTGTCTCATCACATCCACTCTCATGGTCCTGCTCTCTTTCTATGCTGATACTCCTTTATTTGCTCTCTAAACAGAAGAGTTGCTTAATAAAAAAAGTTTGATATTCAAAACAAGGTCCAAACCTTAGTTGTCACATAATGACTGATAAGTCTCTTCATCATTTTTTCTCTATTTCTCTATCTGAGACATGGAAATAGTATATACCTGTTATTATTTCATAGGCAATAACAGAGGTAAAATATAGGAAAATCTGTTGAATTACTTAGAAGAAATATGTTACATAAACACCCACTACTGTAAAATCATGTTTAAAATAAGAAAAGGGCAAAAATCAGGATGAAAATCTTATCTAGTTCCCATAGGTCATAGGTGTTATATTTTAGAAGGAATAAAAACTCTTCTCTAAAAGGTTATCAATGGTTTCGTGATAGACATAGGTGTCTACTCTCTGAGGCAGAAACTCCTGATGAATGCAAACTTTTCTAGAACTCATTTTTCCTCCACATTTCATTTAGTTTGTCATAAACTATATCTTCACTGAAATCAAGAGTTATGTAAAAGTAGATAGTATAAGAAGACAATAAAAATTATGATGTGAGCAAAGGAGAAGATAAACAAATAGGAATCTAATTAATGTTTTGCACCATTCCTGAAACCTGATAGTCAGGATGAAGTTTCTTTTCACACACAGTGCAGGGAGAATAAACAGCAAATTGAAACAGAAAACCAAAGACAATAAACAAGTTTATCAAATAAATTAACAAAAAATGAATGTTTGATAACTTAATTGACATCCCAATACTTTTCTACTTTGCAAGTGCTCCTCGTAACATCAGTGTACTAACGATAATATTTGCCAACCTAAAAATTACATTTTTGAAATAACCCAACATTAGAAACATCATTGGGTTGATCATCACCATCGGGGAACATTATCATCCCCTCTAATTAAAAATAAATTGTATCCTATTGGTGTTAGACCTAAAAATCTGCTGTCTCATCACATGTATGAAAACAAGTGATGTCAAAAGTCTCAGCACAATTTAAATGTGTAATTATGTTATTTGACTACATACTCTCTGGAGTATTCTTAAGAAAATTTTCCCATGATTATGTGTGTGCATGTGTATGCCTCATTCTTTTCCAAAAAACTGTCAACACCAAGACATATCAAAAATTTATCTCTATGCTAAGCACTCTCTTTATAAAATGGCCTTAGTGAAGTCAGTGCTTCCTGAACTGTATTTTCTCTCTGCAGAAAGTACGTTAGACTTTTCATCTTCCTCTCTAGAGTACTTCAGAGAACTGGACTAACCAATGATCAGATAGGAAGACTAAGTAATTGATAAGGAATGGAGCCATCATTCCCTGAAACAGCTGTGTGGGATTGCTTCCAACCACGTCAGCAAACAGGCTAATGCAGACGGAGCCACCTGCTCTCCCCAGTAGCGTCGCTTCCAATGCACTGGGCTACCCCTTAGCTTTCAGGTATGTTCATATGGACAGTAATTTGAAATAGGTTGAATAAAATATCCAAGAGTAGAAGTCCAGCAGGCTATAATAGAGAGCACTGCATATTTTAGCCGCTTTCTGAGTATTCTTTGATTATGATCCTGCCAAAGCCATTTGCTTCCTAGAGCTAGAAAACACAATACGGAACTTGGATGTCTCAACTCTGAAAGCTATCAAGTGTTCTGACAAGAGACAAAGGAGCTCACATTGTTGGAGCATGTTGTTTTCTCTCATCATCTCAGTTCCCTTGTTGCCATGGTCACCTCTCAGCACAGCAGAGCTCCCCAGTAACAATGCTTTGATGCTGAATTCCTTCTTCCTGTCCACTTCCTTGTTTCATCTTAGTGTGTCTCCCACTTTCCCTAACCGGCACCACTTCTCTCCACTTTTGATACCGCCTGGCAAGAAGAAGGACATTGAAGATGTTAATGGTTTATGTTTTAAAACTGCAGACATGAAACTAAGACCTCTAACTTTTTATAGACATAATGGTTTTGTATTATGCAGCAACAGAGAAAACAAGTTCCTATCTACTGTCTGTCATACAGAATAAGTCCACTTAAGAGTAATGAGTGGTAAGGTGCACTCATTACAGGACTGGACCTTACCAATTGGTCTTTGAATTATATCTATAGTCTTGATTATAAGCAATTAAATTTTGTGGTAGTGTGCAGGTAGAGGGTGTTATACTGGCTCACACAAGCAGTTGTTCCTGAACATATCACGCAGAAAGAATGAAAGAGATGGTTCAGAATAAACCAGGGTTCCAAATATACACAGTGCCTAGTGTCTTGAGACTTACATGTTCTTTCAGAGATAGACATCTGTGAATTTCTTAGGGGATTCAGAACTCCTGGAATTAAATGTATTATAAGGAGGCTATTTAGGGTGGCCACAAAGAGATGACCCTCAGAAGAAAGTATTACCGATTATGGTGGATTTTTCCTTAAATAGTTCTATTCCTTGCTATTCAGATGCTGCGTTGTCTCTTAAAGTGCTATTTGTCCAACTAAGCAAATTTTGTTGTAGCCATTTTAACACCATGCCTTCCTAGGCTAGCAAAATTATAGTTGTCATTTTTTTTTTTTTTTTGCTACTTTATTTAGTTTGTTAGGGTTTGATTTTCGCTGCTGGTCCTTTTTTTAAACAAACTATTTTGAACTACTGCCATTTGATTGTACTTTTGCCTGGAGGGTATTTTACCAAGAGCACAGCAAACTGAAAAATAAATGAGATTTGCATACTTGTAAGGTCTTTGAAGTCTATTGGGGAGAGATTATAAAGATTAAACGAGTCTATAAGTAAGAAGCTGTTCCTCGAATCACCTGATATAAAAATGTTTGTAAAAATAAGACTTGTAAATATGCAGTCTTTATGTTTAAGGGTAAAGTGAGGCTGCAGCTAATTTTTAAAGATAGAGTCATATTTGTCCATTTATATTTAATAATCCATGACATTTTTAACTCAAAAGACTGTAAGGGAAAGGAATTTCTAAGCATTTCGATTTGTCATATTTATGTTCAGGAAATAATAAAAAACAGCTTCACACAAATCAAGTTACCCTTTCTTAAAGGAGATGACAAAGGTTTCTAAAATCATGATCTTTTAGACATGTGGTAAATTGTGAAAAATCAGTACTTTATGAACTGGAGAAAAACACCATTTATAGTCGTTGAAAATCAATTTTATCTTTTATGTCTTTGGTAAAGAAATATTCCTCATGCTAGAGAACTGAGCATTCCAATTCTATTTTCTCCTTTTACTTGTCATTTTTATTAATGCCAAGACAAGGCGGCCAAGCACTCTTATAGGTGCTCAGTGCAGATACTAAAAGAGTTAAAGAAAAGCAGGGAAGCCGACAGTACAGCCTCTAGTCTGTGGCCAAAGGCCAGACAGCCTCTGGCAAACCACTAGTGTAAGCCCAAGAGTACAAAAGCCAATAAGCGTGGAGTCTGATGTTTGAGAGCAGGAAGCATGCAGCACGGGAGAAAGATGAAGACCGGAAGACTCAGCAAGTTTGGTCTTTCTACTTCTCTCTGCGTGCTTCATTCTAGCTACACTGGCAGCTGATTAGATGGTGCCCACCCAGATTGAGAGTGGGTCTGTCTCTCCCAGTCCACCGACTCAAATGTTAATCTCCTTTGGCAACATTCTCACAGACACACCCATGAACAAAACTTTGCATCCTTCAATCCAGTCAAATTGACACTCAATATTAACCATCACACTAGGCAAATCATAATGCTAAATAAAATGAGAATATGACAAAAAATTAATATCTTTAAAAACTTTCAGCTTTCTTCTGTAGTGTAATTTACACACTGAAAATATCACAGAATAGCAGAAAAACCATCTACCTTATTCCCCCTTTGGAACCTAGCCTGGGAATATTTCACCATATTTGCAATGACAAATTACGTAAACCTTTGCATATCTAGGTTAAATTGCAGTTGTTTGTATCGAACTACTGATGCTACTAATAATAGTCTTCTTTCCCATACTGTAAAAAGTACTGGAAATAAGAACATTGACCAGTGCTTTTAGGGATGTACCTTAAGTGGCATGGTTCTCAGTGATGATCATTTCCCCTCCTCAGCACACACTTGGAAACATCTCTAAGCTCATGTCTCCTAGGAGAAAAATCATCCCCAGTTGAGAGCCACTGCTTTAGAGGAAGAATTAAATTGTCCCAAAACCTCAACTACTGAGATAAACTGACATTAAAAACAGAAAATTCTAATAGGACAATTATATGTTCAGTAACATTTAAATAGATGGCAAGCAAATTTTTGATGGAATAAGTGCTTATATACTTCAAAAAAAATCTTTTACTAAAGCCTGCCTTTGTTACTCATCTCCCCTAACAATTTTTCCCTTTCTGACTACAACATGACTTACATGTTTTATAAATGATAACAGTTCTTTATGACCACAGAACAACCATTTTATAAGCTACTACTTTGTTACAGCAAAGAGTTTCTAGTCCCTAAAAGGCAATCCTGTTTAAATGGCCAAGTTGGATTATAGCCCTATTTTACATTACACATTATTAAACATATTATTAATAATTAGATGCAAGATTTTATTTGAAAGTCTGGATCAAAACTCTAGAAATATACTGGAGATATCCCTAAGTTGACTAAGCAAACCCTGAATCAAATGAGAAAAATAACCTGATATGTCTTAGTTTACTCTGCATTTACCTAGATTAAAATTTTAATATTTGATATATTGGAGATTTGAGATGAAAATTATATTCAGTGATGGAAAAATAAACAAAATTATTGTTTTACATGCTGAATTTTCAGGTTGTGAAAATTATATCCTTTTACACAAAAATTAATATATATAAAGTAAACATAAAATTAATAAGTACAAAATTAATAAATATTTTCTCTGTAAATTGTGATTATTTTACATAATTCAGAGGAATATGGCATTTTTTTGGCATTGTATACTGATCTAAAAGAGTGGTCTGATGAAAAGATGATAAAGTTTATTATACAATGAAAAATCAAAATAATTATTAAAAGTTCACTGTATTATTTTAATATTGTTTCAAATGTTTATTTTTATAAAACAAAAGTATATGTTTTGAAATTCTGGTGATTTTAAAAAATGAAGTCATGAAATGTTTCCAGCTGGCATGCTGGAAAGAAAGGACAGAGTTACTGAGTGCTCCCAAGAAAACCTGGTCAAATTGTTATAAAATAAAATAAGATAATATAGTGAAACTGTTTGGAAGATAGCATCGATTCAACACATTTCTTTGAAACTGAATCTATACCAACATAATCTACATCATACTACTAACTATGCTTTCTTTTGATCAAAACTACATTCAAAGAAGTTCAATAGATGAAATTATGATTGATAGCATTAGAGTTGTATGAGAGCTTGGATGAAAACACTAATTGCAGTAGATTACTTACAGGGATCAATATGAAAATGTAAAGTAACATTAGGCCTCTGACTCAGGGTTATATTAAAATATGATTTAAAAATAGTGGGTAATTTAATAATTTTTAAATAAATCACTATTCTTCAACATAAAACCATTCCAAGGATATTAAACAGAAGATAGCGACGTTCCATGGGCTGCCAACTGCATTTCCAATTCAAATAGAAGCAAATCATAGAATTTTATTGTATTAGCCCTCATCTTTTCTTCCAGCTTTATTGAACTATAATTGACAAATAAGAATTTTATCATAGTAAGGCATATAATGTGATGTTTTGATACAAGTATACATTGTGAAATAATTACCAGGATCAAATTAATTAACACATTTATTGCCTCACACAGGTACCTTATTTTTTGGAAGAGAATACATAAGAACTACTCTCTTAGTAAATTTCAAATATACAGTACAGTATTATTAACTATAGTCATAGTGATAGTATAGATAGTCTACATAGTACATACAGTCATAGGATAGATTTAAAGTCTCTACATTAAATCTCCAAAACTAATAACTGAAACTTTCTTTACTTGATCACTAGCTCTTCATCTTAATCCCACCTCCTAACCCCTGGCAACTGCAATTTTACTCTCTGCTTCTATGAATTTGACTTTTTGGATTTTGTGCATAAGTGAGATAATGCAATATTTGACTTTTTGTATCTGGTTTATTTCATTTCCCATTATGTTTTTCAGTTTTATCCATGGTATCGCCAGTGGCAGAATTTTCTGCCTTTCTAAGGTTGAATAATATTCTATTGTGTATCTATACCATCTTTTTTATCTTTCCGTCTGTTGATGGACACTTGGGTTGTTTCCATATTTTGCCTATTGTAAATAAAGCTCCAATGAACCTGAGTACAGATCTCATTTTGGGATTCTGATTTAATTTCCTTTGGATGTATATATTCAGAAGTAGAATTGCTAGAAATGGTAGTTCCATTTTTAATTTTTTAAGGAACCTCCACACCATTTTCCATAATGGCTATGCCAATTTACATTCCTACCAACAGTGTACAAATATTTCAATTTCTCCACATCTGAACCAACAGTTACCTTTTGTCTTTTTGGTAATACCCACTCTAATTGGTGTGACGTGATTTCTCACCGTGGTTTTGATACACGTTTCTCTAATGATTAGTGCTAATGAGCACCTTTTTATATACTTGTTGACTATTTGCACGTCTTCTTCTTTGGATAATTATCTATTCATGTCTTTGCCCAGTTATTTAATTTAATTTAAATTTATTTTATTTTATATTTCAGGGTACATGTGCAGGATGTGCAGGTGTGTTACATAGGTAAATGTGTGACATAGTGATTTGCTGTACCTATCAACCCATCACCTAAGTATTAAGCACTGCATGCTTTAGCTATTTTTCCTGATTATTCATGTCTTTGCTTAGTTTTCATTTTTTTGTGAATATAATTTATTTAACACATTTTTCAAATAATTGTGGTAAGATGGGCATAATTGAAATGGGTCTGTGTGCATGTCTGTTTCATTCCGTTTTATGTGAAAATGGCTGGCCCTGGACGGAGTCCACTTTGCTAATTTTTTAATGAAATAATGTGTTTCTTAAACTATTAAGTTATATAAGTTCTTTATGTATTTTGGATATCAAACCCTGTATCAGATATATAGTTTGCAGATATTTTCTTCCATTACATAGGTTGTCTCTTAACTCTGTTGATTGTTTCCCTTACTGTGCAGAAACATTTTAGCTTGATGCATTCCCATTTGTCTATTTTTTGGTTTTGTTGCCTACACTTTTGGGATCATAGCCAAAAAAAAGCATTACCTAAACCAATGTCAGAAAGATTTCTCCTTACATTTTGTTTTAGCAGTTTCACACATAACTCCTGTATGGTGTAAGGTAACAATTTGATTTTATTCATCTGCATGTCAATAGCCAATTTCCCTAACATTACTTATTAGAAAGATTATCCTTTCCTCTTTTTGCGTTCCTGACACTGTTGTTGAAAATCAGTTGAGCCTAAACATGTAGACTTGTTTCTAAGTTCTGTACTATGTGCTATTGGTCCATATGTCTGTTTTTATCCAATACTATCCTGTTTAGATTA